>NC_043701.1:161292554-161309970 GCF_006229205.1 Suricata suricatta
GATCTATGTAAGAGCACAATTTGAATATGATCCAGCCAAGGATGACCTCATCCCCTGCAAAGAAGCTGGCATTCGATTCAGAGTTGGCGACATTATCCAGATTATTAGTAAGGATGATCACAACTGGTGGCAGGGTAAACTGGAAAACTCCAAAAATGGAACCGCAGGTCTCATTCCTTCTCCTGAACTTCAGGAATGGCGAGTCGCTTGCATCGCCATGGAGAAAACCAAACAGGAGCAGCAGGCCAGCTGTAACTGGTTCGGCAAGAAAAAGAGGCAGTACAAAGACAAATACTTGGCAAAGCACAATGCAGTGTTCAATCAATTAGATCTCGTTACATATGAAGAAGTAGTAAAACTGCCAGCATTCAAAAGGAAAACACTAGTTTTATTAGGTGCATACGGTGTTGGGAGAAGACACATAAAAAACACTCTCATCACAAAGCACCCAGACCGGTTTGCGTACCCTATTCCACATACAACCAGACCTCCAAAGAAAGATGAAGAAAATGGAAAGAACTATTACTTTGTATCTCATGACCAAATGATGCAAGACATCTCTAATAACGAGTACTTGGAGTATGGCAGCCATGAGGATGCGATGTATGGGACAAAACTGGAGGCCATCCGGAAGATCCATGAGCAAGGCCTGATTGCAATACTGGACGTGGAGCCTCAGGCACTGAAGGTCCTGAGGTCTGCAGAGTTCGCTCCTTTTGTTGTTTTTATTGCCGCACTGACTATCACTCCAGGTTTAAATGAGGACGAATCTCTTCAGCATCTGCAGAAGGAGTCTGACATCTTACAGAGAACATACGCACACTACTTCGATCTCACAATTATCAACAATGAAATTGATGAGACAATCAGACATCTGGAGGAAGCCGTGGAGCTCGTGTGCACGGCCCCGCAGTGGGTCCCCGTCTCCTGGGTCTATTAGGCCTCTCACGAGACCTGCCGCAAACCCGGGGGCCACCTCTTCATTCATGGAAAAGCCTCTTTGTTATCGGCCGTGTGTCAGCAGGTCATGGTCCCTAGAGACTACCTAGTTGTAGTGTGACCTCCATTTATAATTATTGTCATGTCTGAATCGATAGGAGGAGAAAACAATTACACACTCATTTAAAGAGACAGTATCCTTTTTAATCAGTTCTCCTAAACTTTAATAAACTGTATCTTTAAATGTATGTATTATTCAATCCTTTGGAATGTTATATTTTTGGAAATCATAGCTTTTTATTTCCAAGGCCCCTAAAACCTGCACAAAATAGATGCTGCTTTCTATAATCTATTTTAATAATAAACAATGATTCTGTTACCTTGACTGGAGGCAAAACACTACATTCTTTTTAGAGTCATTTTATGGATTGGAATATCTTTCTTCCCTTTATTTATTTGAAATAATCAGTCTTAGTGATTACAAAACAGTCATAAATTTTTACAGGCCTTTTTTCTCTTTTTTTTTTTTTAGAGTAGCGTTTTTTTTTTTTAAGTCCTTTATGTGACATCCAGATAATGTGATACTGTCTCTTTGAAGCACCCTGTAAACCTTTTAGAGATCTGAAGTTGGGTCTTGACTCTTAATGCATGTGGACAGTCGCAAGCGTTTATGCTGTTGGTGTGTCTGTGTTGGACAAAACAATCTGTAATCTACAGCAAAGTACATTCTGTTCATGGGGCACACCCAGGGGAGTAAGAATAAAATGCTATTATGACTAAGTTGTAAAAAAAAAAAAAAAAAAGAAAGAGGATTGAGAGAGAGAGAGAGAGAGAGCAAGCGAGTGAGCATAAATGGAGGAGGAGCAGAGAGAGAGGAAGACATAGAATCCGAAGCAGGCTCCAGGCTCTGAGCTGTCAGCACAGAGCCCGATGCGGGGCTTAAACTCATGAACCATGGGATTATAACCTGAGCCAAAGTCAGACACTGAACCGATAGTCACCCAGGCACCCCGTTACTCTGCTGTTTTCTTGACATCGCTTCAGTATGACTTATTACTAGTAATGTTAAGGTAGCATCTGCAAGGTTTCTCCACTGCAGAGTTAAGATTTTTTTCCTTTCCATATACTATTCCAGAAGTCAGCAAACTAATGGCTGGGAGACTAAATCCAGCCCCCTGCCTGTTTTTATAAACAAAGTTATATGGGTTTGTTTTGGTAAATAAAGTTTTATTGGCACACGGCCACATTCATTTCTTTATTTTCTGTGGCTGTTTCATGCTACAATAGCAGAGATGAACTGTTGCAAAAGAGAGTATATGACTTACAGCGACTAATTTAGCTCCTGTTTGGCTCTTTACTGATTCCAACTATATTCACTGAAGCATATCACTAAATATAGCCCACATGTAAGGGGAGGGGAATTAAGCTTTACATTGCAGAGAAAGAAAGATCAAAGGATTTTTGGACATATGTTTAAAAAAAGACATTTAGGGGTGCCTGGGTGGCTCAGTTGGTTAAGCCTCCGACTTGGGCTCAGGTCAGATCTCACATTCATGGGTTTGAGCCCCGTGTCAGGCTCTGTGCTGACAGCTCAGAGCCTGAAGCCTGCTCATGATTCTGTGTCTCCTTCTCTCTCTGCCCCTCACCCTCTCATGCTCTGTCTCTCTCTGTATCAAAACTAAATAAAAGCATTTAAAAAATTATTTTAAAAAGCACATGTTTAAAAAAATAAAAAATAAAAAAAGACATTTAATAAATATTTTGGAGACTGTACTTTGAGACTATGCAAATATCCTGTTTCTCCTTAAAGTTTGCCTACCAACATTAGCTTCATCAGTAGATCTTGCTTGTAGCAATTATTACTGGGGTGTTCTAATAGTGATTTTCTGCTTCTCTCATCCCTTTCACATGTATTAATTGGAATTCTTTTGTAAGGGAGATTTGTTCCTTCTTCACTATTTATTTATTTAATCTTTTAGTTATGTAAGCATGGGCTCATAGATATTTATTTTATTCTTTGGGTCATTACCTATTACTATCATAATTTACTTCATGGTACAGGAGTTGTGGTACTTTCGCTTGCTGGAGCGACAACTGAGAACACAGTACAAGGTTTTAAGTCAGAAGTCTCAATTTGTGACCTTGAGCAAGTCTCTGGACATTTCACTCTTTTTTCTTATAAGCAGAATAGAAATATCAATAGCCACCCCACAGGATTCTTTGGAAATGCTGTCTGAACTAACAAGTAGGATGTAGATGTTAGGTTCCTAGGTAATGAACTTCCTTTACTCTTATTTTCTCCTTTGCTTTCCTTCTCTTCCTCTTTTTTTTCTCTATTCTGATTCCACCTTTTTCCTCCTCTGCCTGTGTCTTGGGCTGACCAGAGGTTCCTCATGGCACTATCAGGTAGAAACCAGTGGGGTCTAAGTCACAGCACTTTGAAGAAGGTCTGTTTCCAGGGCCATCCCAAATAACCAGTTCCCCTCTGCTGCTATCCTTAGGGAGACACTTTAAGGACTCCTATGCTGTTCTAAGCAGACTGATTCCAGCACACATTCCCCCACCGCTCATTCCCTGGAAGGCAGGGACCTTGCCTTGTAAAACTCCTTTACCCCTCTCACTGCACAATGCCTTTCAGACAGTCTTCAAAAAACTTTGGATATGGATTTTAACACACATATTCTGCATGTTACCACTATGCAGAACATAGGTATGCTCCCAGAAAACATCACCATTGAAATTCATTTGATGGTTTCTATAATTTTATTAGGGCCTCATTCCTAGTTTGGAGATATCTAACTTTATACTTCAATAGGCATTAGCTGTGTAAGAGGCTATAAAGTGAATCAGATATGCATGGCACTGGACCTTCAGGAACCCACAGTCCAGCTGAGGGAAGAGCACTCTGCACAGATAACCAACCACAGATTATCAAGGACTTCAAATATCAGACATTATGCACTCTTTTCAGCAGGCAGCGAGTAACTAATGAAGGCTTTTGAGGTAGAAGGTGACATAATCTATACTGAGAAAGTGGGAAGGATGAAGTACATAAGCCTGGATACAGGGGGTACAGTTAGAAAGCTTTTAGAATGACCAAGTGAGAAATAATATAGGTCAATGGCAATAAGAATAGAAAGAAGTAGACAGAAAACCTTGCAATTAAGAATTGGAGAATTTTAGGGGCATCTGGGTGGCTCAGTTGATCAAGTGTCCGACTTCAGCTCAGGTCATGATCCATGGGTTCAAGCCCTCTGTTGGGCTCTATGCTGATAGCTCAGAGCCTGAAGCCTGCTTTGGATTCTGTGTGTGTTTCTCTCTCTGCCCTGCCCCTGTTCACATTCTGTCTCTCTATCTCCCAAAAAAAAAAAAAAAAACATTAAAAACAAAAGGAACCAGAGAATCTTAGAAGGTAATCTTTGAGATTATCTGGGACAACTCTTGTGTTTCAGAAGAAGATGAAAACTGAGGACACTGTAACTTGCCGAAGCTCACACTGCTAGTTAGCGACTGTACTAGTCAAGGTGACTCTAGGCTATGCTACAGTAACAGTCAAACCCCAGTCACTAGGGTCTCACCCACAGAAGTTTATTTCCTACTCACAAAAAGTCCTCTTTAAGTCCAGAGGTTCCCCAGGGCAGCACCATTCCAAACGATAATTCAGGGATCCATTCTGCTATTGTGGGTTCTGCCAGTTCAACTTAATAACTTCCAGGAAGAGAAAGTATGGAGAACACGTATCACTTCCTCTCATAACCCTTCCGTCAGAATTAGAGACATGTCCCAGCCCAACTACAAGAGAGATTGGGACGTGTAATGGAAAAAAAGTGGGATATTTGTGTGCTGTTTATGAGCACTACATTCTCTGCCATAGTCCCAGAACCAGGAATTGCCTGATCCCCATAATCCAGTCTTTTTTATTACAGCTATGGAAAGTTCATGGATTTACATATAACACCTGTGTTCTATCCTACTGTTACTGTGCACTTGGCAAGAGAACTGAAAACAGATTTTCAGTCTTGAGAGAAACAACCCCATTCAGAAGCTCTAAGTAGGCAGCTTGAAACAATCTGGGGATATTTCAAGCAACTCCAAACTACATATCACCATATGGTAATTATTTGTATAATTTAAACAGTATGTGCAAAAGTATCTGTATAGTACACATCAACTCAGAATATACACCTCTGCTCTATGACTTATGAAGTCACAGAAGTAGATGCAGGCCATAGAGTATACAATGGACAGCCTCATAGTAGAGCACAGGAGAGCTGCTATAGAAGAATGAAGTCAATGACTCCCTAGGCATTTGCCTACTATGCTCCCAACCTCCTCCTGAGAGAAGCAGGCCTTCACCATTAAAACTCATATTCAAGGGGTGCCTAGATGGCTCAGTCAGTTAAGTGTCTGACTTCAGCGCTGGCCACGATCTCATGGCTGAAGTTGGACACTTGATCAACTGTGGTTTGATCCCCACATCAGGTTCTGTGCTGACAACTCAGAGCCTGAAGCCTGCTTTGGATTCTATGTCTCCCTCTCTCTCTACCCCTCCCCTACACATGTTCTGTTTCTCTCTCTCTCTCTCAAAAATAAACATTAAAAAAAAAAACAACATTCAATAGCATGTGACTTATCACTCTGGCCATGACTGATCAGAGAAAGGGAAGATGCTTGACTCAAGGACGGCTAATTTCTAGGTGAGCAAGTGGCTTATAAGGTGATATGAGATGACTGGAGATTAACCAGGCCAATCATAAAATAGAGATTTTTGAAGACAGTGTATCAGTTGATAGTAGGCACAGGAAACGAACGGCACAGAGAAAAGACAGCATGTTATTGGAATAGTAGAAATCTGGAGTCAACAAAAGCCTGAATGTTGCTTCTCAAAGAGTAAGAAGTAGGTGGTTGGTAGTGCCAGACCATACAGAAGCTGTGGAAGCAGAATATCACTGAGTTGGCAAAGTAGTTGAGTATCAGAAAATAGCAAATTCCTGCCACTAAGGGGGCAATGAGATATTTTGGTCCTTAGAGTTGTGCTGATTAGATTCCAAACTGCATTTAAGTCCACAGTAAGCCCAGCCATACGGCTATTCCTAAACTTCTAGCCTTTTTGCCGAGATTTCTGTCTTCTTTAATTCTCTAAGGTTGCTTACAATAACCTCTCATTACTTCTGATGGCCTGAGTGAATCTGTCCGTTGCAACCATAAGATTCTGTTAAGCCATAAAAAGAAATGAAATTTTTTCTTTTCTTAAATTTTTTAAAATTTATTTTTGAGAGACAGAGAGAGAGAGAGAGAGCATGAATTGGGGGGAGGAGCAGAGAGAAACTGAGTTACAGAATCTGAAGCAGGCTCCAGGCTCTGAGCTGGCAGCACAGATCCTGGCACTGGGCTCGAACTCACAGACTGCAAGATCATGACCTGAGCTGAAGTCAGACACTTAACTGACTGAGCCACCCAGGTGCCCCAAAGAAATGAAATTTTTTAAAGTTTATTTATTTTTAGAGAGAGAGAGACAGAGACAGAGAGAAACAGAGAGAATGTGACCAGGGGAGCAAGGAGAGGAGGGAGAGAGAATACCAAGCAGGTTCTGCCCTGTTAGCATACAACCTGACTTGGGGCTTGATCTCATGACCATGAGATCATGACCTAAGCTGAAATCAAGAGTCAGATACTTAACTGAGCAACCCACCTACCCCAGAAATGAAGTTCTTTTTTAAAAAACACTTTATTTATTTCGAGAAAGAGAGTGTGTGTGAGCAGGGGAGGGCAGAAAGAGGGAGAAAGAGAGAATCCTAAGCAGGTTCTGCACTGCCATCACAGAGCCCAACACAGGGCTCAAACGCAAGAAGTGTGAGATCATGACCAGAACCAAAATAAGAGTTGGACACTCAACCAACTGAGCCACCCAGGCACCCCCAGAAATGAAGTTCTAATACATGTATTCCACAACATAGAAGAATCTTGAAGACACTCTGCTGAATAAAATAATTCAGTCACAAAATAAATATTGTATCATTCCATTTACATGAAGTATCTAGAATAGTCTAAAGCAAAGACAGAATGTAGAATAGGAGTTACCAAGGGCTGGGGTCTGGGTGAATTGGGGAGTTATTACTTAATGGTTAGAAAATTTCTATTTGGAATCATGAAAAAGTTTCAGAAATAGAGGCCAGTAGCTAGTGGTGATGATTATACAACATTATGAATGTACTTAACACCACTAAATTGTACATTTTAAAATTGCTGAAATAGTAAAAATCGGTGCGCCTGGATGGCTCAGTTGACTAGGCATCCAACTTCAGCTCAGATCATGATCTTATGACATATGATTTGGAGCCCTACATCAGCTCTGTGCTGACAGCTCAGAGCCTGGAGCCTGCTTCAGATTCTGTGTCTCCCTTTCTCTGCACTGCCCCCACTCATGCTCTGTCTCTCAAAAACAAATAAACATTAAAATTTTTTTAAAAATGTAAATTCATGTTATGTATATTTTACCACACACACAAAATGACTCCATTAGGGATGCAGTATGATGCAAAAAACACCAGCTTGCAGTCAAAGGAACTGGGTTCAAGACTCAGCTCTGCCACTTTCTACCTCTACCATTTTCACTTTAGGCAAGTAACCCAAATCTCAGTATATTCATTTGAAAAACAGAGATAATAAACCCTAAGTTTGTTGTGAGGAACAATGAAGAAAAATATATTAAGTCATTACATAAACATATTCTGAAAATGGTCTAGTAATCTTGCTATGCATATCTGGAAGAGAAGACAACAGGTCTCTGTGTTCTCATTTTAGGAAAGTGAGGCTTCTCCTTTGGGTGTTCAGGGCCTACTGTATGAACAATGTGAAGCTCATTGTGTCTGCTTTCAGAGAGCAGACTTCACTGAATGACCCTCTTCTCCACATCATTCTGCCCTTCCCTCTCCAGCCCCTTTTGGGTCTCCAGTGTTCTGCTGTTCTCTCTTCCTCTAGTCCCTGTGGAAACGGCCCTCGGGAGGGATAATTTTCTCATTCAAACTGAAGTCCTTTCATTCCCCTTCCCAGAGTATATCTGTATTTAGCCTGTATCTCTTTGCAGGGAGGGAAAAGCTTGATTTTTCTAGGCATCAGCAGACATGTAGGTACAGGAAATGCTGGAGGAAAGAAAGCCCTCCAAGACTTTTGTATTCTCACAGCCGGGCTTTTAATAATCCTGAAATATTTGTTGACTGGGATCTTTCCTCTGGGCATCAGCAAAAGGTAGGGGGTGGATTAAATGGTTTTCTCAAATTCGATTCCATTCTGAAATTCTAAGAAATATAGTTAAGTAGGCACTCAGACAGGTTAGAGAGCTGTCCACGGTCCTGAAGAAAAACTGAGCAGGCAAGCCTAATTGTGAAGCCCTGTCAGCTCTACTTCAGCCTACACTCAGATTTTTAAATTATTTTTTAATGTTTATTTTTGAGAGAGAGAGAGAGAGAGACAGAGAGAGAGACAGAGAGAGAGAGAGAGAGAGAGAGAGGAGAAACAGAGTGCCAGTAGGTGAGGGGCTCCAGGGTCTTGAGCTGTCAACGCAGAACCCAACGCAACCCAACAAGGGGCTCAAACCCATGAACTGGAGATCATGACCTGAGCCAAAGTCAAAAGCTCAACTGACTGAGTCATTCAAATGCCCCCAGCCTAGACTCAGATTTAGAAGAGGTAGATGAACAAATAATTTTGGAAATGGGAGAGGATGAGAGAGATAGAGAATTACACAAATATTCTTCTGGATAGGCTACTGGATAGGCTTAAGCACAGAGAGACTGCTAAGGCCAAAACACAGATTTTTCCCCCTAGAAACTTCTGTTTTGATTTGATTTTTATTTTTCTAAATATTTATTTTTTAAAAGAGAGAGTAAGCAAGTGGGTGAGGGACAGAGAGAGAGGGAGACAGATAATCCAAAGCAGGCTCTATACTGACAGCAGAGAGCCCAATGTAGGGCATGACCTCATGAACCATGAGGTCATGACCTGAGCCAAAGTTGGACACATAACTGACTGAGCCACCCAGGTACCCCTGATTTTATTTTTAAATAAGAATGGATACCCAGATACCCCAAATGCCTTAAGCAAAAATATGGAACAAGTGAAAGAGAAAAAAACCTATGTGTCAAGCAATGCAATGCAAAACCATGTAAACACAAATTTGTAAGCAGAACTACAATCATATAGATTAATGTGTCATCATCAACTGAGTCATACCAAAGGACTCATAGTTCTTTATTTTTATCTTCTTTGTAGATAGAAATAGTTTAATTTTTATGAACAAAAGACAAGTGGGAGTATAACTTAGCCTGATGTCAGGTTATTTCATATGACTTTGCTATAAACATCCTCCCTTCTCCAGAAAGTTTGGGGCATGATCCTCCTTATCTGCTTTAATTATGTGCTCATGCAAGCATCTTTTCATGTAGGCTAAAGATACTTAGCTAAAAAAAATAACTAGTCTAAAACCAGACACATAGAGGGAGTGGACTTCCCTCTGAATTCTTAACACATATGGTCTGCAGTCAAATACATACTACCTTATGGTAGTCCTTAGGTGAGGACCTCACATTAGCCATAACTCTCCAACTAGTTGCAAGCTCCTTAGGAGTAGCAACCATGTCTCATGTCTTCTCCTACACAGACACAAACAACACCAAACATGCAGCTGGACATACCATAGGTGTTCAGTAAATGTTGGTTGATGGCTTAAGGCAAAGTAGAGATGAAAGCTGGATTCCATTCTGGTGATGTATTTTTATTTTTCTTTCTTTTAAAAAAATTTGGGTGTTTTTAAATTTTTTTTTTAATTTTATGAGAGAGACAGAGAGAGAGAGAGAGAGAGAGAGAGAGAGAGACAGAGAGATAGAGAGAAAGAGAGACAGAGACAATCTAAAGCAGGCTCCAGGCACTGAGCTGTCAGCATAGCCTGACACTAGACTCAAACTCACAAGCCATGAGATTATGACCTGAGCCAAAGTGGGACACCCAGTGAATTGAGCCACCCAGGGCCCCCCAAAATTGGGGTGTTTTTAATAGGGAAAAACTAAAAACAACATAAAAGTCCAATAAGAGACTGATTAAACAAATTATGGCACATCCATGCACTACACTGAATTGTAAATAGAAGTAAATAGATCTAAAGTTGCTATGAGAAAACAGTCACAATGAATGACATTTTAAAAGGCTGCAGAACAGTATACAAAATGTGTATGATTCTGTATTTATGAGAAATTTAATCTGAGAATAGTGACACTTTTTATCACTTCTATATTCACCAGTGTAATTATAGCAGCTGGCATAGAGCCAAGATTCAGTAAATGTTTGTTAAATGCTTAACACCAAGGACTCAAAGTAGCACTTACAATACTCCCAACAAAGTGTGAATTCTGACCTTTTTCTGTTACTCCAGAAAAAGCAGGATTTTCTAGTGTTAGGCATAAAGGAGGGAAGAGAAAACTTTAAATTAGGTGAAATTGGGAGAGTATTAGATAGAAGGTCATTGTTTCAATCCTAGATTTGGGTGAACCTTTCTTTTTTGCTTACTTTATCTACCTGTGCATCCATATATTAACTGATTTTCCTAATTTTTAATTTTGAAAAATTTTAAACCTAGTGAAAAATTGAAAGACTAATACAATAAATATATGTATTCACCAACTGTTAACTCTTTGCCACATTTGTTTTATCTCTCATTTGTGTGTGTGTGTGTGTTTGCTAAACCATTTCAGAGTAAGTTATATAAATCATGACACTGCAACCCAAAATACTTCAGCAAGTATCTCCAAAGAACATTTGCCTATTTATATATTTTTTTTCCAAAGAACTATTTCTTACTTTGAAATAGTTTAAGACTCATAAGAAGTTGCAAAAATAGTACAGAAAGTTCCCAGGTACCATTTACCCAGCTTGCTCTCCATGATAACATCTTATATAACCATAGGACATTATCAAAATCAGGAAAATGACATTGACACAGCAAATTAATTCAACTACAGATCTTATTTGGATTTTACTAGGTTTCTCAGTTTCTCTTTCTCTCATTCTATGAATTTTTCACATGTATAGATTTGAGTAACAGAACTGTTCCATCACCACACACACACACACACAAAAACCCTTCATCCTTTATCCATTTTATGGTCACATTCTCCCCAAATTCTAACCTATCAATCACTAATTTGTTCTCCATAACTATAATTTTGTCACTTTGAGAATGTTACACAAATAGAGTCACATATTATGTTACATTTTTAGATCAGCATAATACCCTTGTGACTCATCTGAGTTGTTGAGAATTATTCATCAATAGTTGGTTCATTCTATTTTTAAATAATTGATTCTTAAACTTTTAAAAAATGTTTATTCATTTTTGAGAGAGAGAGCACAAGCAGGGGAGGAGCAGAGAGACAGAGTCAGAGGATGCAAAGTGGGCTCTGTGCTGACAGCAGAGCGCCTGATGCAGGGCTTGAACTCACAAACCACAAACCACGAGATCAAGATCTGAGCTGAAGTCGATTGCTTAACCAGCTGAGCCACTTCGGCACCCCAATAGTTGATTTTTTTCAATACAGAATAGTAGCACAGTGGATGGTTTGTTTATCTACTTACCTGTTAAAGGACATTTGGGTTGTTTCCTGTTTTTGTCTATTACCAAGAAAGCTGCTATGAACATTCATGTACCGATTTTTTTTTGTAGATTTTCATTTTTCTAGGCTAAATACTCAAGAGGAAGATTGCTGGGTCATATGGTAAATGTATGTTTAACTTTATAAGAAGAAATTGCCAAAGTATTTTCCAGAATGGGTGCACCATTCTACATTCCCACTAGCAACAGAAAAGAGATCCAAATACTTTAAATCCTTGCAAGGAGTTGATATTGTCAGTATTTTGTTTCAGCCACTCTAATAGGTAGATAGTATATATCATTGGGGTTTTAATTTGCATTTCCCTGTTGAACATATTTTCATATGCTTATTTGCTCTCTGTAGATTCCTTTGGTAAAATGTCTATTCAAATTTTTTACCTATTTTCTAACTGGAATGTTTGTTTTCTTACTGCTGTGTTTGGAGTTCTGTATATACTATGGATACAAACCCTTTGTGGGATGTATGATTTGCACACATTTTCTCCCAGTCTATGGTTTGTCTTTTCTCTTCCTCCTCCTCCTTCATCTTTTCACCTTCTTAACAGATCTTTTGCAGACAATTTTTTTTGATGAAGTCAAATTTATTGATTTCTTTTATGGGTTGGACCCTTGATGCCATGCCAAGGACTCTTCCCAAATGTTGTACAGGAAAGAATTTTCAACAATTTTTTTTCACCATACATGTGTTTAGTACTGTGATAAATGCTGAGAGAGATTTGTAGATATAGAAGGGACTTCCAGTTAAGTTTAGACAAGCACACAAATAATTAATAGCAGAAGATATTAGGTAATTATGAGTCATGTGAGTATTGCAAAGGCTATGGGTAGGAGGAGGAGAGTTTATGAAAGGGAAGGATACTTTACAGTCAAAATACCAAGGAGGACTTCATGGGGGAGGTGGCATTTGAGCCTTAAAAATATCAACAGTTGAAGTAGAGCCAGAATAGCAAATACCAGGAAGAGAGAGGTGCACAAGTGGGAGAACACGGGTAAGACAGAAAAATCAACATTAGGGGCACCTGGGTGGCTCAGCTGGTAAAGCATCTGACTCTTGATTTCAGCTCAGGTCATGATCTCATGTTTATGAGTTCAAGCCCTGCATCAGGCTCTACATTGACAGTGTAGAGCCTGCTTGAGATTTTCTCTCTCCCTCTCTCTGCCCCTCATCTGCTCTCTAAATGAATAAATAAACTAAAAAGAAGAAGAAATAAAAGTCAACATTAACAAGTGGACTGGGGTGGAAAGGCTAGAGGCTAGATAAGTTCACTTTTAGATATACAGTACTTGAAAACCAGCAAGCACTCATGAGGGAATGTCCAACAGGCAGTTGGAGGTGTGAGTTTAAATTTGGAAATTGGAGGAATGCATGGGTGGCTCAGTCGGATAAGCCTCTGACTTTGGCTCAGGTCATGATCTCATGTTTGTGGGTCCAAGCCTCGTGTCAGGCTCTGTGTTGACAGCTCAGAGCCTGAAGCCTGCTTCAGATTCTGTGTTTCCCGCTCTCTCTGCCCCTCCCCTGCTCACACTCTTGCCTCTCAATCTCTTTCTCAAAAATAAATAAACATTAAAAAATAAAATTAAAAGAAGTTGGAAATTGGAAATAAGGATTTAAGAATCATCAGCATAGGTCCGGTCTTTTGTTATATGCCTCACAGCAACTTGCACTCATCCTTCAGAGCACTTGTCACAAGTATAATTAATAATTAGCTGTGTAATTTGTTGTTTAATCTCTATCTCTCTTGCTAAAATTCTAGTCCCATGGAATAGAGTCCACATTTGCCCTATTCCTAACACCTAGTCCAGTGTTTTGCACTCAGAAATGTTTGCTGAATGAATAAAGAAGCTGATACTTCTAATAGCCACCATTTACTAAGCATGCACATAGCAGGCACTGTGTACCCACTTTGTATATATAATCTCATTTAAACCTCACAGAAGTCTCAGGAGAGGCAGGTCAAGGCTTCTCAGAACTAAATTCAATGGGTCTGGGGTAAGGCCTGAGAATGTGAATTTAAGTTCCCAGAGACTTCTAACGAGCAGTCAGGTTTGAAGACTACTCAGATAGTCTATATTCAGGTAGTCTTCATCTATATGATAGATAAAGAGGAGTGCTTGGGTGGCTCAGTTGGTTAAGTATCTGACTTTGGCTCAGGTCATGATCTCACAGTTCGTGAGTTTGAGCCCTGGACTGGGCTTTCTGCTGACTGCACATAGCCTGCTATGGATCCTGTCTCCCTCCCCTCTCCCTCTGCTCCTCCCCACTTGTGTGCACACTCTTTCTCTATCTCCCTCAAAAGTAAACATTAAAAAAAATTACAGATAAAGAAACTAAGTTCAGCAAATAACAGTGATTTATTCAAAGTCTGATGGCTAGAAAGAGCCATGATGCAAAACCAGATCTCTTAGGGAGAGAATTTTACCACAAGCCTCCCTTCCTCTATCTAAAATCTTTATTAGGGAAAAGCAGAAAACCAAACACTGGATCTCTGAAACCAAGGAGAGTAATGAGCACTGCCAAATGCCACAGGGAGGCCACAGAGGATGTGGCATGAGGGAGAATCTAGGGATGACTAACCACTGTATCCATAGTGCCTGAGTCTGACATTATAGAAAGATGAAGACACAACCTTTGCATAGGGCAGGGCACTCCCTCAAGAAACCTGGCCGGCTGGAAGAAATTGCAGTTTGAGGCTCAGCCAAGATCACTTCTTGGTAATAGAGCTTTGTGCTAAAAATATTAAAGCCAAACATCTGGACCTGTAGGGTGGTATGCCAAGAAAGGGGAGGTACTAGTCCCAGGGGGAATCTCAGCTTGGAATCTAAGATAAGCTGTTCAGAAATTACAAAATGCAGTTCACTCTGTATTTTCCAGGCCACTGCCCCTTTGTTGGATTATTAAGGCCTTTTGCTTTACTTCTGCTTTGTGTGTGTTTTACCTTGGGAGTACTGTTTCTTTTGGAGGACGGAAAGAGAAAGAAAGGTAAAACTCCAACCAGGACATTTTGCTGATTTTTAGTTATTCAGCCCTGAATAACATGGTTGAAATAAGATTGGAACTAGAACCCAGAAGGTTCGTGTTTCTACTTAGCAACATTCATGCTGGCCCTTGGTACCACAAGCAAGGTTGGCTGTATTCTCTTTGGCAAGAGGCAGCCTAAAGGTCTGTGAAAGGAAATGATGGACAGTTTCCCGAAATCCCATTACTAACCCCAATTCATATCCTGTTGGTGGTAGATGTGAAGCAATGTCCCCTTATTTGAAAGAGGACAATAATGACAAGAACCCCTTATACCCATACAGCTTACAAAGCACCTTTGTGTACATCAAGTCAATCTTTCACAACCCTGGGGACATAGGTGTTGTTATCCCTACAGGCTTAGTAAGTGGCAGAAGCCACAGTTCAAACCCATCACCTCTGATTCTTTGAATTACAACCCAGCCTGCTACTGTGTTACTGGCTAAAATGCCTCAGAAGCCAACTTAGCCTTATGCTGGCTGCATGGAAATTAATGAGACTTCAAGAGCCTCATTGCTCTAAAAAGGAGAATTACGTAGTGAGGAAAGAATGTATGTTTGCTTGCTAGTGACCTTGTGCAGAGTGCTGCAGCTGAGCCCAAAAATGGGGGTAAGAGCCACGCTGAAGAGTGGCCAGAAAGGAAGTAAGTTTGTGCAAAAGTGCTGGCACATTGGATAGCAGAGAGTACTCAGTATTGTTGTGTAGCATTCTTACATCCTTCACCTCATCAGGCATTTCTGAGCCCAGTGAACACAGAATTCAGTTCAGGTCTCTGTCTGTGATGAGGAACCAGGGAGACAGGCTATGGCAGAGCCCGATCGTCTTCCATGACATCAAGCATAAAGCCAAGAAATATGTTCCAAAGTCCCATACAACTTCCCTTCTCCCTTCCTTTAGTGGTCTGTCTCAGGTAATATTTCCACCCACGAAGCTAAAACTTATACTAGAACTACATCCTTGAGATTCCAAATCAAGAAAAGCCTGCAGTCTGGAATTCTGGAGTCTACTAAAAAATTCTTCTTACTTCCTCTTCTAAGCCATAACCACATCCCGAGAGATACTATAAGCTAAAAGGTGAGTGCATACTACAGATCCTACACTGATTCCTCGCAGCCTTCTTCTCTCCAGATTCCATTCTTTGATACCCCTCTTCCCACGCCACATCCTGTGTGGTAAAGGAGGCCAGCCAGGTGGACAGCACCCTTCCCCAGTCCTGGAATTTAATGTTTGTAGCGACCTCATTTGTCCAAGGAGAGATCTATACAGGAGGGGCTCTCCTAAACCAGATGAGGATTTACACAGCCTGAAATCTCTAGAACCTACAGGGCTGGAAAGGTAAAAGTAAATGAATGAAGAAGTTGGGTGTTAATCAGTGGAGAGTGGTGGGGACTGTGGTGAACCCATCTCTATCCGGAGCTCAGAGTGGGGATGGGCATACAGGATGCCTCCTAGAAAAATCCCAATTCCAGGTGCAGGCAAGGAGGACAGGGTCAAGGGAAGAGAGAGCTGAGTGGCTTGCGGGTGGAAAACCCGTTCATTTCTACAAACGTCCGGGGCATTTCGGTTTTGCCCACTGCAGCCATCCCAGCTCTTTGACCTCCGCTTCTTTCTAATATCCGCATCTCGGGCCCACGTTCTTTATCTCTGCCTCCTCTTTCCCGGGGGCGTCACAGGCATTCCGCCTGTCACATCCACCCGCCCTGTCGCTTCCGCGAGAGCTGCAGAGGAACAGCTGATGAGACGCTCTCTGACGTAGACCCCCTGGGAACCCCAAGCTGGCTGAGGGAAGAGACAAAGCCTGAGGGAAGGGACAAAGTCCCCACTCTTAACTGGGAAAAAACAGTGTCTCACCCTCAGGAACTCCTGGGTAGGGATGGGCTGGCTTACGGGACACCTCCTAGAAAACCCTAACTCCGGGTGGGTTAAAGGGGAGCAAGGAGGACAGGGTCAAAGGAAGCGACAGAGCAGGGTGGTCTCCGAATGGGAAACCCCAGCCGTTTAGGCATCCCTCCTTTCAAGTCACTTCCAAACCAGACAATTCTTGGGGAGGGGCGCTGCGAACAGGGAGCGGCTCCTACGCAAATCGCTTTGTCTCCGCGCCCGGGGTCCCCCGCGCGCGCAGCTGCAGTTGTCACTGCGCTTCCCCGCCCCCGCTCCTGAGTGCCCCCCTTCCCCCTCTCCGCCAGTCCCGGAGCAGGAGCTCCGCCCCCGACGCGCCGCCTCAGTCCCGGCGCCTTAAAACCCGGTGCACACCGCCCAGCCGCGCCCCGTCTGGCGCACCTCGTCTCTCCTCTGGACCTTCAGCCGCAGCCGCTCTCCCGGTCCTGGTCCCGGCACCATGAGCTTCGGCTCGGAGCACTACCTGTGCGCCTCCTCCTACCGCAAGGTGTTTGGTGATGGCTCTCGCCTATCCTCGCGCCTCTCCAGCGCCGGTGGCGCGGGTAGCTTCCGCTCGCAGTCGTTGTCCCGCTGCAATGTCGCCTCCTCGGCCGCCTGCTCCTCGGCCTCGTCGCTGGGCCTGGGCCTAGCCTACCGCCGGCCCCCGGCGTCCGACGGGCTGGACCTGAGTCAGGCGGCGGCGCGCACCAATGAGTACAAGATCATCCGCACCAACGAGAAGGAGCAGTTGCAGGGCCTCAACGACCGCTTCGCCGTGTTCATCGAGAAGGTGCACCAGCTGGAGACGCAGAACCGCGCGCTCGAGGCCGAGCTGGCAGCGCTGCGGCAGCGCCACGCCGAGCCGTCGCGCGTCGGCGAGCTCTTCCAGCGCGAGCTGCGCGACCTGCGCGCGCAGCTGG
>NC_043701.1:161310070-161386140 GCF_006229205.1 Suricata suricatta
CGTTGGCCCGCCTGGACCTGGAGAAGAAGGTGGAGTCGCTGCTGGATGAGCTGGCCTTCGTGCGCCAAGTGCACGACGAGGAGGTGGCCGAGCTGCTGGCCACGCTGCAGGCGTCGTCGCAGGCCGCGGCCGAGGTGGACGTGGCGGTGGCCAAACCAGACCTGAGTTCGGCGCTGAGGGAGATCCGCGCCCAGTATGAGTCCCTGGCTGCGAAGAACCTCCAGTCAGCCGAGGAGTGGTACAAGTCCAAGTTTGCCAACCTGAACGAGCAGGCAGCGCGCAGCACCGAGGCCATCCGGGCAAGCCGTGAGGAGATTCACGAGTACAGGCGCCAGCTGCAGGCCCGCACCATCGAGATTGAGGGGCTGCGTGGGGCCAATGAGTCCCTGGAGAGGCAGATCCTGGAGCTGGAGGAGCGTCACAGTGCAGAAGTGGCTAGCTACCAGGTAAGAGCTGGAACGCTGCAAAGGGAGGGGCGCCCTGTCCTCTCCGCCACCTACTTGCGCTTTCTCACACAATTGGAGCTCTAGGAACCGAGAGGAGGGGAGGGGAGGGAAGAGAAAGAGCCCCAACTGGAAGCAAACAAAAAGCCCTGGAGTCTATACCATTCATTGTAGAGTCCTGGCCACTCTCTGTCCCTGCCCGTCATGTCCCTGTCTGAGCCTTTTTAGAAAAATCCCTTAAGCTTATGTTTTTCAGAGTCCAAAAATCTAATTCATGCCTCCCTGTCCGCAAGTGGACATAAACACCCTGGCGACTTGAAGAACAGTCCCCCACCAAAAGTAGGAATGAACCCAATGCAGGTGGGCTACAGCCTCTCAAGGTTGGCAGTGCTGGTCTCGGCTGTCTGGCTTGTTTGGTTGACTTTGAAAGGCTTTCTGTGCGCCCCGGGATTGATATTTACGGATTATGGTCTGTCCTAGAGAGAATGCTGGACTGAACTGGGAAGGGTTCTACCTCATTTTCTTGACTTTTGCCTTCAAAAGAGTAGAGATGGGAGCCAAGATGCTGGGTGATTGGGCTAGTTACAGCTGCTTTGCTCTGTCCCCCTCCCCCCCCCCCCAAGCGCGCGCGCGCACACAGTTTCCTTGTGGCATTTCTTCCTAAAGAAAGCGTTACACCGCTTAGCAAATGGGAATGGCTGGGGCGCTGTCCTCGGTGCTGATCTGGAGTTCTTTCCATCTCAGAAATGATGTCTCTTCCGTCTCATGTCCTAGTTTTGACTCTCTAGGCAATTAAACTGCTTTGGGCTTTTTTTTTTTTTTCATCTGCAACACCATCACATCAGGCTTTGCTACCTGCAATAAAAGGTCACCTCGTGCACAGCATCAATTTTCACTGTCATGGATGGCTCAGCATTTAACAAAAAACACTTAATGTGCTCAGCAGCAGTGAGGTCTCTCTTGAAAATTCACATCTCCTTAACAATTTTCCAACCTAAATGCATGTAATAAATCACAGAGATGATGGTCCTATCTTTGTTATAGATCACTTATTTTTTCCATCTTTGTGTGTCCTCTAAGCTCCTATGACGGTATTGATTGGATCTTTCTTCCTTTTCTCTCCAAACAAAGGCCACTGCATCTTCAGTCCTACTATATAGGACATTCTGGGCTTATGACCACAAAGGATACCGAGGCAGTGGGAAAGAAAGGAATCTAAATAGTGTGATTCAATTTCAAGGTACAATAAAAGCTACATTGGGTAGGATGTAATCATTCAGAAATTTGCAATAATTCATTCTAGCCAAGATTAAAGTTTACATTTGATGAAATTAATAGGGTTTGGGAACATTAATACACTAGAACCAAGAAAAGAGTAAAACCTCAAAAGTACTATGTTAGTCTCCAGCTAAAGAATTATTATTGGTGTGCAAATATTTGTTGTCCATTATAAGCTACCCCCATTACTTAAGGAAGAAAGCTTGCTTGGACCATTTGTTTTTGTTAGTTTGGAATTACAGTACAATTCAAGGGAATACTTCTATTCTGATTCAAAAACTGTAACTTGAATTTTTCATTATGTGGCCCTGCCCCTGCATGGCCTGAATTAATCACATTTAGTTAATTGAGACTTCATGTGTACTTCTGAAAGCCTCAAAAGATGAGCCAGGTGGTCTTCTGAAGGGCTAGCCCAGTATTTCTACAAAAAGAATAACTTATCTATAACTGCAACTGCCATCTAAATTGGGCTTTGCCATGCCCTCTGTTTGTTTGGTACAGCCCTACATTCTAAGAGGGTGACAGTACTGTCTGACTAGTTTTGTTTGCTCTAAAAGGCTTTCAGTGTTAGACAATAGTAGGGTCATCCAGATACTGCCTACAGGAAACAAGCAAACAAACAAAACAACAGAAACTGCGGCATCTGCAGCTCTGCAGTGCTGCCCCCCATCTTGAGCCTTCAAAGCCTGGTGGACCTGCTGGTGGAGTGGCAGAGGAGATGAGACAACAGAAAGCTACTTCCTACACCTTGGAACTTCAGGCTGTGGGGGGCTCACATCCTCACCTGCTGACCTGAAGGCCTGAAGTCACAGGGTGTCCTCAGGCAGCTTTCTCTGACTATTCTGGCAGTGCTGACCAAGATGAAAAGCCTCCTTCTCCACAGTAAGATTCAGCCATTGTTTTCTTGCCCTCTCACCCCTCCCTACTCCCCTTTCACTGGAGTAATGAGAGGCGGTTCTCTTTCTTCTGCTTCAAAGATGAGCGATAGACCCGTTTTCCTTTGCAAGCTTGCCACCCTCTTAAGAGGCAGAGGAAAGCCCCCATTAAAGTCACATTTTCCATGCCTTGAATGCTGACAGCCTATTCAAGGAGAGAAAGCTTATTACACTTTTGAAAGGGTAAAGAATGATTCAAGGTGACATGGTAAGTACACAATGATATATGAGAGAGTCCAAATCAGGTGACAGAAATGATGAAGAGCTAGGGCCATTGTCTTCAAAAGCCAAATGTAGCCACCCTCCAGCTGAACCCTTTTCCATTTCTGACCCAGGGCGAAGCTGGTTCTGCATAGCTGCTTCATCACCATTAGAGGCCCTGTTCTGCCAAAGACATCTAAGGATATTTTTTCAGGATACCGGAGGCCTTGGTCCTGTATTATGGTCAGTCTTGGAAAGCCAAATCTTTCCTTGAAAGACCTTGCTGAATAATCAGGCTCACCATTAGTTAATACTCCCCAGGAAGATGGGCCAAGTCAGGCCTCTTCTCTCCAGTAGGCGATTGGAATATAACCTAATGAAATAGCAAGAAGAGGATGGCCCCTTAGAGATTGGGGGTGACAGTAGCTGATAGATAAATCTATGGCTTGATAAATTTATCTCTGAAATTAGGATTAAAAAGAAACTACATTTGGTCCTTTTTTTTTTTAAATTCTTCCATGTGTTTTTGGTTTGGTTTGGTTGTTGCCCCTCTCTGCCTTGCTGTATTATTGTTACCAGGGCCACCTTAATTGCTCCTTCACAGAAATAAACTTAAACTAGTAGTTCCTAAACCCATTGGTCCATCAAGGTCATTTGGGGGCTTAACAAAAAAAATTCTCAGGCCCTCTCCTACTCACAACTGGATTCAGTTGTTCAAAGGTGGGGTCCAGGAATATGCAATTTCAATAAAAGTGCTGCATTCTATTGTTCTTAGACTGGTTTGGGGGTGCACTGACCTAAACCACATTTTACAACATAAACCAGCTCATATTATGCAAGATTTTAAAGTATGGTACAGGGTGGGGGAAAAGAAAGCAAAGACAGGAAGGAGAATAAGGCATATGGGTGGTCCACATTAAAAATTCTCTCTCCCCACCCAGTAATTCTGGATGGGCTCTTTCATTCAGACTGTGCTACACTCACTACTGCTCGCCTGGCTGAGTGAGGGCTCCTAAAAGTGATGAAATCCATAGCATCATTTGTGGTTCCTTTTCTCCTGTGCAGATGCTTATGTAGCCAGTTCATTCTCTTACTCCTGGCCTGCATCCTTCCAGCCCTTGGGAAGATGCTCAGCACTTGTCTTAGCTACTACTCTAGGAGAGACCCCAGCTGGAACTGGGAGTGCCTCTCTGCCGTTCCCTCAGGCTAAGCCAGCAGTAGCTGCGTGGTTGGGGGAGGGGGCAGACTGCAGCACTCTGCTCAGATTTCCAGCTGGAGGCCATCTTTGGCAGGGCTTTTGAAGGGCGATGCACGACAGCTTGGTGTGGGGAAGAGAGCACAAAGAGACTAGACATTGAAGAGCAATGGCCAGTAGCAGTCAGCCCAATTCCTTCTGAAAGGAGCAAAGTTGTAATTTTTGCCTACTCTGATCCATAAAATAGATGTATGAAATCTATAACACAAAAATTCAAGGTAATCTCCTCTATCTAGAACTCAGCTCCCAACAACCTCTTATTCAGCAAAGACAGCTCTGAAACAAATTTAAAAGGACTGCATTGGGGTGCCTGCATGGGTCAGTCACTTGAGCATCTGACTCTTGGGGTTTCTGCTTGGGTCATGATCTCATAGTTCAAGGGTTCGAGGCCTGTGTTGGACTCCGCATTGATAGTGTAGAACCTGCTTGGGATTCTCCCTCTTTCTCTTTCTCTCTCTCTCTCTCTCTCTCTCTCTCTCTCTCTCTCTCTGCCCCTCTCCCCACCCCCGCCTTTCCCTCTCTCTCACAATAAATAAATAAACTTAGGGGAAAAAAGAAAAAAGAAAAAGGACCTTAATTAGCCCACTGATGAGAGAAAACGTCTAACTTCACATATTTGGAAGTTGACCCCCTCTGGGGCCCCCCTCACTTCTTCATTCTTACTTTACATGACCCTAAAGCACTTTGTTGTTTGAATGTCAAACCTGCTGCAAGATAGAGAAGAGGGACCAATGGAATGAGTCATTATCAAGGACAAGGAGCATTAGTTTAAATTTCAAAACAAAGAAAACCAGTAAGTAGCAAGCACTAATGCAAACACTGCTCTTTGGGGCCATTTAGTATAGAAATAATTTGATATACCTCAGTTGACCTGAAAGATAAAAGACATCATAGAACTATAGAAAAATAATATCACAGCCCATAGTTGTAAGGAAGGTTGCTTTATGTTTATGTCCTAATTAAGAATGGTACAAGTGGGGCAGTTGGCTGACTTGATTGGTAGAGCATGCAGCTATTTCTTTCTTTCTTTCTTTCTTTCTTTCTTTCTTTCTTTCTTTCTTTCTTTCTTTCTTTCTTTCTTTCTTTCTTCCTATCTATCTATTCATTCATTCATTCATTCATTTATTCGTTTATCTATTTTTGGGAGAGTACAAGAGGGGGAGAGGCAGAGAGAGGGGGACAGAAGATCCCAAGTGGGTCCATGATGACAGGCAAACTGGCAAGATCATGACCTGAGCTCAACTGACTGAGCCCTTAGGTACCCCAGAGCATGTAGCTCTTGATCTTGGGGCTGGGAGTTTGAGCCCTGCCTTGGAGGTAGAAATTACTTTAAAAAATAAAATCTTCAGTTGGTTAAGCATCCATCTTCGGCTCAGGTCATGATCTTGTGGTTCACGGGTTCAAGTCCCATGTCAGACTCTGTGCTCACAGCTGAGAGCCTGGAGCCTGCTTCCGGTCTGTGTCTCCCTCTGTCTCTCTCTGTCCCTCCCCGACTCATGCTCTGTCTCTCTATGTCTCTCAAAAATGAATAAACATTAAAAAGGAAATTTCAAAACTAAATAAAATAAGAACTTTAAAAAGATTCTACAAGCCACTCTAGATAGGTTTTTATTCATAATTGTTTTTTTTTTAATCTGGTGCTTTAAGGAATATGCCTTTAACTATCTAATATTAAAGTTTTGGGGTGCCTGGGTGGCTCAGTCAGCTAGGCTTCTGACTTCAGCTCAGGTCATGATCTCGCCATTTGTGGGTTCAAGCCCTGCATTGGGCTCTGTGCTGACAGCTTGGAACCTGGAGGCTGTTTCAGATTCTGTGTCTCCCTCTTTCACTGCCCCTTCCCCTCTCATGCTCTGTGTCAGTCGCTCAAAAATAAATAAACATTAAAAATAAATAAAGTTTTATTATACATTGCTTTTCTTAGTAATCCAAGGGGTTGTAGGGAGGGCACATGATTAAAAAGGGTTATAGAGTCACATGGTATGATATTAACAATAATAAAAATCATTAACAAGTATTGAGCAATTTGTATGTGACAGTGCTGTTCTAATGCATGTTATCTAGTTTAACAGTTAATACACTCATATAGTAATGTGAGGTCCCTTAAAATGGAATCCTAACTTGAGGATCTCAGTATACCTCAGAAAATAATAAACATAATTTTCCATACATAGAAATGAAAGTTTTGAAGGAACTAAAATATAGAAAACTGACTGAGGTATGTTCGGTATTTGTGGCAGGGCAAGAAATGCAACCCAAAGATCCTGATGAAATCCTCCACTTTTCCTCAAATTTTATTTCTCCTGCTACTTTGCATAATGAAAAGGCTTCTTCCCCTTTCTCCTTTACCATGGTAGTATTGCTTCTTTTACCCCCAGTGCATCACTACCAGACTTGCTTGTAGGTTAAACTCTGGTAACAACCATCAATTAAAATTTTTGGTAAAAGGTATTTTAAGCCTTTATGATCTCTTAACACACTTTGGAATCTTTCCATCGCTTTCCTTGTAATATGTATTTTCCCTACTGCTTGTCATTCCTTGCTCTGTACCCCTCAGTTAATTGAGTCTCTCCTTTGCGGTATTCTTGTCAATATTTATAGAACAGGTAGGTGGTATGAATTTTCATTTTTTCTGCAGTCTCCTGATTTGGAAGTTTGCACCCTCTGATGTTATCTGCCCTGACTTCACCACCACTTCATCCTCCCCACATGGGAAGTTACTAGAGCCCCTCGCCACTTACTTCTTGAGGCTTCTGATGTTTATCTGCATCACTCATTTCATAAAAGTTACTCCAAATCTGTATTCTTTATGTTGACAAAGCTTCAACTGAATTATATGGGTTATTAGCTTGCATCTTTTCAGGTCCTAGGAAAACAAGTGTTTGTGTAACACTGTTCTTTCACTTAACAGTTATTCATTGAGCATCTCAGTGTGCATTGTGCTAGGATCTGGGCTTCCACGGATGAGCTAAACAAAAATGGCCCCTGTTTCCATGTAAATTACATCCTGGAGCAGTAGTTCTCTGACAGGAGTGATTTTCCTTCTAGGGGACATTTAGCAATATCTAGAGACATTGTTGACTATCACCACTGGGAGGGAGGGTGTGCACTACTAGTAGGTGGAGATCAGGGATGCTGCTAAACAACCTACAATTCACAGGACAGCCCCCCACAGCAAAAAATTATCCAGCCCAAAGTGTCATCAGTGCCCAGGTTGAAAAGCCAGGAGAGAGAGGAAGGTGACAGGAAATAAACTAGTAAACTAATAAATGAACAAGAAAATTTCAGGTCATGATAAGAGCTAAGAGCAGAGTGGCCACTTTCAAGTATGTGCTTTCTTGTAATTTGTCCTCCCACTGGAGTTGCCTTTTTCTCATTTGCACAAAGCCTCTGCGTGGGCCAGCTACTCGCCTGGCCTGAGGTAGAATACCATGCTAGATCAGTGTGGAAAGGGTACTTCCATTAGACACGAAGGAAGACCTGTCTGAACAGAGGGCATTTGAACTGAATCTTCGATGACACAGAGTTGGCCATGGAAGACCCGCCACAGAGCATTCCAAATAGAGAAAATAGCTAGCCTAAAGGGCCTGGGATAGCAATGAACTTAGTAAGTTCATTGGTCAGTTTAAGGAGCAAAAGAGAAGCCAAGGGTAGCTGAAACACTTTGAGCAAGGGGAATAGTATAGGCCATACTGAGAAGTTTGGCCTTTATTCTAAAACTGTTAGAGGGCTTCAAGAAGATGAGCAACAGAACCTGCTGTGTTTTGAAAAGATCCTCCAGGGGCACCTGGGTGGCTCAGCCAGTTAAATATCCAACTTTGTTTGGCTCAGGTCATGATCTTATGGTTTGTGAGTTCAAGTCCCACATCAGGCTTTGCACTGACAGTGCGGATCCTGCTTGGGATTCTCTCTGTCCCTTTCTCTCTCTGCTCCTCCCCCACTCACTGTCACTCTCTCTCAAAATAAAGAAAAGAAAATGTAAATAAAAATAAATAGGGGCGCCTGGATGGCTCAGTCGGTTAAGCCTCCAACTTGGGCTCAGGTCTGATCTCACGTTCGTGGGTTCGAGCCCCGCGTCAGGCTCTGTGCTGACAGCTGCTCAGAGCCTGGAACCTGCTTCCGGTTCTGTGTCTCCTTCTCTCTCTGCCCCTCCTCTGATCATGCTCTGTCTCTCTCAGTATCAAAAATAAATAAAACATTAAAAAATTAAAAAGAAAAATAAATAAATAAATAAATTGTGGGGCGCCTGGGTGGCTCAGTCTGTTAAGAGGCCGACTTCTGCGCAGGTCATGATCTCATAGCTTGTGGGTTCGAGCCCTGCATCGGGCTCTGCGCTGACAGCTTGGACCCTGGAGCCTGCTTCAGATTCTGTGTCTCCCTCTTTCTCTGTACCTCCCCTGTTCATCCTCTCTCTATCTCTCTCTCTCTCAAAAAATAAACACTAAAAAAATTTTTTTAATAAAATAAATTGTTAAAAAAACAAAAAGGATCCTCTGGCTGCTCAAGAATCAAACATTTAAAGCTAGTTGCCTTCTGTGCCTGGGTTTGCATCTGAAAGAATTTGGAGCAAAGCTATTATATGAACCTAGTTAGTTTCTTTTTAAAAATATAATTTAAATCTGTTGTTTGGATTAAAACAATTCCATGGAGTCTTTCTGCTTCCTCCTTATGTATTGTGTAAAATGCTTTCAGTAAGCTGATTGAGAAGCAGACTTCCCACAAACCATCAGAATGAATGGAGGCAAGAGGACTTGCCGTCCTCTCTGTGCTTTTCACAGTTGGGATTTTTGGAGTCTAAGCTTCTAACCTGAAGCTTTGGGTTTTGGAAAAGACATGCAGCAATGGAGTTATTCAGTAGCAATGTAACAAGCAAAGGAGGGATGATAAGACAGTTAAAAAGAGTGGGGGGGGGTGGCCCTGGGTGACTTAGTTGATAAAGCATCCGACTTCAGCTTGGGCCATGATCTCAGGGCTTGTGAGTTTGAGCCCTGCATTAGGCTCTCCACTGTCAGCACAGAACCTGCTTTGGATCCTCTCTCCCCATCTCTCTCTGCCCTTCCTGCATTAGTCCTCTTTCTCTCTCTCAAAAGTAAATAAACATTTAAAAAAGAGAAGATATCTTTCTGGTGTTCAATCAAGAACCATATGCCCTGCAGTAGAAGTGCCCAACCCTGACCATGCATCCAAATCTCCTGGGGACCTTTATGAAAGAAATGCAGTTGCTGGGACCCCACCCCAGAACAAATGAATCAGAATCTGGGCTGGGGAACAGGCCTGGATTTTTGATGTGGAGTCAGGGTTGAGAATCCTTGCTTTGTGGGAATCTTACTGAATTTCAGCTGGCTCAAATATGTTGGATGTGTCACTTTTCAGGATAGCATCGGGCAGCTGGAGAATGATCTGAGGAACACCAAGAGTGAGATGGCTCGCCACCTTCGGGAGTACCAGGACTTGCTCAATGTCAAAATGGCTCTTGATATTGAGATTGCAGCTTACAGGTACTTCAAAGGTCATGCTTACCCAACCAGGCCCAATCATCTGGGGCAACACTACCCAAATAAGTGGATAAGGTGGTTTTAGTCTCTGAATTCTGATGGGTAAGAGGGGATGAGGAAAGAAAGACATCACTAGCCCCATCCAGCTGAGCTGACCCCTCTGTCCCTCAACTTGTTTATAGCTCAGCTCCACCTTACTAGTCCTGGAGTAGTCTAGCTACCTCTGCTAGGATTTAAGGAGATAACGTGAGTATCCAGAGGTTGATATAACATCCACCAGACTCTGGGGTGCCTGGGTGGTTCAGTCAGTTAAACGTCCAACTTCGGTTCGGATCATGATCTTGCAGCTTGTGAGTTCAAGCCCACATTGGGCTCTGTGCTGACAGCTCGGAGCCTGGAGCCTGCTTCATGTTCTGTGTCTCCCTCTCTCCCTGCCTCTCCCCTGCTTGTGCTCTGTCTCTCTCTCTCAAAAATGAATAAATGTTTAAAAATTTTTTAAATAAAGAAAAGGTGATAAAAATTATTAGAGTTATAAGTAACAAGGTATTGGGCCACACTTATGATGCTGGTTAGGCCAGGCTGAGAAAAAGTCTGGTATCTGAAACAGTTTCATTCACTGGTTTTTGTGTTGCTGGTTCCATTCCCTTTGTACTCCTATACATTGAAAAAGTACAGCTCTCAAGTTCAGGCTGAATTAGGCAGTTCCTTCCTCCTTTGTGGACTTCTCACCTCCTTATCCTTATTGCACTTAAGGTTTTAATTAGTAAAATTACTTCTCCCTAGAGTTTTGTAGACTCTTACATGCCAAAAATGGGTGTGATGAAGCCAATGGGAATTGTATAAAAATTCCCTTTTGAACATATTTGTGAATAGGATAGGTTTCCTTTTGACAGTGCTTTAAACACAGCTGGTGCTAAAGTTGTGTGAGTGTGCGTGTGTGCGTGTACTTATGCATATGCATGTGTATGTATGCATGTGCTAGAGCCTTGGAATCCAATATTTATTGGTTTCCATGAAGAAACTGAAGAGTCTTATAGAATCTTTCTAAAATGAATAGGAGCTGGAGGGTTAAGTTCTTTTTGAAAAAAGTTGCAAGTTGACTTCCTAAGAATTTTTCTCTGTTGGATTTACAGGAAACTACTGGAAGGTGAAGAGACACGTTTTAGCACCAGTGGATTAAGCATTTCAGGGCTGAATCCACCTCCCAATCCAGGTTATCTGCTCCCACCTAGAATCCTCAGTTCTACAACTTCTAAAGTCTCATCCACTGGGTTGTCTTTTAAGAAAGAGGAAGAGGAGGAGGAAGAGGCTTCCAAGGTGGTGTCTAAGAAAACCTCCCAGATAGGGGAAAGTTATGAAGAAATATTGGAGGAGACGGTCATATCTACTAAGAAAACCGAGAAATCAAATATAGAAGAAAGTACCACTTCAAGCCAAAAAGTATAATTCTGTTGCTTAAAAAAAGTTAATGCTTAAGAGGGGATAATATGCATTTGACTTGTTAAAGAGCCTATTCCTGAACCAAAACACCTGTCACCGCTATAGAATGTCTTCAAGGCTTCAGTCTCCTATTTAGCATTGAATCCTTACTTTCTCTAGTAAGAAAAGCACCCCTTAGGTTGGAGCAAACTGCAATTCTAGCATAATCACAGAGGAGTTATCTAAAAAGTTCGCTTTCTCACCTATAGCTCAGGCTTCACAGCATTAGATGATTCAGGTACAGAGGAAGTACAAATTAAGGTGCTAAATCTGTGATCATCGTCATTTGCTGTGAATTGAAATTAAAATCTATATTTGCTCACTATACCCAGACATTTGCCAGCTATCTAGTCTCACTCTAGGTACGTAAAACATAAGATCACTGCCAAAGATGAACCAATGGTCCACATCCAACACCACTCTAACAAAACTGCTTCACAGTGATAGGTGTTTGTTTAATGGACACTTCCTCCCACCTCTCACAATTCCTTGTATACTTTTCTTCCATTCAAAAAAAAAAAAAAAGGCAAGTGTATTCTTCCCCCTTAAACACATTTAGGTACTTCTCAAAAGAACATACCCTCTTTAGCTCTCTTTGTTCAATGGGTAAAATTAGATGCATGTTGACCATTTCTGTGATTCGTGGAATGACTTCTCCCTGCCCATTTCATGTCTTCCAGTTCTGTAAGGAAAAAAAAAAAGAAAGAAAAAGCAGTGATAAGTTTTAAGGGTTGCCCTCAACAAATACAATAATGAAAAGAGTCCCAGATTTTAGGCTTTCAGCTTATTCAAAACCATTTAATTATGGGGGGGGGAAGGTACTTTATTAAGAATGTAGCTGTTCACTTTAACTTTAGAAACATACTTATAGTGCCCCAAGGTGTGATTAAGCTGACCTTAGATGTAGTAGTATAAGCTAGAAGAGTGAGTTTTTGTGTGGATGGGAAAAGCCAAGGTTTCATTGATCTGTGTCTGTTCATTTGTGGTGATCTAGAATTAGCTGCTTCGTGCCCTTACCCTTACAACCCACTAATCCCCTTTTCCATGGTCTAGGTCCGAAAAAGGCCTTGCTCTTTTACTCTCCTATGCCTTTAAGAGTGCTAAGTGTATTTAGGTTATCCCCAGAACACAATGCTACTGCACAAGAGTAAAAGAAGTCACCTCTGGTCAATCAACACCACCAGCAAACATATAAAAGAAATCTCTCTCGTCTAATAAGAGTCCTGCTTTCCCATTGCTGCGTGGTTGGCGGGGCCTCCCTTCTCTACGAGAGAGGCAGCAATGCCCAGACTAGAGAAGGGGTACATACGCTCCTACTCACGTGCTAGGAAGTGCATTCTGGAGAGTCAGCTTTTCATCTGCCCAACTGTGTAGCAGCCGCATCGCCCAGTCTCCCACATACATGTGCCAAGGTCAATGTCAGGTTAATTCTCTGTCTGCAGTCACTTCCACCACCAGACCTAAAGAGTTGCCAGGTCTCTTGTCACACACCTCCATTCACAACAGATAGGGTGTGATGCTTTTACTAAACTTTCTTATCCTAGTGCCTGTTTCAATGGTTCAAAGAACTGGAAAGATACTTTCTCTTCTTTCCCTCACTCCATCCCTGTCGTTACTCCTCATACTCCCTGTAAAACATTAGAAAGATAAGAATTAAAAGTCACACAAATCCCACCAACATTACTTGTGTTCTGTGGTTTTTGCTGTTTCAGTGGAAAGAAGCACTGTTTGGGTTCAATGAGACGGTTGTACCGCCAAATAATTTGGAAATTGTTTATCCTCTATTCCTTGCATCTATATTTTTAGGGTTTTCTCCCCCTGCCAAAGCCTTGGGGCTATATAGTGTGTGTGTGTGTGTGTGTGTGTGTGTGTGTGTGTTTTACACTGTCTGAAACACATAATGTACTACACGGACAGTTTATGGCAGAGAATGAAGAAATCACATCAAACAAATGGTGCAAGACAATAGATTCTGGATAATGATTTAACTAGCTTAACTTGAGCATTTCTGAGAACGCACTGGCAGAGCATGTATGACAAAAGGTAGTTCAGAACAATAAGAATCTTTTTTTTTTTTTAATGAGGTTATACTTCTGTAGAACCCATACATTTAGGTAGAACATAGGCAGCAATAGTAGAAGTTTCCTCTGTTGTAATGATTGCTAACCTTTGATGGATTACAGGCCCCTTGGAGGAAGCTATGGACCCTTTTCCCAGAAAAATACACAAAACTTTGTCCATGTCAAGGGGCTTGGGGCTCCTCGTTGGACTACCTACTTCTAGTATCCAGAAATCCAGGGACCCCAAGTTAAGATTCCCTAATGGAATCTTCCAGAATGGAGACTTTAAATAAGAGGCTATGGATGCAGCTCCCACTGATACTGGTAGCAAAGCTGCAGCTTGCTGAATCTTGAACAATCTCGTCATTCTCAGTCCATCTGGTTAAGAGCATTTGCATGCCATGCAAGGATACATTGACAGCACTGCTTGGGAAAAGAGACGTTCGTCCTGCACTAACAATGAGAGCTTTATAGTAACGAAACATCATTTAGGGCCTATTAAGTAAAAATAGTAGTCTCATCAGCACATGGGTTTTCAATATAGATATTGGTTGCCACTTCTAAGAATTCTGTGTATTTGGTTAATGGATCTGTCTCTGAAACACCACCATCCTTTTATTACATTTATATAATCTCTAGCTCTAATTGGTATCTCCTATTTTCAGTGAGTTGCCACTAATTGCCATGAGCTCAGTTATAAAGACATTAAAAGCCTGAAGTTAATAAATTATTAAATCAGGTCAATCACAGGAACAAGCAAATAGTGTTCAGAATCATAAGGCAGGGAGGAAGAGAAGAGGAAGTAAGCAATACCAACTCTTAGAACAGGACAACAAAGAGAGTCTGTGAGGCTGGGGGGAAGCCTGTCCACAAAGCGCATTAGTGATAACCAATATGACGTTCAGACTGATTGGACAATGAGATCCCCTGTCTCCTGAGACTAATAACAGCTTTAATTTATTCAGTCCCTACTTACTATGTGTCAGACACTATTCTAGGCAGTAAACAGAATTATCTCACTTAAACCTCACTACCACTCTTGAGATAGTATTTGTATACCCTTTTTACAAATGAAGAAATCGAGCCTTGGAATACTAAAGTTAAAACCCATGTCTAATGTCATAGAGTTAGGGAGCTGGGATTTGAGCCTTGATCTTTTTTTTTAATTTTTTAACATTTATTCTTTTTTTTTTTATTAACTACCTCTTTATTTTTTTTTAAATGTTTTATTTATTTTTGATACAGAGAGAGACAGAGCATGAGAGGGGAAGGGGCAGAGAGAGAAGGAGACACAGAACCAGAAGCAGGCTCCAGGCTCTGAGCTAGCTGTCCGCACAGAGCCTGATGCGGGGCTCGAACCCACAAACGTGAGATCTGACCTGAGCCAAAGTCAGAGGCTTAACCGACTGAGCCACCCAGGCGCCCCGACATTTATTCATTTTTAAGAGACAGAGTGCAAGTGTGGGAGGGGCAGAGAGAGACACACACAGAATTCTAAGCAGACTCCAGGCTCTGAGCTGTCAGCACAGAACCCATGAACCACAAGATCATTAACTGAGCTGAAGCCAGACACTTAACTGACTGAGCCACTCAGGCACCCCTGAGCCTTGATCCTCTGACTGCAATGCTTTTTTTTTCTATATTGCCTCTCTACATTAAAGAATGTCCCCTCACTTGAGAGAGTAGGAATTCTTATATTTATCATCATTTTCACCCCTTCTTTACCAGATTTTACTAAAGGGTTTTCTGCCCCAGAAACCATTGGCAACATCAAGTGCCATATGCAAACTGCTTTGCAGACTTCCTGAACCTATTACCTTCCTGCATTGCAGTGAGGTCGTAGCAGCTCAAAAGTGGGTTCTGAGCCTATCTAACTGAGTCCCCTCCTACTAAAAATGAAATAGAATTGGATGCAATTACCTAATTTTTAAAAAGGAGTTTTATTTTTATTTTTAAATTTGTTTTCCTTTTATAGTTTACTGTCAAGTTGGTTTCCATATAACACCTAGTGCTCATCCTACAAGTGCCCTCCTCCATGCCCATCACCCTTCCCCCACCCCCATCAGTCCTCAGTTTGTTCTCAGGATTCAAGAGTGTCTCATGGTTTGCCTCCCTCCCTCTCCTCCCTTTTTTCCCTTTCTCTTCCCCCATGGTCCTCTGTTAGGTTTCTCCTGTTCCACTTATGTGTGAAAACATGTGGTATCTGTCCTTCTCTGCCTGACTTATTTCACTTAGCATGACACCCTCGAGTTCCATCCACACTGCTATGAATGGCTAGACTTCATTCTTTCTCTTTGTCATGCAATATTCCATTGTATATATAAACCACATCTTCTTGATCCATTCATCAGTTGATGGACATTTAGGTTCTAAAAAGGAGTTTTAAAGTGTCATTTTGCAAAGGAACTCTGAAGCTCAGAATCAAAGGGCCCGAATATGAGGGGATATTACAGCAGGAGCAATTTCTAAAGAAGTAATAAATCCAGGATACTTAGAATTCATTTTACTGCACTAACTAAAGAAGATGGCAAGATTTGAGCTGTTTTCTGGAAACTAGAGTCCAAATTTTAGCTCCAGACACAACACACATCACCTATAGTCCTGCAGATAAACTTCTAGAACTTATTCATGAACACAAGCAGGGAGTCCAGAACCATCATTCATGACTCGAAAGGCAAATATGAAGTAGTTTCTAGAATGTATTAAAAAATTCACTGTGGCGCACCTGAGTGGCTCTGTTGGTTGAACGTCCAACTTTGGCTCAGGTCATGATCTCCTGATTCACAAGTTCAAGTCCTGTGTCATGCTCTGTGCTGACAGCTTATAGCCTAGAGCCTACTTCAGAGTCTATGTCTCTGCCCCTCCCCTGTTGATGCTCTGTCTCTCCCTTTTTCAAAAATAAATAAACATTGGGGCCCCTGGGTGCTTAGTCGGTTAAGTGTCCAACTGGCTCAGGTCATGATCACAGGGTTCACAAGTTCAAGCTCTGCATTGGGCTCTGTGCTGACGGCTCAGAATCTGGGACCTGATTTAGATTCTGTGTTATCCCTCTCTCTGCCCCTCCCCTGCCTGCACTCTGTTTCTCTCAAAATTAAGTAAATATTAAAAAAAATTTTTTTAAAGATGGGCCACCTGGCTGGGTCAGTTGATTAAGCATCTGACTTTGGCTCAGGTCATGATCTCACGTTTGTGGGTTCGAGCCCCATGTCAGGCTCTGTGCTGATGACTCAGTGCCTGGAGCCTGCTTCAGATTCTGTGTCTCCCTCTCTCTCTCTGCCCCTCTCCTACTTGCACTCTGTCTCTCTCTCTTTCTCTCCCTCTCTCTCTCTCTGAAAAATAATCATTAAAAAATCTTTTAAAAAATCAGTGGAACAGAAAATAGATTGGTAGTTGCCAGGGTTAAAGAGAGGGGGCAGTAAGGAGTAACTATTCAGTGGGTATGGGGTTTTATTTTGGACTTCTGGAAATGTTTTTGAACTAAATGGAGGTGGTGGCTGCACTACATTGTAAACATACTAAATGCCACTGAATTGTTCACTTTAAAATGATTAATTTTATATCATGTAAAGTTCATCTCAATTTTTTAAAAAAGTCTACTGATAGAGAACGTATGGAACTATCAGAAAAATATAATTACAAAGTCTACTATACCTTCTGCTCCAGCTGAGACCATTACGTATAGCCACGCTGGGTCAATCTCAGTTGGAAGAAATTCCATCAGGACAACATAAGCCAGATCTAATAAGAGTATTGATTTCGAAAGAGAACCTGGAGAAAAAGCCAGAAATACATCTGGATGTAAACAAAAGAAAGAATAGCTAGAATTATTGCTCGCTTTTGAGCACCCATCACTGATTTCCAACTGATATTAGTTTTATTATTGTATCATCAGAAATCTTCAAAGTCCTTAAAAGCATCTAAATCATAAGAATACATTTTTTCCTCTTAGAACCAAATAAACTGGTGTGCCTGAAAGCCCAGTAACTAAAAAGGGAACTTAACTCAGGGGGGCTTGGAGGATCTTAAAATAGAGCTCATATGTGAAATTTATTTTTCTTTATAGAATATACATTACTGGTTTTGCCACATGTTCAAATTTAATGTACATTTTAGATTTAAGCCAATCATGACTTTGCTATTTTCAAATATCTTGTATGGATATGCCCTTTGCAAAAGCGGTAAATGCTCCTGAATCCAGCCAAACAAAGGATTGTTTTTATTAAATTACCATCCCCTGCTGCAAATCCTCAAAAGATGAGAAGAATGGTACCATGTGGATGAAATGGCTTCTCTCCTCCTCTATTGATCTCCTAGATGATTTGATTGCACTCATGTTTTATGCTGATATTTCACAAGCTTACTAGGTGCGGGTGGTGACTAGCTAAAATTTATAAATTCTTGCTTAATCCCTTGAAACACACAGAAATACAGACACATAGCTCAGGATTGTAATAAGATACAGTGAGTCACACTGCAGATATTTAAAGATTTGTTTCTACAGTTCTTTAGTGATTCTGAATAAGATAAAATAGAGAAAGTTGAGGCTACTAAGAAAAATGAAGATTGATCTTGGAGGGGTCTCCAGGCTCCCCTCCTCATCGATTAATTACCATAGATCACCAGGTGGCCATTCTCTCCCACGGTGAGGCAGTTGGTGTCTGCGGTGTGTAAGTCTGAGACATTTCATTTAAAAAAATTTTTTTTAATGTTTTGTTTATTTTTGAGACAGAGAGAGACAGAGCATGAGAGGGGGAGGTTCAGAGAGACAGGGAGACACAGAATCTGAAGCAGGCTCTAGGCACTGAGCCATCAGCACAGAGCCTGACATGGGGCTCGAACCCACAAACGTGAGATCATGACCTGAGCCAAAGTCAGAGGCCTAACTCACTGAGCCACTCAGGTGCCCTCTTTTTTTTAATTAAAAAAAAATTTTTATGTCTTTATTTTATTTTGAGAGAGAGAGAGAGAGACAGAGAGTGAGTGGGGGAGGGGCAGAGAGGGAGACACAGAATCTGAAGCTGGCTCCAGGCTCTGAGCTGTCAGCACAGAGCCAGATGTGGGGCTTGAACTCACAGACTGTGACCTGAGCTGAAGTTGCCCACTTAACCACTGAGCCACCCAGGCACCCCATGAGACATTTCATTCTAGCTCTATTGTATGCTTTACTAATAGGGGTTATAGAATGTTAGCAGAGGGTAGCCAAAATCATTAGCATAAGGGCTGGAGTTTTGGAATACCATCAGTAGCAGATCTAGTTAATTGCTGATTATTGTGCAGGGCAAAAAAAGGTATTTTTCCTTAGAAGTGCTTATTATATATTTTTCTGAAGTAGTTTCTATGCCCAACATGATGCTCAAACTCAAGACTCCAAGATCAAAAGTTGAATGCTCTACCAACTGAGCAAGCCAGGTGCCCCTAAAGGTGCTTACTAAAACAAATTTAAGGGGCTCTTGGCTGGCTCAGTCAGGAGAGCATGTGACTCCCAGTCTCAGGATCGTGAGTTCAAGCTCCATGTTGGGCATGAAGCCTACTTAAAACAAACAAACAAAAAAATTAACTCACTTAGGTTCATCTGTTATGCCATCAATATGAATAAATGAGAAGTGTAACTTCCATTTCCCATGATTTCCTGGCATAAAGATTCACAAATGACATGTGGAATTCCTGATGCCCTTCAGGGCTAGACAAATCTTTTATCTTTACCTCAAGCCAGACTTGAGCTGCACAAAAGGAACTTCTCACAACTTAAATTGTCTAAGGACTAATCTAGTTTGCAAAGTATAAGCAGCAGCGCTAAGACTAGAGTTAGAGTGAAAGCAGAATCTAGGTCTGACTTCAGGGCCTGTGTGCCTGCCCCTTTCCTGGTTACCCATAGAAGAGGTGGAAAGAGAAAATATAGAAGAAAGAAGACAGGAAAAATAATAAATGGTTCAACATCAGTCTTTTAGTATTAGCGGACCCCACTACTCATTAGAAAGGAACTAACTCAACAAAGTAATCTAAGAAGTGACTACATAGGGACCATATTTGAATTTGACAGTAGACTATAAGCCAACTAGGGTTATGAATGCTTCACATATTCATTAATTCTCTGAACAACTTTTTGAATTAGGTTCCTTTGTCCCTGTTTACAGACAAGAAAATCTACAGCTCAGAGAAGTCATAGAACATGTCCAAGATCATATAGCTTGCAAGTAGCAAAGCTGGGAATCAAAGTTATGCAATCTGGCTTGAAAATTCATGTCCTTAACCACTATGCAATACTGCCTCTACGTGTTGTTTTAGAGAAAAACGAAACAAAAAACCCTGTTCCTGGAAACCTTTGTCTTCTTCAATCTCTAAACTATTATTCAACAGGCTTTTCTCTTGGGAAAACATTTTCTTAGAAACATTCAAAGGAAAAAAACCTATTCTCATTTATATGAAAATATTATCACAATAAGAACCTCTGTAAAACTACAGACATCATCAGTTCAAAATCAAATGTAGTAAAGATCAAACCATAATAGCCACTCCATTTAAGTAAATGCTTGGCAAGCTTTCAGGAGATCAATATGGCATTTCATCTGTGAAATTACTATTAATCTCAATAGGTGATAAAATTTAGATTTCATCAGTGCAGTTTTGAAGAGATGCCAATAATCAAACTCATTCGCAGAACAACATACTGAAAAAGGATAAAAACGAGAACCTACTCTTTGATCATGGCCTGAAGAAAACAAAAGCGGACATTCAGAATCAGCATCTGCTTGAATCTTCTCGATTACCAGGAGTTTCCAAGATGACAAAACACACCACAGAGGTTGCAACTATTAGAATTTGAAAGAAAAAAATAAAAAATTTTAAGATTAGTCACACATACATTTGATAAGCCAATTACAACTTGGTGATCCCACAAGAATACTCATCTAGGAACGAATCACAGAAGATATACTTTGAGCTGTCAGCACAAAGCCTGACCTGGGGCTCAAACTTACAAACTGTGGGATCATGACCTGAGCCCAAGTCAGACACGGAACCGACTGAGCCACCCAGGTGCCCCAGTAGAGGTATTACTTTTTTAAAAATTATTTTAACATTTATTTATTATTGAGAGAGAGAGAGAGCGAGAGACAGAGCATGAGCACAGGAGTGGGAGAGAGCAGGGGAGACACAGAATCTGAAGCAGGCTCTAGGCTCTGAGTTGTCAGCACAGAGCCCACTGTGGAGCTCGAACTCACAAAGTGAGATCATGTCCTGAGCAGAAGTAGGAAGCTTAACCAACTGCGCCACCTAGGCGCCCCTAGAGGTATTACTTTCAAGAATTCAAAGTGGCTGTAGGAGAGTCATTGTGTATATATTTAGATCTGTGTTGGCTTGGAGTTCAGAGAAGGAATTGTCAGAGACAAGAATGTAACTTAATCAAGAGGCGAGAGCAACACAGTAGAAGCAGAGGGGAAGCTCAGTGAAGCTCGCAGTCGGAGTAAATGACTTTGGCCTATTATAGAGAGAAAAGATTGGGGTGGATTTAAGGGAGGAAGTGAGAAACTTGCCAAGCATACATTCTGCCAAACTACAACTACCACAAACTATTCCTCTGGGCATCTTTGCTTAGTGTCACCTCCGAGAGGGTTTAGGTAAAAACAAAAGGACCTGCAGCTATGCCAAACAAATTTATTCTCAGCCACTGAAGTTGGGCTTTGGAATCTGCACTTCATATACTCTTATTTGAGCAGATTTGGGTGTTTGTTTCCAGTAAAAATTCCTTTTGAAAAAACTTTGGTCTTATCTCATCTTCACTAAACGCATGTTGTTGCTGGTGGCAGCCAGGCTAACCTGAGGCAACAAGTCGGCATTTGTTTGTTCTTGCTTGTGCTTTTCCCACATTTAAGTCTTTGACCCTCTGGTTATTTGAAGACAGCTACTGTGGATTGTCCTACCCAGAAGCTTTTGCCTCTCCAAGTGAACCGCGCGGGCAATTGCTCAACCCTTGCTCTTGTTTTTGTTCTTGGTTTTATTCCCTATCCCCTTACCCTCCCATCTCTCAGAGTAGTTGGGTATGTTACCCAGAACTGGACACAACATGAATTGGATATTGAAAGTTTTAACTCCCTTGATCTGAAACTGTATTTCCATTGATGAAGCCCAAGATCATGCTGATTTTAGGGGTACAGATTTGAAAACCAATCAATTAGCATTCTTCTTCATTACTTGTTTTACTGCCTGGTGGGAACAATAGGCCAAACAGATATAACTAGATATAACCTAGTTCTTTGGGATTTTTTTTAATTTTTAAAATATTTCTGAGAGAGACAGAGTGAGATGGGATTGGGACGGAGAGAGGGAGACACAGAACCCAAAGCAGGCTCCAGGCTCTGAGCTGTCAGCACAGAACTTAATGCAGGACTCAAACCCACAAACCATGAGATCATGACCTGAGCTGAAGTCGGATGCTCAAGTGACTGAGCCACCCAGGCACCCCTTTGATATTCTTGGAGGTCAAGTCCAAGAGGAAGCAAAAAATAAAGGGTAGATCTCTTTGTGACTCTTAGTATTTACCAGTGTCTGCCTTTTATTAAGGAATGTATGTATATAACCCATAGGCTATATGTTCCATTTCATTTTAATCTTGTCCACATAATATCTAAAGAGCGATATCCTTTTGACTGGCTTATCACAGAAGTGTTTATTAAATAATTACATTTAATATTCTGCTTTAAAATAAGTATTTTCCCATATCATGGAGTCCTTGGAATATCCTGCCTTATATGTCTAAAACCTTGGGCCATACAAAATAGTTTGTCCTAAGAATGTGACTTATGGCGAATGCCTATTTTTGTATACTTGGGGCCCTGGGACATGCTGTATCAGTGTGACCACTGGGTGGATGCTGGACTCTTGATGGCTGAGTCAATCATATGGGCACTGGCAGCCCGTGGGACTCATTCCCGTTAAAGCCCCTGGACACTAAGGCTCAGGTGAGCTTCCCTGGTTGGCAACAGTTTTCTATGCTACGTATCATTGCTGAAAGGATTAAACACTGTTCCCTGTCTCCGTGGGGAGAAGACAACCAAAAGCTTGTATCTGGTTTCTCCTGGACTCAGCAATATACATTTTTTTTCCCTTTGCAGATTTTAACTGTATCCTTTTACTGTAATAAACTACAAGCATAAGTATAATGAGTCTTTCTAGTGAACCACTAAACCCTGAAGGCAGTCTTGGGGGGTGTGGCTGGCTCAGTCAGTAGAGCATGCAACTCTTAATCTCAGGGTCATGAGTTCAGGCCCCACATTGGGCTTGGAGCCTACTTAAACCAAACCAAACCAAACCAAACCAAACCAAACCTGAAGGCAGTCTTGGGAACCCCTGACAAAGATACATTAGCATGGGACAAGAATAAAGATGGTGAGTGATGTGGGTAAGGAACATTTAAGAGGCAATGAATTCCACAGTTGCTACTCTGTCCCCTGTCAAATAACATCAGGTAAAATCAGTGAATGTGCATAAAATACCTGTTTGATGGTATTTTAATTTGGATACTTTATCTCTTAAGGAATTTTGGTTATTTCTGTTTCAATACACAATAAACATGAACATTTAAAAATAGGTTAAAATAAATTTTTATTAAAATTTTTATTAAAGGTTAGAAGAGATTTGTACACAATTCACAAATTCTTTACAAAACAATTGCCAAACCTCATTCATTTGTAGTTGTTTCTATATGCAGACTTGGAAATTTTGCAGAGAAATAGGGTCTACAAAATATTGTTTTAAAAGTATCATAATGCTAGCCTTAGGCAAAATAACATTTAAAACTGAAATCTTTGCACGTGAGTGAACTCTCAAACACCCGTATTCTTTATCCCAGTGACAAAGTAATGGGAAAACGAACATTAAATTGACTTACTGAGGAAACAGTGAGCAAGTATTCTGTAAACTTGCAAATTCACTCGTTTCTTTATTACTTTCAGAACCAGTGGTGTTACAAGGTATTGACAACCAAACTAGGACTCAAAGTGAATGCTAACCAAATTAACATTCAATAATAAAAATAATGTTTCAAAGAGGCACCCCTTGTTGTAAGATATGTTAAAGCAGTCTTTATTACACTGAAGGCTTATGGTCCAGGCCACAAACCCTGCAGGAGACAGTCTCTTCACACAGAATGACGATTCATCCCTTTTAGAAGTCTAGATCATCTCTGTAGTAGTATTGCTGGTAAAAGACAGACACGTTCACAATATGATGGCAACATACAGAAGTGGCCAGTAGTCTGGGTCTTTCTCAAAGAGGTACACTCTGTAGTTTAACAAAGCCTGGCTTTGAATCTTCAGTTCAAAAGTATACTTCTTTTCCAAAAGGATGACTGCCCAACTGATACCATTCCAGAGAGCAGCATCCTAACCACAACGGGAAAGGGATATGGCTCAACAAAGAAGAAAATAGTAACCAATTGACCTCAATGATTAGGAAGCAAAATCAATGTCAAAGTATTTGAGATCACAAGGAATTTTAAAATTCAATGCTTTGAAAATTTACCCCTGAGCTATGGATGCTTTTTATGTATAGTTTCTAGTGAAACAGATGCATTCCATCATTCCAAGTTGTACTTATAAATGTTATGAATCTAGGTGCTGAAAACAGAGAAGTTATGTCTCCAACAGCACAAAGTGGTAGCAATTACATGTTTTGTGGAAATCTTTGGTGAAATGCAATCTTGCAGAAGCCTCCTTATTTCATTTCCCTCTTCCTAGAATCTTCAAGTAATTTTCAGAGGAGAAACTACAAGACCATAATGAAGGACCAGCAGACCATCCTGAAAAGAAAGAAGAAAAATGTTTTGCAGTTATTTGAAAACCAGTTGTGTAAATGATGAAGTCAAGTCAGATATTATTTGTCACAGCCCACCACTAAAGGGTCCAAGACCCTTACCCTTATTCATTATTCTAATGAATAGATTTACTTATTTGTCTGGCCGCCAAGTTTTCTGTCTGCCTCAGGCAAGGATTATCACTCCATTGAGTGAGCCAGTAAACAAGATAGTTCTCCATCCCCCAAGATTGCTGAGGCAAAAGTCGGGGCGCTTCTTTGATATGCATTCGACTCTGTAGCCTGCCTAGGTCAGCTTGCCTTGTTTTTCCCCCCTGAAGACTATATAAAGAATAGTTCTTTGAATAAACGCTCTCTTTCGCCTGATCGAGAAACCGTGAGTTCAGTCTTTACTCTCTGCGTCTCCCTCTCCTGCCCCCCTTTTCTCTCCCTCCCTCAGGAGAAGGACCCATGGCGCCTGCCGCCCTAACCTGAGGTAGAGGCTGACCCCGGGTCCCGCTCTCCGCGGGGCTCGGGCTGCGAGTGCCGCCGCAGCCCAGAGTGGAAGCGGATGGACAAACGGACTTGCGTTCCGGGTCCCACGGGTTAAGACTCCTGTGGGAAACAACTATGACGAGCGAACGAGCGTTCCGGGGCTGCGGGTTTAGGACAAGCGCACCGGGACTGAGTAGCGGGTTACGACACTTATTCATTCACCTTATCACCAGATATTCCCTGTCAATGTGTCAATTTAATGATACTCAGGTTATTCTGAAACTCCATAATTACCTAGGGTTGTTTATGGCTAAATAGTTCTCTGAAAAGAACGCAAAGAGATACACCTTTCCTTCTGCACAGACTACTTTCCTGAAAAAAGACTCAAGGGTCATAAAGCACCATGGATCTGCTAAGAAATTAAATATTTATTTCCATGTAAATGCAGCTCACTACTATTGTTAAGAAAACTTTGAAACTCTTACCCATTTATTATACATTTTAACTGTACCTAGAAAACTGTGCATAACATAGTTTAACCTTTCTTTGATTAGAGTCTAGAGTCATCATTATGAACACTGAGTACACTGCTCTGTAACACAGTGTTGTCTTCAGTCGCTGGGCAACTTTTACCCTATACTAAATGATTCCAGATACTGTGTTTCTGAATCTTTTCATCCGCTTTTTTGGGCTTCTGTCTCCTCTTCTGATATCAGTCTTAATCACCTGTGTTCTTACCAAGTCTGCATCCAGCAAGCAATACACCTTTTAAAGGTGCTATTTCTTTTTTTTTTTTAATGTTAATTTATTTTTGAGAGAGAGAGAGAGAGAGAGAGAGCGCGAGCGAGCGAGCGAGCGCGAGCACAGGGAAGGGGCAGAGAGAGAGGGAGACAGAGGATCCCAGGTGGGCCCTGCACTGACAGCAGAGAGATCATGACCTGAGACCATGAACTAAGCCAGAAGTCATGACGCTTAACCGACTGAGCCACCCAGGCGCCCCTACGGTGCTATTTCTAATCTAGTGTAAACTGGAAAACTAGCTAAAAAGTAAGACTCGTTGGGGAAGTGTGCCATGAGGAATGGGCTGACTTTGAGCAATATGAAAGGGAATGGTGACATGCACCTCTTGCATTACCAATCACATTCTAGCTATTTCTCTCTCTCTCTCTCTCTCTCCTTTGTTAAGCTTTTCCATGGCCCTACTTCCTCATCTCTCATTCATTACACAATTCACTGCAATCTGGATTCTCTTCCTGGCAACTCTAGTGAAAACTCACCAGAATTCTAGAAAAGGGTTCATAAGTTCAAATGCCCATAAGGGCCAGGAAATAACATAGATGAATATGTGAGTTAGGTATTGTGAGTCCATAGGGTGTGGGGACCAGTGGTAAACTGGAGAACAGATACATAGCTACAGGAATTAGAACTCAAAAACATTTAAAACACAGTAAGCCATGCAATACATAATTTTATACTATGTTTGGCCCATGGACCATCAGATCTATTCTAGACTAATTATTCTAATCTAAGTAAATGGATTTGTATTATAACACAGAAAGATTCTATCAATGTTCTTAGAATATGAATTTATTTTACATGTTAATTTTTTGCATGTAGTTATTCATATTTCAGAAATGAAAGTATCATTTGCAAAATATGACATGCTGAGATACCAAACTGAAAATAGCTTACAAGTGATTTTAAAACCTCAAAACCATGTCAATATATGTATAAAATCACATTTTGTGAAATGAAATAATTATAATTCAAATCTCTATGTCTATTATATTTATATTCTATGTATAGATATAAATATTATTTGTATTTTATATTTAGATGTCTCTATCCATGGTCTTCTTGAACTATCCAACCAGAATAAGTCTTCTAAAACATAAGTCAGGGGCGCCTGGGTGGCTCAGTCGGTTGAGCCTCCGACTTTGGCCCAGGTCATGATCTCACATTCGTGGGTTCGAGCCCCGTGTCGGGCTCTGTGCTGACAGTTCAGAGCCTGGAGCCCGTTTCGGATTCTGTGTCTCCCTTTCTCTGCCCCTGCCCGCTCATGCTCTGTCTCTCTCTGTCTCAAAAATAAATAAAACATTAAACATAAGTCAGAGTAGGTCACTTCTATCCTTGGTTTAAACCTCTACAAAAATAATTTCCCATATAAATTTCTCAATTAAAATCCAAAGTTCATATATGGCCTATAAAGTCCTATACATGGTTTTATTCTGCCTGCCCACATATCACTCCTACCATTCTCCCCTTTCCCACTGAGAAGGTATATTATTCATTTGGTGAGAGGTCCTGAGAGTCCATGAACCTTACATTGTTGTCAATGAGGACTTGAATTCTATTATAGGTTAAGGTAAGGGACTTGCTCATCTCTGAATCTCCCCATGTGTTCATAATAGTGCCCTGTAAATATAATAAAACCCTGAATTGTAAGTAGCTTGTTCTGTTGAGTGTTCAGCAAGACGAGGAAATATTTCTAAAAAATTTTAACTTGATAAACGAGCGATGTCTTGCAATATTAGTACGTGATGCTCAATGTCACAAGGTCACAATTGAACCAATGGTTTTCTCTCTCTCTGTGGGATTGTGGGGGATCATCTCCCATACTCAGATGCTCGGATCTTAGACCACGGTATTTAGCAGTAATCAGTGATTTTTCAGAACACTGGAAGGTACTTACAACTGGCACTAGTGTATTTTTTGTCACTTCAAAATACCCATGGACAGTCCTTTGCTTTTCCGTACAAGAGTAAGCTTAGGAATGCTTTGCTTCATTCTAGGTCAGGCTGCCTGCAGATATAGACCCTTTCCTCTGCTGCTTTATTGCCAGTTACATTAAATACAGTACATGACAAGAGTTTACTAATACTGTACTGTAGTTGACATCTCTGAGTGTATACAATGGCCCCCATGCAGGAAGATTCCATTGAGCCAACAGATAGCAATGGTATTTGGTTACCCTTCTACTAAGAGCCTGAGCTTTAAGTTCAAATTTTCAACAGGTGAATCTTGATCCTACCACTAACTAGCCAAGTGATCCTGGATAAGCCATTCAACCTCTGTATGTCAGTTTTCTAAATGATAGGATGCACCAATGGATGTTAGAATAGAGGGCAAATTTTGAGGAGAAACAGGATATCTACATAGTTTCAAATTTCTCCCCATGACATTATTAATTCCAAAGAGAAAAACCTACCAGGATTAAGTGTCTCCTTTTGATTCTGTGAGGATGACACATCACTTGTATGTGATGTGCCAGAAACGCATAATCTCAGTCTACTCATGAGAAAACACCTGACAAACCCAAATGAAGGACAGTTTATAAAATAACTGACCAATACTCTTCAAAAGTATCAAAGTCATGAAATGAGGAAGGACGGAGAACAGGGAGAAGACAAGGAGACATGAGGACTAAATACACTGATCCTAGGACAGAGAAAGGACAATAGTGGGAAAACTAGCAAATCCAATGTCTGCAGTTGTGCTAACAGTATTGTAACAATGTTAATGTCTTAGTTTTGATGATTGTACTGTGGTTATGCAAGACATTAATACTAAAGGATGCTGGGTGAGATCTACATAGGAACTCTCCAGGGAACTATTTTGTAACTTTTCTCTAAGTTTTAAAGTATCTCAAAAAAATGTTTTTTTAAAGAAAAAAATGAGGGGCGCCTGGATGGCTCAGTCAGCTAGGCTTCCAACTTTGGCTCAGGTCATGATCTTACATTTGTGAGTTGGAGCCCTGCATCGGGCTCTGTGCTGACAGCTCAGAGCCTGGAGCCTGCTCTTGGATTCTATGTCTCATTCTCTCTCTGCCCTCCCCCACTTGTGCTCTGTCTCTATCTCTCAAAGATAATAAATGTAAATAAAAATTAAAAAAAGAAAAAGAGAGATAGTAATTGTTACTTTTTTTTTTTAAGTTTACTTATTTGAGAGGGAGAGGGAAAGAGTAAGCATGAGCAGGGGAGGGGCACAGAGAGTGCCAAGCAAGCTCCATGCCATCAGCACAGAAGCCTACAAACTGTGAGGTCATGACCTGAGCTGAAAGCAAGAGTCAGACACTTAAGCAACTGAGCCATCCAGGTGCCCCAATGATTGTTATCTTTTGAGGTTACTGTGCGGCTTACACAAGATAACACATGTTCTGGGGCACCTGGCTGGCTCAGTCAGCGGAGTGTGTGACTGTTGATCCCGGGGTTGTGAGTTTGAGCCCTATGCTGGATGTAGAGATTACTTAGCTCAAGAAATGTTAATTATTAGTATTATCTTTTTTTTAACATTTTATTAATTTTTGAGAGACAGAGAGAGAGTGTGTGATCAGGGGAGGGGTAGAGAGAGAAAGAGAGACACAGAATCTGAAGTAGGCTCCAGGCTCTAAGCTGTCAGCACAGACTCCAATGCGGAGCTCAAACTTACGAACCATGAGATCATGACCTGAGCCGAAGTCAGATACCCAACCAACTGAGCCACCCAGGCGCCCCAGTATTATCTTTTTCTGAGCTCTAAGCAATTTCACATCATATATGTGTTGTTTCCTCAATTAGCCTGGCAGGCTAATCAATGGATTTTCCGATTTTCTTTTCACTTTCCAACCCAAGTAACTTCAAGACTTTTTTTTCACTAAGTCCTAACTCCATTTCATTCTATCACTAAATTGGCTGAATTGCAAAAATAATTACATTTCATGTATCTTCATGTTCTTTTTCTTGCTCAAGGAAAAGCGAGGTACTTTTTCAAAGAAACAGAAAGGTGACTAAGTTCTCTTTCTTTGTAAATCACATACAAAATTCAAGTTAATAATGACAGCCATTAAAAAAATAATGGTCCCTAACCATTGTATTGCTAATTAATTTTGTTTCTCTGACAAACCATTATTACAACTAAAGTATACCTATAAAAACTAAAGGATAATTACAACCTATAATATTGCAGTAACGAACAGTTAGCCTTGGAGCATCCTTCCAATACTCAATTACATATAAGGTTCATTAGCAAAGTTATAAAGCTTGTGACTTTAAAAAATCCAAATACCAGGGCACCTGGGTGGCTCAGTTAGTTGAGTGACTCTTGATTTCAGCTCAGAGTTGTGATCCTATGCTTGTGGGATCGAGCCCTGTATCAGGCTCTGTGCTGAGTGTGGAGGCTGCTTGGGATTCTCCTTATCCCCCCCTCTCTCTCTGCCCGCCCCCTGCTCGAGCATGCTTTCTCTCTCTCTCTCTCAAAAAAAGAAACTAAATGCTATTAAAAAAAAGTTATGAAAAACTGAATGACCACGAATGACCAAATGAGTATTAAATTGGAGGTTACAATAAAATGTTAGTAAGTAAGCAAATCTGCAAATATAGAATCTGTGAATAATGATGACCAGCTATATATTCTTTTGGGCCCTACTTCTTTCACTGTTATGCCTGTGCAATTCATCCATGTTGCTGCATATGATAGTTGTATTTAATTGTATGTATATGTCACAATTTTTATTCATTTTTTGTTGGGCATATAGGTTGCTTCCAGTTTGTGGCTATCATGATCAAGCCATTATAAACTACCTTGTACATGTCTTGTGGTAGACATAATATTCATTTCTATGGAGTCTACTCAGGAACAGAACTGCTGGGGAATAGGGTGTATATACATGGCGTTAGTAGATATTATCAACAGAATTCCAAAGTGATTTCCACTACCAATGTACCTTAGTTCTAGTTGTTCCACATCCACACCAACACTTACATTGTGAGCCTTTTGCATTTTGCTAGGTCAGCTTAGCTAAACTGGAACCATATTTCCCAAAATCCCTTCCCTTTGAGCTTAGCCAACAGAGATTTGTTAAGGAGGCAGAAGCCATTATGCTCTGGTCATCATAGAGTACCAGATGCCCATCCAGCTTACACACATCGTTGCTGGTATGCTGGCTCACACTGTAGGGACAGGGCAGCAGTCAGGCCTGCCACTAATTCTTTTTGCTCCCACAAGAGCTCCACCTTCAGCTTCTCCAAGTTCTGGGCCAAAGACCACCAGCTTTGTCACTGATGATGGAACCAATAAGACACACATTCCAGTTTCCACTTACAGGTGCCAGTTTTTTTTCATTATTCCCCACTCACGTCTGTCTTTTCTTCCACTTAATTGCCCTTTTGATTTACAATGACTACGAGTCCATAGGCACTATCTCTTAATACATTTCTTCACCAGCCCCTACAGCTGTTTAAGGTATAATCCCTTACTATACTATTCCATAATGTTCATATTGGTTCTATTTCTCAGATGAAATCCTAACTGTTAAAACTGGTGAGTCCAGGGGTGCCTGAGTGGCTCAGTGGTTAAGGGTCCGACTCTTGATTTCAGCTCAGGTCATGAACTCATGATTCCTGAGTTTGAGCCCCACATTGGGCTCCCTGCTGACAGTGCGGAGTCTGCTTGGAATTCTCTCTGTCTCTCCCTCTCTGCCCCTTCCCTGCTCACTTGCTCTCAAAATAAAGAAATAAACTTAAGGGGCGCCTGGGTGGCTCAGCCAGTTAAGTGTTCGATTTCAGTTCAGGTCATGATCTCATGGCTCCTGAGTTAGAGCCCCAGGTTGGGCTCTGTGCTGACAGCTCAGAGCCTAGAGCCTGCTTCAGATTTTCTGTCTCCCTCTCTCTCTGCCCCTCCCCTGTTTCAGAATCTGTTTCTCCCTCTCTCTCTCCCTTCCCCCCAAATAAATCATAAACATTAAAAAATAAAATAAAATAAATAAACTCAAGAAAAAAAAAAAAAAAACTGGTGAATCCAGGTAAAGCATAGATAAATGTTCACTGTGCTATTTCCTAAGGTTTAAAAATTTTTTCTATGGGGTGTCTGGGTGGCTCAGTCGGTTGAGCATCCAGCTTCAGCTCAGGTCATGATCTCACGGTTCCTGAGTTCGAGCCCCGTGTCGGGCGCTGTGCTGACAGATAGCTCAGAGCCTGAAGCCTTCTTTGGATTCTGTATCTCCCTCTCTCTCTGACCCTCCCCTGCTAGCACACTCTCTCTGTTTCTCAAAAATAAATAAAAAACATTAAAATATATGTATATATATTTTTAAAAATTTAAATTTTTTTTCTAAGTACAGGATACCTGGGTGGCTCAGTTGGTTGAACGTCTGACTTTGGCTCAGGTCATCATCTCACGGTTTATGAATTCAAGCCCTACGTTGGGCTCACTGCTGTCAACACAAAGCCTGCTTCAGTCCCCCTCCCTAACCCTCCCAAGCTTATGTTTTCTCTCTCTCTCAAATAATTAAACATTAAAAAAAATTTTTTTAATACAAAGATTAATAGAATACCTTTGTAACCATTACTCAGTTTTATAATTTTACCACTTTCCTTTGTTTCAAATTTCTTTTTAAAGTGATGAACATTTTATACCTTCTTATCTGAAAGACCAAAGTGTTATCAACCCTCATTAAATCTGAGTGGTGGGTGCAAGGAAATCTGTAGCAAATTAGTAAAAAGAAAACCAAGAAAAAATAAATGAAAATTCTCCATAGTGCACCAGTCATTAAGGCTGCACAAATTTCAGCCACAGTTCTTTACAGGCTGGTGGTAAAGCACAGCCAAAAAATCATATCAAAACATACCAATTCTTTGTTTCCTATCAAACAAAACATGTGCCTTCTCTATGTATGCATTCCACTGCTTAATATTTATCCAAAATAAGTGAAAGCAAAACTGGTTAAAAAACATAAAAAGGAGGAGGAAGAAAATGTATACTTGTATAAGTGTTCACAGCTACTTTATTTGTATTTTTTATTAAAATGTTTTATTTATTTTTGAGAGCGTACAAGTGGGGGAAGGGCAGAGAGAGGGGGACAGAACATCCAAAGCAGGTTCCGCACCAATAGCAGTGAGCCAGATGTGGGGCTCAAACTCACAAACCACAAGATCATGACCTGAGCTGAGCTCAACCCACTGAGCCACCAGGTGCTCTTCTAATTTATTTGCATTAGCCAAAAACTGGAAATAGCCCAAGTGTCCATGAATAGGAAAATGAATAAAAAATGGCATGTTATACAATGAAATACTAGCAACAAAAAGAAACAAACTATTGCTATATGGAACCACATGGATAAATTTCAAAATGTATGAGAAGTGCCAGACACAAAAGAATACTTGATTCCACTTACATGACATTCCAGAAAAAACAAAGTTAATCTATGGTGAACACAAGTGTAAATATTTATGACTCTGGATTAGGCAATGGTTTCTTAGATATGACACCAAATCCAGAAGGAACCAAGGGTGCCTGGGTGGCTCAGTTGGTTAAGTGTCCAACTCTTGATCTAAGCTCAGATCATGATCTTGGGGTTCCTGAGTTCAAGCCCCATGTCAGGCTCTGTGCTGACAGTGTGGAGCATGCTTGGGATTCTCTCTCTCCCCTTTCTCTACTCCTCCCCTGTTCAAATATACTTGCCTGTGCTCTCTCTCAAAATAAATATATAAACTTTAAAAAAATGAAGGAACAAAAGGAAAACCATATACAATGCACTTCATTATAATCGAAACCTTTTGTGTCACCACAAAGAAAATGAAAAGACAACCCACTGAATGGGGAGAAAATTTTTACAAATCATATATCTGATAGTGGACAAGTATATAGAATTTATGAAGAACTCTTACAACTCAATAATAAAAATCTCCAATTTTTAAAAATTAACAAAGGATTGGGGCGCCAGGGTGGCTCAGTCAGTTGAGCATCTGGTTTTGGCTCAGGTCATGATCTCACGGTTGGTGGGTTCGAGCCCCGCATCAGGCTCTGTGCTGACATCTAGCTCAGAGCCTGGAGCCTGCTTTGGTTTCTGTATCTCCCTTTCTCTCTGATCCTCCCCTACTCACGCTGTCATTCTCTCTCAAAAATAAATAAAACATTAGAAAAAAATATTTTTTAATGGGCAAAGGATCTAAATAGAAATTTCTCCAAAGATACAAATGGCCAATAAACACATGAAAAGATCTTCAACATGATTAGTCATCAGGGAAATAAAATCAAAACAATTATGAGAGACCACTGCATACAATAGAATGGCTAAATCAAAAGAATAGAGGAGATGCCTGGGTGGCTCAGTTGGTCAAGTGTCCGACTTTTAATTTTGGCTCAGGTCTGTCTCTTCCTCTCTCTCTGCCTGTTCCTTCCCCTCTTGCACACTCTCTCTCAAAATAAATAAACTTAAATAAATTATGGAATCTTTATTACAACTGTTGATAATATTTATTTCGTTAAACAATGTGCCCGTTGGCAAGTATGATGAAGCCTAGGACCTACCTGCATTGCAGTGTCACCGATGGCACGTCGAATCTCCCTTAGAGTCTGATACCTCTCCAACAAGTGATCGCCACAGATGATATCTACCTATGGGCAAACAAGAGTATCAATCTGCTTTCCTGCTTCAAGTAACCATATGAAAAAAAATTAGGAGAAACCAACATAATTATTTCCAAACTAGACTTTGCTATTTCAGACAGATTAAATGCTCTCAAGACAGATTTTTAAAACTTGCTATAAAAGGAAGTAAAATGGAAGGACCATTAGAAGATATAGCAGGATAATGGCATAGTACAGCAGATACTCAAAATGATTCCCTTGAATCTCTAAGAACAAGTAAAATCACATTTGATATATTCAGCATAAGGCGGCACAGCACTTTAAGTTCCATGATAAAATGATTAAGGGTACATAATATTTAAAAAGGCTTTTAGTTATTTGAATAATTATCTTATAAGGAGTATCTCACTTTCCAACAATGAAGAGTCTAACAGTGACATAAAGTGCACACTAAGGATCTGTTTTATGGATGGAACATCTGAAGATCTTTTTAGTTCTTTGGTAATGTCAAAGCTCTAAGGTAAATCCTAATTTTACAATGAATGCTCTAGAAAGAATGATGCTGTTCAGTGACATACTATAAGGCAGTAAGATTCCAGTATACTTACTTGATAAGACAGAAATACAAATCTTCAATCGTTCTTTGTCTTTCAACGAGTGCTCCTTTCCCAGTGCCTTAGAAAATGGGGTCAGGTTCTTGATGTCCTATTCATATAGATCCCTGCAGTGACTATAGCTCCTAACGCCCCTATTAGTTTATGGTGTGGCAGTTGTTCTTGTCTTCTGATCCAGAAGAGAGTATCACCTCTGACTCTTAGTTCTCCTATCCCTTTCTTCTCACATGCAATCAGTCACCAAGCCCTGTAGCTTCTTTCTTCATAATACCTCTCAGTGTTCCTATCATTCTTTCAGCGGCTGCCCCTGGGCTTAAAGCCAAAATCCCCTTCTAACCAGATTTTCCTACTTTTAAATTCCGTTTACTCTAAAAATCCCATCACATGCGAACATATTAATCTCCTTGAAAGCTTCAGCACAGATGGGGAAGAATAATAAAAGCAGTTGCATTTCACTGAGAAGCCACTATGTATATCATATGTTATGCTATGTATCTAATCCTTACATTGTTGTGAGCTAGCTATAATGCCCATTTTACAGACAGAAATACTAGGAGGTAAAGACATTTAACTTTCCTAAGGTCACAAAGCTAATACCTAGCAGAGTCCAGATCTAAGCCCAGGTCTGTCCCCATGTCTTTCTCCAAAGCCTAAGTGCACATCAGGTGTTAGCAAACTTGTTCTACAAGGGGCTAGATACTAAATATTTTAGAGTTTGTAGGCCCTAGGACCTCTGTCATATTTACTCAATTCTGCCACAATACATGAAAACAGGCTTAGTATGGCTGTGCTCCAATGAAATTTTATTTATAAAAACAACGGCAGGCTAGATCTAGCACCTCTAGATTTCAAGTAAATGCACACTATAGATCTTAATGCATAACTCAAATTAGTACCAACTTTTTATTTTTTAAAGTTTGTTGAAAAAGTAATCTCTACACCTAATGTGGGGCTCGAACCCACAACCCTGAGATCAAGAGTCATAAACTCCACTGACTGAGCCAGCGAGGCACTCCCAATGAGTACCAACTTTTGTGTCTCACACTTACTAGTTTCAAGATTGGCAGAGCAAGACTTGTTTGCAAGATGACTTGAAAGCAATGATAGCGTATTACGTGCAGTGAACGTAGATCCACAAAAAACTAAAAAATCTGGAAACTATCATCATGTTTTAAGTAAGTATTCAGCAATCCAGAGACCATCACTCTTCGTGGTCTTCACCTGATGGTATACATTTATGGTCTGGTTACTACAATTTTCTTTTCAGCTAAATCTTTTTTTTTTTATGTTTTTATTTATTTTTGAGACACAGAGAGAGACAGTGTGAACAGGGGAGGGTCAGAGAGAGAGGGAGGTACAGAATCTGAAGACAGGCTCCAGGCTCTGAGCTGGCTTTTAGCACAGAGCCTGGCATGGGGCTCCAACCCACAAACCCTGAGATCATGACCTGAGCCGAAGCCAGATGCCCAACCGACTGAGTCACCCAGATGTCCCTCTACAACTTATTTTAAAAAACAAAACAAAAAATTTAAAAGCCTTAATATAGCACAAACATCTCTGAAGCACACAGTACCTCTAATAGCGATGTTGTGTTCCATTGTATAAATATGTCATAACTTTTTATATTTACTTTTTTATTTGAGAGAGAGAGAGAGAGAGAGAGAGAGAGAGAGAGAGAGTGTGCGCGAACACACAAGTAGGGGAGAGAGAATATCTTAAGCAGGCTCCATGCTCAGCATAGAGCCCGACATGGACCTCAATCCCATGACCCTGGGATCATTAACTGAACTGTAATCAAGAGTTGGACACTCAACCAACTGCCCACCCACATACTCCTGAAAATATAATTTATAAACCTATTTCCCTGATAAACACTTAAGTTGCTTCTGATTTTACATACTGATTTTTAAAAGTTCCCTGACTGTAAATATTTCACAAAATACTTCATTCAGGGGCGCTTGGGTGGCTCAGTCGGTTAAGTCTCTGGCTTCGGCTCAGGTCAGATCTCACGTTTGTGAGTTCGAGCCCCGCATCAGGCTCTGTGCTGACAGCTAGCTCAGAGCCTGGAGCCTGCTTCCGGTTCTGTCTCCTTCTCTCTCTGCCTCTCCCCCTCTCATGCTCTGTCTCTCTCTGTATCAAAAATAAATAAAACATTAAAAAAAAAAAAAAAAAAACTTCATTCAAACAGTCACATCTCTGAGGTTCCCACAAACATGACCCACATATTTGGTAGTTTGCAGATGGACTCACGGCACTGAGCAACACAGCAAGGATATGTGGCCAGATCAGCAATGGAAAAACATATAGGTGGAATATGGACAGATTCAGGCACAGGCTTCCTATGGTCCCCACTCCTAGGTCAGGAGAAGACACACCCAGAGTACTGCTTTTCCTAGCACTGGAAATGTAACCCACTTGTGTAAGGTCTCTGTCCAGGGAAGCCCATTTGAAGTTCAGAGTGCAGGGTTTTACTGAGGGCTGTTCATGTTGGCATTGTCTGCTTCTAGCAACTACTACGTTAGGGACTCCCAGAAGGAAAGCATGTATTCATCATAGATCCATCTTACAGTGTAGACACAGTGAAACACCCTAACTAGGGAACAATCTGCACGTCAAAATGTTAGGGAGGCAAGGGCCAACTGTATAAGCAGGCCCTTCTAAAGAGGGCAGCCTCAGGTCTGCTTTATTAACTCTTTTTTCTGTACTATCTTTCTACCTCTGGAGTATCCAAGTCTCAGGCAGAAAGGATAACTATAATATTTCTAAACCTCAGAGAAGAAATCAAACTGGTAGTCTAAGAAGGCATGAAAAATCTGTATTTTTTGGGGGTGCCTGGGTGGCTCAGTCAGCTAAGCCTCCGACTTCGGCTCAGGGCATGATCTCACGTTCGTGGGTTCGAGCCCCGCGTCAGGCTCTGTGCTGACAGCTAGCTCAGAGCCTGGAGCCTGCTTCCGGTCTGTGTCTCCTTCTCTCTCTGCCCCTCCCCCTTTCATGCTCTGTCTCTCTCTGTATCAAAAATAAATAAAACGTTAAAAAAATCTGTATTTTTTAAACCCATATTTAAAATTTTTTTTCTTTCAACATTTATTTATTTTTGAGAGACAGAGAGAGACAGTGTGTGAACAGGGTTGGAGCAGAGAGAGACATAGACAAAGAATCTGAAGCAGGCTCCAGGCTCTGAGCTGTCAGCACAGAGCCCAATGTTGGGCTTGAACTGATGAACTGCAAGATCATGACCTGAGCTGAAGCTGGATGCTTAACCAACTGAGCCACCCAGGTGCCCCAAAACCCACATACATATATATTTTTTTAGAAGCAAGATCACATTATAGATTCCAAGACAGGATTTTTCACTGAATGAGCTATTGGCATACTTGTTCACACAGGTTTCTTTCTTTGACAGAAAATTCTTTTTTCTTGTCTGGCAAATTCCTATTCATTCTTCAAGCCCATTCTTTGACTCCTCCAGAGTTAAATCATTCACTCCTGCACTTGTCACACTCACCATATCCAACTGTTGGTCAGTTGTTTTCTTGTATATCTTAGCCACAACTGAGTTCCCTATGGCATAAGTTTTCTCTCTCATCTTTATACTCTTTAGGCCAAATACATAGATGCTCAATTTAGCATCAATAGGTAAAAAATAAATGGTAGGGACACACCATATGATATATTAGAGTCTGTTTAAAAAGTGATTTGGGAACAATTTAAAAGGATAAGGTCATATCCTAAATAAATAATAACCTGTCTTTTAAGGTGGAATTAATTATGGTAGGATTAACAACAAAATATAGTATCACTTATTTTACATAAATAACTTTTAATGATCAATGTGATGTTTATTTTCTATGTCTTGTTTCATAAAACAAAAATAAGATCTGAAGATCAAACAATGTACAAAGGAACACAAGAGTAGCTATAAGACAAAATAAAATAAGACATGAATTCAAGATACCACTAACTCAAACACGGTAATCCAGAAGCACTCAGGCTTCTATGTGATGGGATCTACCCAGACAATTACTGATTTCTGATTTTGAATTAACTTAAATCTCTTAAAAGAATACATGATCTGTTTTTTTTTTTAATCTTTCATTTAACAGTCCTGTAGTAATCATTTATTCCTGCTAGAAATAATCCTAAGCGAAGGCTACATACCTATAACAAAGCACACATTTCCTACTTGGGAATAACTGGTTTAAAGATCAGCATAGAGGCTCAAGTGACTGGGTTCACCAAGCATTTTATTGTGATTAATGGTTAACAAGCTCAATATTCTGTTCATATTAGAAGTAACTCTTGTTTATTCTCTCTCTTGGATTTAGAAGGTCTAAACAATTTTAGTCACAATATCTGCATATTGATAGGTCTCTGTTCTATCATTTCCACATTTTGGTGAAATAGTAATTTATATGAGTGTTACCACCTATATAGTCCCTGAAAAGGAAATAAATATTTACTGAGACAGCCAAGAACTGACAGAAAATTAAATGTTGAAATTTTTTATAATTTTATTTCAGGGGTGCTTGGATGGCTCAGTCGGTTGAACATCCGACTTTGGCTCAGGTCATGATCTTGCAGTTTGTGAGTTCAAGCCCCACATTGGGCTCAATGCTGTCAACACAAAGCCTGCTTTGGATCCTCTGCTCCCCTCTCTCAGCCTCCCCCACTTGCACTCTCTCTCCAAAATAAACATACATATATATATATACATATACATTATGTATATGTATATAATTTTATTTCAAAATGCTGAAAGCCTTAAATTCTATGATATGAACAAAACCCCACATATTTGCACAGTCAAACCAATCTGGCAACCACATTTCTTAAAATACCAAATGAAAACTTATAAATGGTAATTGCATTCTAATCATTATGTAGCCACAGAAGAAGTAATCTATATCCGACAGAAAGCTCTCTTAGGTGGCACTTCTTAGTTACTTTATATAATCAGGTGCAACTCTTCTGAATTCTGCTTTTAGAAATAACTGACTGTTATTGAATCACTTACAATTCTTTGTCCAAGGGTCTCTAACCAGTTACCTATGTTTTTAAGTTTTAATATTTATTTCTTTTAGAGAGAGACAGACAGACAGACAGAACATAACAGGGGAGGGATAGAGAGAGGGAGACAGAATCTAAAACAGGTTCCAGGCTCTGAGCAGTCAGCACAGAGCCCGACTCAAGGCTCTAACTCACGAACTGCAAAATCATGACCTGAGCCCAAGTTGGATGCTTAGCCAACAGAGCCACCCGGGCGCCCCATCCAGTTACCAGACGACTAGGAATAACCTCAGGTAAGCTGTGGCTACATGGTGACAGATAAGTTATTTTCAGTTTTCAGTTGCCATGAGAAATATGTTAATTTAATTAATAGCAAATAGGTGTTTTAAATAGAAACTATTTCTTGAAATGTTACACATGATGGAAAACAAAATCCTCCTTAAAATTTAAGGAATGAAGGGGCGCCTGGGTGGCTCAGTCAGTTAAGCCTCCAACTTCGGCTCAGGTCAGATCTCACGTTCGTGGGTTCGAGCCCCGCATCAGGCTCTGTGCTGACAGCTAGCTCAGAGCCTGGGGCCTGCTTCTGGTTCTGTGTCTCCTTCTATCTGACCCTCCCCCTCTCATGCTCTGTCTCTCTCTGTATCAAAAATAAATAAAACATTAAAAAGAATTAAAAAAAAAAATAAAAAAATTTAAGGAATGAAAGAAAAAACAAAACTATATAGATGTTTATTTTCAGGGGGCCACATTCTATTTACACTTCATGTTCAACAATACATGAGGTTCAAGTTCCTACCTTATAACAAGAACATATTACATGGCTAGGATGGGAGATCCTTTCTAATGTTCAAAAAACGCAAAGATGTCTGCTGAAGAGAAGTGGATGGATGATAAATAACATTTTGCACTATCAAAGAAGTGGGGAACTGAGGTTCATATCCTCAGCTCTTCTCTGACACTGACAGGTAGTCCCCAATGCAAGGGAGAGTAGACAGTAAGCAAGTGTGATTAAAGTGGGCCTGGAATCACTGTGTCCCAATATTCAATTAGTATTGTAAGTATCTACATATTATAAAAGCTACAGCATGAAATCCTATTTAGAATCTCCTCCATATGCTAAAGATAATCTCACAATTTCATCCGTCCTTTTACACACATGTACTCTACCTGACAAGCTGGATCAAGACCCATTTTTCTTCTGAGGAATTTTTCTACATGCCCAATAGTTGCTTCTCCAGAAACTCGAACAAACTTCTTTTCCAAGGGCTACAAAAATAAACATAAATATTTTCAGAATAAATATATATAAAATATACAAATCATAAAGTAAATTTTGTACCAAAGATGTTCTAGAGATTTATGAAAAAAGAATTACTGTGAAATTTGAGCTAATTTACCTACCAAAGATGAAAATAGGAATTTTTGCTTAGCTTCCCCTCTCTGAAAAGTATGTCAATTTTTTTTAATAGGAAGGCTGATTTATTTTAATCTCATCAAAAATAAAACTTAGAGTAAAATGTATTGACAGAGAGAGAATATGTAAGGCTAAATTACGTCTAAAACAGTCTAGCTTCCTCAACAAAAAAACTGCAAGGGAAAAAAGAACAAGATTGAGAAGGAACTGCTACACTGAAAAAGATGTGAGAAATATAAATAAGAGAAATGTCAACCAATTACAATGTATGGATCTTATTTAGGTCCTGATTTAAACAAACCTACATAACAATTTTCATGAGATAATCTAGGAAATTTAAGTAGCATGTGGATATTTGATTAAGGAATTACTATTAGTTTTCAAGACTGTAATATTACTATATGTTTGTTTGTAGAATGTCCTTATCTTTTAGAAACAAATCTAATTCTTTGCTGATAAGAAAGATAGTCTTGGATTTGCTTTAAAGTTATGAGAAGTGGTGAAGATTTGGATGAAATGAGATTGGCCATGAGTTTATAATTACTGAAGCTGAGTTATGCACATGGGTATTCATTTTACTATTCTGTCTACTTTTGTGTAAGTGTGAAAATCTCCAAAATAAAGGGTTTTCTTTTTTTAAGTAGAAAATAAAAAGACTGACATCTAGACCTATGTGGCTGAAATCTGACCCGACGGTCTAAGGTAACAGGGAGAGAGGTCACAGGTTTTAAAGGAGAAACTAACACTTAGCCTACTACCTCATCTCCAAGGCAATTTTAAGGATGCTATTCTCTAATATGAAGGAAAAGCTGAGGTAATCAGAACTAAAAGCGTACCTTTTAGGAAAACATGAGAAGTAGGTTAGGCACGCATTTGTTCTATATAACAGCACTCAGCTTTCTTATCTGTAGTTTGGTTTCTTAAGATATTTCCTTATAATAACACTACCCTCTATTACCACAGGGCAGCAGACAGCACAGGTGTTAAGTGCAGGTATTCCAGAAACAGACCGCCTGGGTTTAAACCCTGGTTCTGCCATTTTCTAGCTATTAGTCTTTAGGCAAGTTGATGACCCTTTCTGTCCCCATTTGTAAAAGAGATAATGAATGAAAGCACCTACAATACCTCATAGATTTTATCAACAGAAAAGTAAGTTAATGTATGTAACTATTAACAATTCCTGGCACGTATTTGCTACTGGTGTATTGTGATCATTTCACTCTTTCTGTAAAAGAACTGGCCTCTTAATATCTCATAAGACCCATAAGAGGGTCTATGCAAGAGATCTTCATCCCATGGTTATGGGATAATGATGTAATCTAGACCAAAATGGTAAAGTTCCATGTTCTTTTATTGTAGGTACAGGAATCATCTCACAAAGCTAAAGCAGTCTCACTCAGGAGGAGGTACAGCCCTGCCCCAGGTGGAGTCCCCAGGAAAGTATCTCACTGCAGGTGGCACTTATTAGCATGAGAATCCCATCAAGGACCTTGAGAAGCTGCTCTTCTGAATTATCTAGCTATGCCAGTCTGGCAACCAGTACTTTTTTTTTTTTTTTGAGAGAGAGCAAGTGAGTGGGGTAGATGGACAGAGAGAAAGAGACAGACTCTTAAGCAGGGTCCACACTCAGCACGGAGCTGGACATAGGGCTTGATCCCACGACCCTGGGTTCATAACCTGAGCTGAAATCAAGAGTCAGACACTCAACTGAACCAGAAGATTTTTAAAGGTTAATTCCCTGGGCTTACCTCAGGTAAACCAGCAGAGGACAGTCTAAATTTCTCTTATTTCTAAATTCTTGGTAAATACCTCACCCTAAGTGTTTGTTAAAATTAATCCAACTTAGCTAAAGTTATAAGTACTATACTTTTTTAAAAAGGTTTTATTTTTGAGGGAGCACGAGCAGGACAGAGAGAGAGACAAAGGACTGAAAGCAGGCTCTCTGCTGTCAGCAGAGAGCCTAATGTGGGGCTTGAACTCACCAACTGTGAGATCATGACCTGAACTAAAGTCAGACAGCTTAACTGACTGAGCCACCCAGGTGCCCCAACACTGTACTTTTTAGATCGCCTAGAACAGAATTATGAGATCTGCCAACACTTGAAAGAAAAAAAACTCGTCTTGGCTTTCAAAGCTGGTTCTCATGTGGCTAACTTAGTCCTCATGCCCCAGGTTCACAAGTTAACTGGATTTTCCCCATATAATTCACATTCCGTTTTTTGGAGGACAACTTGGGGGGGTCTGTTGTTGTTTTGCTTAAAGCTCTAAAACCAGTTCTTACCTACACAGTCCACTCATCTTTTCTGCTACACCTAATAGCTCCTACCATCTGTAAATAAACAGGAAAAAAAAAATCCAGAAGATTTATAGCTCTTTGAAATTAAGCACAGACAGCAATCTTCCCTACCATCTATAACACAAAAGACCAATTTGATATGAAAGTTGAATAAGCTAGATTAGATCTGTAGATTTAGAAAAGGTTTTTTTTGCTTTAGATAATGCATACCAGTAAACAGATCTTTTAAAGAGATACCAACTATAATTACATTTTACCTTGAAAAAATTCCTATTTCTATCAACTGAAAAGGCCTAGAAACTGTTATGAACCTAGTAGCTGGTGAACCTCCAGCAGCCAGATTGATTTTGAAAAACCACCAAAAGGGGGGCACCTCGGTGGTTCAGGTGGTTAAGTGTCTGACTTCAGCTCAAGTCATGATACTGCAATTTGTGGGTCTGAGCTCTGCTTTGGATCCTCAGTCTCTCTCTCTCTCTCAAAAATAAACATAGAAGAAAAGAACCACCAAAAGGAACTAGGACACCTTGGAGAAAGGACTAATTCCATGTCTGGGGGACAAGAGATATAGAAGTTGAGCATTGAACATCTAGTCATATCAGACTACAAGAAAGTATCAGAGACTATGATACCTATGATAAGACAATTTGAATATCAATAAAGGTAACAAATAAAATGGTTTTAATCACAAATGTTTAAATTCATGAGTTTATACTAAAGTAAAAACAAAAACAAGAAAACCTATTTAATGTGGTCATGAGTGGAGTATGCTAATGAACCAACTCAGTACTCTGAACTTGGTAAGTTAAAGGGAAAGAATCAAGCATTTATCTTGCCTTTCCTATATAAACTATTCCACTGGCTAACCCTATAGAGGAAAGGAAGTTTCTCATTATAAAAGTATTTTAGGGGTGCCTGGGTGGCTCAGTCGGCTGAGTGTCCGACTTTGGCTCAGGCCATGATCTCATGGTCCATGGGTTCGAGCCCTGCGTTGGGCTCTGTGCTGACAGCTCAGAGCCTGGAGCCTGTTTCAGATTCTGTGTCTCCCTCTCCCTCTATCCCTTTCCCACTCACACTCTGTCTCTCTCTCTCAAAATAAAATAAAGACATAAAAAATTTTTTAAAGTATTTTAACTAATAAAAGGAATGATAGGGATGCCTCATTAGCTTAGTCAGTGGAGCATGTGACTCTGGATCTTGGGGTTGACTCTGAGTTCCACACTGGATGTAGAGATTACTTAAAATCTTAAAAAAGAAAAAAAAAGGAATGATAGCGTCATTTTCCAAACCCTATTAAGCTAATGGGCTTAGACAGTGAGCACCAATTGCTGCTAACATCATAACTCAAACAACCAGATATTATGTGTCTCTAGACAGAAACACCACCACCTATGAAGTGTTCTTGATCCCTTCAAATCAAAAACCTGTATGATCAATACTCTGTACTTAACTATCAGTTTATGGGAAAAATAGAAGACAGAAGGACATGCAAAATTATATCACAGCAATAAAACATCAAAACCCAATCTAAGAAAACTACTATAGAAAAACAACTGTGTCATCAACAATTGCAAGAAGAAACGGAAAACCTACAGATTTGAAGACATTTATCAACCAATCACAATGTATGAACTTCATCTGGATCCTGACTTAGAGTGTTTAAAAAAAAAAAAAGTGGGGTGCCTGGGTGGCTCAGTTGGTTAAGTGACCAACTCCAGCTCTTGGTTTCAGCTCAGGTCATGATCTCATAGTTCATGGGTTCGAACCCTACAATGGGCTCTGTGCTGACAGTGTGGAGCATACTTGGGATTCTCTCTTCTCTCTCTCTTTGCCTCTTCCCTGTGCACATACATTCTCTCTCTCAAAATATATAAACTTAAAATAAGAGAAACATCCACTACAATTGACACAATGAAAAATTTGAACACTGACTAGATAGTTTACAGCAAGAAATTGTTAATTTGGGGGCACCTGGGGAGCTCAGTTAAGCATCTGACTTGATTTCGGTTCAGGTCATGATCTCACAGTTCATGAAATCAAGCACTGCATCGGGCTCTGTGCTGACAGCGTGGAGCCTGCTTGGGATTCTGTCTCCTTCTCTCTCTGCCCCTCCCCTGCCTTCTCTGTCTCAAAATAAATAAATAAACCTAAAAAATAATATTAATTTATTTCATTCACCACTCCCAACCTTTTGTAAAATGACTAATGTACATAGTTGTAAGATAGTTCCATGAAGACCCAGATAGCTTTCACCTAGTTCACAAACTATTAATATATTGCAGTATTTGCTTTATCTCCTCTAATCTACATGCATGTGTGTATATGTACATGTTAATTTTTCATTGGACTACATGATTTATTTGCAGACACTGAGACATTTTACCCCTAACCATTGTATAACTACAACATAATTATCATGAAATACATACAGTATTCAGAAATTTAACATTAATATAACACAATTATCTAAACAGTCCAAATTCTTTTATAAATTATCCTTTTTTTTTTGAACTTGGTCTTTTTTTTTTAATTCTTCTTATGTTGTTTTTTTATTTATTTTTGAGAGACCAAGAGAAACAGCACAAGTAGGAGAGGGTCAGAGAGAGGAGACAGAATCTGAAGACTGGCTCCAGGCTCTGAGCTAACGGTCAGCATAGAGCCCGATGTGGGGCTCAAACCCAAGAAGCATGAGCTGAAGTTGGATGCTTAACTGACTGAGCCACCCAGCCACCCCTATATTGTCCTTCTAATACCCATTATAAATTGTTTTTGTACCAGTGAAGGATCACACATTGCATTTTGTTATGTTTCTGTAATCACTTTTAATATAGAATAGCTCTGCCACTTTATCTTTCATGACACTGACACTTTGTAACTTTTTTTGGGGGGTATGATACATGGTCATAAAAAAAAAAGACTCTTCTTTTAAGAATACTAAAATACTTGGGGCCTCTGGGTGGCTCCATCAGTTAAGCGTCTGACTTCGACTCAGGTCATGATCTCACAGTTCATGGGTTTGCGTCCCGTGTTGGGCTCTGTGCTGACAGCTCAGAGCCTGGAGCAAGCCTTGAATTCTGTGTCTCTTTCTCTCTCGTCCCTCTCCCTGCTCGTGCTCAGTCTCTCTTTCTCTCGGAAATAAACAAGAAAAAAACATTAAAAAAAAAAAATTTTTTTTTTAATGTTTTTTTATTTAGTTTTATACAGAGAGAGACAGAGCATGAGAGGGGGAGGGGCAGAGAGAGACGGAGACACAGAACCGGAAGCAGGCTCCAGACTCTGAGCTGTCAGCACAGAGCCTGACATGGGGCTCGAACCCACCAACGTGAGATCTGACCTGAGCCGAAGCCGGAGGCTTAACCGACTGAGCCACCCAGGTGCCCCAGAAAAAAATTTTTTAAGCTAAAATATTTACAGATGAAGTCGCAAACGTAGGGGATTTGGGATTTGTTTCAGAATAGGGGAGTGGAGAGAGGTAGGTAAGAAATTAAATTGGCCAAAGGTTAACCTATAAAGCTGGGTGACAGACACAGGGAGGGTCTACTTTATACTATAAACTTTTTCATAATTAAAAGTTTAAAAAAAAATGACTCCTGGGAAAAATTATCTGGACTATAATACTGCCTTGTGAAACACTTTGAATTTGAACGGAGCAAATAGGGTTTATGACTTTTATGCTACAGGCCTATATGGTAAAAAGTTTAACAATCATGTATCCCCTGCTCATATTATTTAAACTCAAAGATATAAAAATAGCTTTGTAAGTAGTACAGAATACTGAGCTATATTATGAAAAGCTATAAATAGAACTCTGTTAAAATGACAGAACAAAAAGAACAAGAAGATTCCTGATTTGTTAACTAAGTAGAAGGCTGTTTTCGCAAAGGAAAAATCGTCACAAAATATAGAACAGGATCATGTGTCAGAAACACAGATTCCGGGTGCCTGGGTGGCTCAGTCGGTTAAGTGTCTGACTTTAGCTCAGGTCATGATCTCACAGTTTGTGGGTTTGAGCCCCGCATCAGGCTCTGTGCTGACAGCTCAGAGTTTGGAGCCTGCTTCGGATTCTGTGACTCCCTCTCTGACCCTCCCCTGCTCATGCTGTCTCTGTCTCTCAAAAATAAATAAAAAACATTTTTAAAAATAAAAAAAAAAGAAACAACAGATTCACAGATTCATCACCTCTCACAGGGGTAAAGCCTACAAATTAACATCTGTATCATCAATTAAAACTGAAAATCTGGGCCTCTGGGTGGCTCAGTTAAACATCTGACTTTGGCTCAGGTCATGATCTCACATTTCATGGGTTTAAGCCCTGTATCAGGCTCTGTGCTGACAGCTCAGAGCCTGGAGCCTGCTTCAAATACTCCTTCTCCCTGCTCGTACTCTTTCTCATTCTCTCAAAAATAAATGAACATTAAGAAAACCTGAAAATGTAATGTCTCAAAACTGTAAGACAATAGTGTAATCAAACTCCTATATACCATCACTTAGCTTTACCAACTCAAGGTCAATCTCGTTTTAAATATACCCCAGCCATTTCCCACTGCAACTACTTCTTGGCCCACATCCCCCAGATTAGTTTTGAAGCAAACCCCAGATATATTATTTCATTTGTAAATACTTCAGTATGTATCCCCAAAAGGTAAGAGCTTTTAAAACACACAATACCATTATCATACTGTAAAATCCCTTGATATAAAAAAATATCTAGTGTATGTTCAAATTTCACAAACTGTCTCAATTTTCTTACCTAGTAGGAAATGATTTTACTAATTTTAGGGCTATCATTAAAGAGAGAATAAAAATAAAGCAAAGATTTCATGAAAAAATGAAATAACCAAATATGGACTCAAACTAAAATTCCAATTTATGCATGTATTTTTACCAGGTACACTTTCTTTTTTTTTTTTTTTAATTTTTTTTTAATGTTTTATTTATTTTTGATACAGAGAGAGACAGAGCATGAGAGGGGGAGCGGCAGAGAGAGAAGGAGACACAGAACTGGAAGCAGGCTCCAGGTTCTGAGCTAGCTGTCAGCACAGAGCCCGACGCGGGGCTCGAGCCCACGAACGTGAGATCTGACCTGAGTCGAAGCCGGAGGCTCAACCGACTGAGCCACCCAGGCGCCCCCCAGGTACACTTTCTGTAATCTCAAAATACATACACTAAACATATTACAAACAATAATTCTACTCAAAGTTTCCATTGGATCTTGGCTTGCTTTTTAAAAGTTTTACAGCTTTATTGAGATATAATTCGTATATTATTAAGTTATCCATTTTAAAGTATACAATTCAAAATTTTTAGTTTATTTTAGAATTGTGCAACTCATCACCACTATCTAATTTCAGAACATCTTCATCATCCAGAAAGAAACCCCACCCCAAAAAGAAGTCACTCCCAATTTCTCCCTCTTCCCTGAGACTATGGCAACCACCAGTCTATTCACATAAATGGAATCATGCAGTATGTGGTCTTTTGTGCCTGGCTTCTTTCATTTAACACCTTTTCAAATTTCATCCATGTTGTAGCATGTATCAGTACTCAATTCCTTTTGTGTGGATATATCATATCGTGTTTTATTCATTCATCAACTGATGGATATTTGGGTTGTTTACAATTTGGGGCTATTTTCTTATAAAATTTTTACAATTTTTCAAATCAAATCCAAATAAACTCCATACATTGTAGTTAGTTACATTCCTTGAGTCTCTCTTAATCATTCTATCTATATATTCCCTCTTCACCTGTCCCTTTTATTCTGAAGAAACAGAATTGTTCCCATTGTCTAGATTTGGCTTATATTCCTACAGTGTCATTTAACATCCCTGGATTTCTTGTAAATTAGTAATTTAAAAATAGGAGTGTGATCAGCATAACATTTATTTGTCTTGGCAAGAATGCTTTACAGGTGGTATTGTCATGTTTTTCTAATGCGTTAGGATTGGAACTACTTAAATATTCTAAGTCCATATGCTTTTATGGAAGCAATAGGCTAACTGATTTCTAGTTCTTTCTTCATGAAGTTTTTACACTCTCTTGGGTGTCTTGGCTACTACAGGTCATTGGATAAACATCTTCAGCAAACTCTAGGAGCACAGGGCACTATATATGTCCTACAGAAACTTACATGCCACTTTCCCACCTACCACACTACTATGAAAGAACTTCCTAAGGTTAATCACCATAAATTTAATTTTTACAACATAGAATAAATTCAAAGTTACCAAACTTAGCACTGCATCCCCTCTATCACATCTATAATAATCTTCATCCACAGAAGTACCCCCCTATTCCTATGCTGTGTTTCATGTCTCTTAGCAACTGTATTCACAAAACAGTACACTGAACCAGATATAACCCACGCAAGTGTTAGTCACTAAAAATCTAAACAGGTCAAAGCTATTTCCTTATAATATTTACAGTCCCCAAGTAACTAAAAGACCTGAGTTAGCCCTTTTTAAAAAGTTACCTTTTAAAAAAAGCTAGCTTTTCCTGAATGACTCATACTATAGGAGCAACATCGTGTATAATAGGGCCTGTGATAATAGAGCCTTTAAGGCAACCCTGAACTTAAGTGTGTCACAAGGGAATTCATTCTTACTTCTAAAAGTTCAGCAAACCATTGAAGTAACAAGTTAGGGCAGGTTACCCTGAGCCCAAAATGTTATGTGCAAATAAAAACGTAAGCTTATATTTAACTCTGAATGTCAACTATGCAAAAAATGCTTTGAAACATTTTTTGAAATAACCAAACTATCAAGAATATTTAGTTTTAGAGTTTTAAAAATATCTCACTTATGTTTCCTTAGACTACTGTCCTGTATTAATAACAAATCCCTACTTATTAAACTCTTTTCTCATAACTTATTATAAGAGCATTACTGAATGTACTTCATATTTCTCTAACTTTTATTTACAAAACACTACTGGAATTGAAAGCAATCTCCATGATTGCTACCCTGACTCTGAAATTGTACACTGCAGGGTCTTCCTGTGAAGTAAATGAAAATAAAATACCTTAAAATGTCCCGTGCCTTCATTAGCACTGAAAAATGAAAGCAAAATTAATCAACATTTTAAACTAGATATTAAATCATATAACACAGAAAAATAACATAGAAATATTTGAGAAACATCAACTTAATTTTAAGATGCCATCAACTAACACTTTATGAAATAAAGAAATGTAGTTGTCATTTCTGCCACCTACTGGCAAGATACAGGCAGTTTTATCTGCTATCTTTGTGTACTTCCAGAAGTTACAAGTATGTTCTTAATATTTAGGTTTCCCCTGCATATTACATTATTTTTCTAATTTAAAGTAAAATTTTTTTCCTATCATGATTAATGTGGTTTTTTTTCTTTATAGTAACGTTTACAAGATAGATTTCTTACAAGAAGTCTGCTTTCACCTAGAAGTACAAAGGGACTTCTTGATTAAGTCAATTGCATTTATACACGGGGAGACAAGAGGCTCTAACTTTTGTTGCACATCTACTATGTACAGGCACTGTATTAGGTCTTCATAGAGGATGTATGTTTTTCATTTAGTCCTCATAATAACCCTGCATAACAGGTATTAATATTCCCTTTCTACAGATGAGGAAAATTAACCTCAGAGAGGTTTAATGACTTAAGGTCACAGAGCTATTAAGTGATAAAGCTTCCAACTCCAGGTATACCTAGCATCAGAACCCACATTCTTCCCTATCATGTTATAAAGAGCAGGCCAGATCATAATGGCATCATCTACAAAATATTCTTATAATACAAATATATTAAAATATAAAAGCTATATTATATGTATATATAAATGTTATGTACATTAGATGAATGTTATATAAACCTAAACTATATAATTTTAGAATTGTAAAATAAAATATCCTACTTGTTACAAGAATTACTTCTATAGAATCCATAATGTATGGTCATCGGGCTTCTGCTTAAGCACTGAAGAGAGAGCTTCTCAACTGACAAGTCAGTTCATTCCATTTGTGGGCAACTTGGTTAGAAATCGCTTGCTTGCACTGAATCAAACATGTTTCTCCCTATAACCTATACCTACTAGTCCTAGTTTTGTCTTCTGGGACTCTTGTGAGCTAGATCCAACTTTTCTTTTATATGATAACCCTCTAAAGATCTGAAATAACTTAAGGGCTTATGATTGTTCTTTTTCAGACTATTTTTGTTCCTTCCCTTACCACATATGACATGGTTTTTCTAACTTTTTGCTATTCTGGTTACACCGCACTTTACCAACCTCTCTCTTAAAAGGCAGTGCCCAGAGCCAAACATAATACACTAGTTGGATTAATGCAGTGTACAGTTGGATAGCACCTCCCTGGCCTACTAAGTGCTACTGAGCTTAAGATTGTATTAAATTTTGGCTGTATCATACTTATCTCATGTGAGTCCATTTTCTTTACCAGGCAGATGTACATATTATAGAACTACAGACTACTTTAACCTTTATTTCCTAATGACCCTGCATTATTTCAATATTCATACATTGCTAATACTTTAGACATGGTAGAAATACCATAAAATTTGATACTTGAAACATTCCTGTTAGTGCTATTATGATCTCCAATTTAGAAAAACAGAAACTGATGATGAGAATTCAGCTACATCCCAAAGGTTCTATACATTTAGTCACTGAGGCTCTTCAAAGTCTATGGACATACTATACGGTCTGCCTGAGGTTATTTCTTTATAATCTTCTACTTTACACACAGGAACTAAAGAAAAAAAACAAGAAGTACAAGACTATCTAAATATCACAAAACATGTGTACCCAATATATGGGAGAACCTAGCTTCATATTGCAGTGGTTGAAAAATCACTGCCCAGGAGCTGAACCTACCTCGGTTTTTTTTGGTTTTTTTTTTTTTTTTTTGCTCCTCCAACTCAAGTGGGGTCAACAGCTGGACCAAATTTACTTTTGTACTTGCATCAGGTTAAAACTCATCTGCCATTTGTCCTGCCATGAAAGAGAGCCTATGCATTACCCTCAGTAGCCTGACTTCTGTGGCAACATAAAAGCTCTTCCATGTAGTGAACTCTGGGGACTAGTGACTTCAAAAGGACTCTTTGCTCTGGAAGCTTTCTTTCAAAAGGACACCTTGCCACTCTGAAAGCTTTCTTCCCCTCAACCAGTTGAAAAGAAAGGGCTATATTATGAGTTAGACTACTCGTCATAATCATCAACACAAAAGGCTCAATTCTTTCTTTTTACAGTTACAGAAGCTGAAGCTCTAAGACTAGACATTCTGGGAGGGCAAAGGCCATGGCTGACTTCTTCAAACCCATATTCTCAACCCCTAGGAGAGTGCTGTGCTGGTATGTAGCAGTACCTTAATAAACATCTTGTGAGTAAAAAAAAAAAAAAAAAGCAATTTGCGAATGTTTACAAAACTAGATCCCTTATTCCAAGTGAGGGCTCTTTTTCTTCTTTTTTCTTAGAATAAGAACCACGTGTTTTATTTGTTCATTTCTTGCATTTGAAGTATTTCTCAATGACATCCTTGGCCTAAGATTTTTCACCATAGTTCTTAACCACCACACAACTGCAACCAACCACTTAATGGGGTTTTCTCTCTTTGTCAGTTTTACAGAGGCCCACCGATTCCCCTAGTTTCTTGCTGTCATCAACCTTAATTAGGTTGATTTGGTATTCAGCACAAAGGGCATCCATCAACTTGACATACACCTGCTCATCAGTTGGATGCAAGGAACAAAAATGGGCTTGGTGTTTGTCAAAGGCTCCGTCGGCTTTGCGAACTGCACATGCTAGCCCATCGTGGATGAGGGCAGTCTTCAGCACCTCTTGTAAAGCAGCACTAATGTCCATTACACCTCCAGCAGCAATGCCTTCCTCGGCCATGGTGGTGGGTTACGGGTGGAGCCGAATCTTGAGCACACCAGAGCCTCCACCTCCCTGGGACTCTCCATGTCAGGGAAAGAGCATGAGGGCTCTTTGTTCTATAGCAGGGAATTTACTAATGAAACAGCTTAATAATCGTTAATGACTGCCTTGAGTACTATGGTCAAGTCTCACTCATTAGGAAAGCCTGCCATGATTTATTATTGATTTTTGCTGTGGGCAAAGAAAGAGGTAATGGTGGCATACCCATCACTATTTGCCATCCTTACATCCCTTCCACTTTTCAAAAAAAACGTATAAAAAATTGATCATTAGTTCTTAATGTGTGCTAATAGAAAATTTTACCTTTCCCCAAAATATTTTTTAGAAATATAAACTCCTTTCAGTTTTCAAATTTTAATTAAGTAGACATAAAAAAATCAGGTTACATAGTAAAAATTCAAATGCTATGAAGAGACTTTTTCCCATTGTAGACTCACAGACTCCCGTTGCCCTTTTCTAGAGGCAACTGCCATTAACATTTTTTTATATGATTTTTCAGGAATGGTCTGTGCATGTAAAAAAGAAACGTATATACACATATTTCCCACCACTCTCTTTAAAGGAAAAAACCATAATTGGGCACATTTGTTGTCTTCTCTTATTTTGGAGACCGTTCCATGTTAACACACATGCTGTTACATTAGCACATACTCATGTGCTATATTCCATTATTTAACCAGGTCCTTTTGAGATTGGAACACATTATCATCAGAAATTGTTGTTTTAAAGTTTGGGATTACATAGTTTCTGTTCATTCCTCCAAAAGGATTTTTATTTTGTTATCAACCACTACTACACAGGCTTTGTGTAGACATGAGAAAGGCTTCTCACCTTTTTGGGGTCCTTAATATCAGCTGAACATAGGGTGACTACATAAAGAGATAAAGACAACATAGCACAAGCTAGATACTAAATAAATGATATAGGCAATCTAGAATTATGAGGAGAAAGTAACTGAAAAGTAAAATACTTGTCAGTGACATAAAATGGAAAACCTAGATTTTCTAAAAAAAAAAAAAAGCATTTTAGTTTATTCTGCAAACTATGTAAGAATTTTGAAAACTGCAGTTTGATACATGCCAACTCTGTGATCATGATATTGTACTTAACAATGTTGCAATATAATGGAATACAGCATATGCTACATACAGTGTTTGAAAGAAGCAATTTATATCAAATGGAAAGATATCCTACTACTTCAGAAAACAATCTGGCAAAACCAAGTAAAGTTGAAAACAAACATACCCTAAGACTCATCAAATAAATCTATATACTCTTAGAGAACTATCTCATATATACACAAAGAGATATGTACAAAAATGTTTAAAGCAACATTGTTTGTAATAGCAAAAAAAAAAAAAACTGGATACAAGCTAAAAGTTCAACAGAGAAAAGTACAAGAAAAAGTGTATTTATTTTAACGGAATACCAGGTAATGGTGAAAATGAATCAACTAGTGCTACACATTTCCTCATAGATGAATCACAAAATGCTGAGCGAAAAAATCAAGTTGGAAAACACTTATAGTGTTTAAAGTTTTTAAGTGGGCAAAGTTTTTAAATGGGCAAAAGCAATTCTGCATATTACTCGAGGATAGATACATGTGATAAACATTTTAAAATATCACACAAATCACAGTCATTACTTTTAGGAGAGTGGTTATTAACCTCTAAGAAAAGGGGGATGAACAGGAAGGGGCAGCAGAAGGGCTTGTGCCACACGAGTGCAGGTTATTGTGCCTGATGATGGTGATGAGTGGTCGTAGTGCTGTTCTTTAGACATTTTTCTAAGTCCTAAATATTTCATGATCAATTTTTAAAAGGATATCAGAAATATCTGATTTTACCTAAGTTCAGGATGATTTCATCACTGTTGGGACTCAACACATTATTTATTTTAAGGTTAAGAGGTAGAGAGATTTAGGGTACTCACCCAATGAACTCTAGTAATACAGACATGTCAAGTTCAGGTGGAATACGAAACACCGATTCTAAGACTTTCTTAGATCTTCCTTTGCTTGAAGGGACCGGCTGTGGAACAGCTATTTAACACCAAAAGAAAAAGTTGAGTTAGAATAAATATTTCGTGAATTTAGATCTTTGAAAAACATTACAAAGATATTATAACTATGTTGACTATTTAAAAGATCACAAAGCACTCAATCTCCCTTTCTTTAATAACATGAACTAATCCGTCAAAACCAGTGAAACTGCACCTGGGGACCGCTCCACAATGGAAGGCAGGTGTAAGTGGTTGGTTTATCAGGGCCACAGAGAAGGCTCATCATAACACAATGTAGGTAATTCTTAACAAGCACTATTGTGTGCCAGGGCTCAGGGGTCATGCTCAGCACTGCACATGCACATTCTCATTTAATCTTAATTATAATCCCACAACATAGGCATATTGCTACTTTTTTATTTTTTACTTAAAACTGTAAAAAAACGGAGATTACTGCTCAAGTGAGATTAGGCAATATGTAGTATGTAGAAGAACCAGGACTTAAACACAAATATATCTATCTAACTTCTACACTGTTACATCAGCATCATCACAAAAAATGAACAGTTACTATGTTCCAGGCACTGTTGTAAGTGCTTTGCATCACTCAATATATCCTTACAATAATTTTAGGAAGTACTATTATTATCCCTACTTTATAGATGAGGAAACTGAGACATTGAAGTAATTTGTCAAAGTCACAACAAAAAGTTGCAGGGCTGGGATCAAACTCAATCTAGCTCCAGAATCTATACTCTTTAATTTTTATAATTAATTAAATTGGATTATACATCAGTACCTTCATCATCTTTCTTTGTCTTTGATCATAAGAAAACAAACTACCACCAAAAACAACCTCAAAGGGAGTAAATTTTGTTAGGTTAGTATTCTTTAATCTATAAATACATTACGATATACACCCAAACTTACCAGGTTTAGGTACTTCTAGACCTCTTTCTTTATAGAAATCATGCATTTGCTTTTTTTCTCCTAAAAAATGATAAAACACAAACTAAATTACACTTAAAATGTAACTAGTAGAGTCAGCAGAGATTCTGGGATTCACAACCATGTAATAAAATAAACTTACTTTCCTCTAGATTGATCACTAATTTGTACACTATGTCTTGTAACTGTCGGTCCAACCTAATAAAAGGAAAGGATGGAGAATACCTCAGAATTCAGCAAAATGCATTGTGGTACAGAGTGAGAATGAATGATGCTCTTTGTAAGTAACTGCTTTCTCTGGGGTGTGGATATCTTCTTTTTCGGAAGTGAGTTACTTTTAAGTAGCATTGGTTCTCAACTGAGAGAACCTCAAGTCATTAATTATATGTAATCATAAGTAATCATAGACTCCTGAATGGTTTGCTAAAGTGTTCTATGTGTACTGTCTTATTCTCCTGATAAGAATATGAGCTTGAGGGCAGAAACTGTATTTTGAACCTCTGTGCATCATCTGTATTCTTCTAGAAAGGTAGTAAAAATGTAATAGTATATGCTGAACAAATGAAATCAATTCACACAGTATGAACTGAAAATGTGAAAATGTGACACACAGGTTTTTCTACAGGCCAGTTGTTTCAGGTATTATTTTTAAAAAGTAGAATTCCGCATTGCCTGGGTAGCTCAGTCGGTTATGCGTCCGACGTCGGCCCAGGTTATGATCTCACAGTTCCTGAGTTCCAGTGCCGTCAGGCTCCGTGCTGACAGCTGGGAGCCTGGAGCCTGCTTCCGATTCTGTGTCTCCCTCTCTCTCTCTGTTCCTCCCCAACTTGCGCTGTCTCTCTCTGTCTCTCAAAAATGAATAAATGTCAAAAACAATTTTTAAAATAAATAATAAATAAATAAATAAATAAAAAGCAGAATTCTAAATATCCCAAAATGAAAAGCCTAAACTAGCCTAACTTGACTGGTGGAATTAAAACCCTAAAAGGGAGGCTTGTGCTTTTGTATTTATTTATTTATTTATTTACTTATTTTATTTTATTTTATTTTTGGGCCCCATAAAGTATCACAGTGCCTGGCACACAGTAAGTGTGCTAGATGTATTTCTTTAAAGAATATGTAGTTCCCTTTTTGAAACAGGTCAAGAATCTTTTCCCAACTACACAACTAGAAGTTTTCAGGAAAAAAAAGTGTGTTTAAAAATATAAGTTTTACTTATATATTTCTCTTACCTTATGTTATAAAGAGGTTGTGTCTGATGTACTACTATGTTGCATTTTGGACATCTGTTGCTATAGTAAAAATGTCTTACGATGCAGCTTTTACAAACTGTTGAAAAATAAAATGTTTAAATTAGGATGCTTTAGAGACATTTCAAAAATTGAACGTATTATTCCAAAATGTGAACTATATGCTTACATGTATGAAGACATTCTGTAATGGTAGTTGCATCTATTAAGTAACCTTTGCAAATGGAACACAAGATGTAGGGGGTCAATTCAGAGAGATTAATCAGGCGCTGCAAATGCAATGGAAATAGTTTTAAAATACAAGCCCTTGCCTTCTCAAATTCTACATGTCATTATAAACAATGTAACCTGCTTTGCAATACCACAACGTGTTACAGTACCTCCAACCCTTCAAAATACTTATGAAAGTTACAGTGACACAATATAAACCAAAGTTTCACAAAGAGCTCATTCTCCTGGATATACTGTATACTGCCAGATGAGGGGCATCTTGCTTTATGAAATACTCACAAAATGGTCAAACTTTCCAGATATCAGTGTTTACGTTTAATAGGTCAATTCTGACTTGCTAGGTTTATTACCCAACTTGATGAAGTATGCGCTACCACATTAAAAACAAAACAAAACAAAAACTCTTAAGAGACTGACTACAGGGAAGGGTTTACCATCCTCTCAACACCCTGTTAGAAGAAACGGACTGTGTCCCGTCCGACTTGCAAGTTCCTGGAAGGAGAAGCACCTTGGCGCCCACCCGCCTGACATAATTTAATAATTATTTCCAGAAAGATCGAGTCGGACCCGAGAGCCTAAGTGAGCGGCAGGAACCTCACACAGAGTCGACAGGGGGTCGGGCGGGGACCGAGTTCAGTCCGCTCCACAAGCCTCGGCAGGTAGAGCAGGGAGGGGTTGGAGGTCGACGCGAGTGCCAAGAGCTGCAACGGCGAGCTGGGGACACGCGGCCCGGCCCTTGATGGGGAGGGCTGGCTTCGTCCCGAAGGCCCCTCCGTCCCGGCGTGGTCAGGCAGGGGCTATAAATACCTCCTCCTCGTCCTCGGAGTCCGGCCGGCCCCCCTCCAACCTCAGCGAGAAGTGGCTCATCTCTTCCTCCTCCTCCTCCTCTTCCTCCTCCAGCTCCTCATCCTCTTCCAACTCGTCGTCCTCGTCCTCGAAGCGGCCCCTCATGCGGCCCAGGCTGCGCTCCGGCTCCAACTCTGGGGGCCGGGAGCCCGAGCAGCCGGGAGCTCCCGCCTCGGGCAAAGGCGGCGGGCCCTCCTCACCCGCTGCGGGTGCCGGGGTGAGGGCAGGCGGGGAGACGGCAAGCGGGGGCGGCATGGCTGCAGCTCCCTCGGCCCGGGCGGCTCCCGCGCTGCCCGTCGCCACCGAAACCTTCTCCATGCCGGAGCCAGAGCCGGTCCTGACGAGACCCGGCAGCTGGATAGCGCGGGAGTTCTGCCGACCTGCCTACGCTGCCAGTGCGCAGGCGCGAGAGTCCTGCAGGGCCCGCTGGGAAATGTGGTTCACCGTCCTCACCTAAACCTGGGCGAGCACGGAGCTGTTCTGCATATAGGGCGGGGCCTCCTGGCCGCGTTTTGAGAAACCCTCAAGTTTCAACTTTGGAAGGCTGATGCTCTCTTCACTATTTTTTCATTTCATTTTTATTTTTATTTTTTTTTCAAGCTTTAATTTGCTTTATTTTTCTTGCACAAAACTATGTGGTGGCCACAGCTCGAGCCTGGGTCCTCTGCACAGAGACTCTGGTGTGGGTCTTCACAAGATGGTCAGTGAATTCCTGATAGGGAGACTTGGTGAACACCGTCTCTTTCCAAAGGTCAGGGGTGAGATAGCTGTAGGTCTTGGAAATGGCATCAAAAGTGGCCTTGGTGAAGTTGCCAAGGGTGGCAGTGCAGCCCCGGGCTGAGGTGTAGCAGTCGTCGATACCAGCCATCATCAGTAGCTTCTTAGGTACAGGCGCTGAGACAATGCCAGTGCCTCTGGGGGCAGGGATGAGGCGCACCAGCACAGAGCCACAGCGGCACGTCACCTTGCACGGTACAGTGTGGGGTTTGCCGATCTTGTTCCCCCAGTAGCCTCGCCTCACAGGGACGATGGAAAGCTTGGCCAGGATGATGGCCCCACGAATGGCGGTGGCTACCTCCTTGGAACACTTAACACCCAGACCAACGTGTCCGTTAGTAATCTCCGATGGCAACAAATGCCTTGAACCTGGTCCGCTGGCCAGCGCGGGTCTGCTTTTGCACAGGCATAATCTTCAAGACTTCATCCTTAAGAGATGCCCCCAGGAAGAAGTCAATGATCTCCGATTCCTTGATGGGCAGGGAGAAGAGATAGATCTCCTCCAGGGACTTGATCTTCATGTCCTTGACCAGACGACCCAGCTTGGTGACAGGCATCCACTCCTTGTCCTCGGCCTTGCCTCCACGAGCTCCGCGCCCCCGCCCCGACCCCGGATGCCGCTGCCAAAGCCTCCGCGGAAGCCGCCGCGGCCTCCCATTCCAGGGCCTTGAGACCGCAGCACCGGCGTCATCCGCCATTTGGTGTTTTCCCGGAGAAGCCGCTCATTTTTATTTTTAAGCAGTTTGTTTTTTTAACTGATCTCTACACCAATGTAGATTCGAACTTACAACCCTGAGATCAAGAGTCCCGTGCTCTACAGACTGAGTCAGTCAATCCTCCCTTTTCACTCCCTGTTTAAAATGATGAAATTGTTAAGCATTTGACTTGCGCTCAGATCAAGATCTCACGGTACATGGGTTGAAGCCTCACGTCAGGCAGGCTCTGTGCTGACAGCTCAGAGCAAGGCGCCTGCTTCAGGTTTTGTGTTTCCCTCTCTAGCTGCCGCTCCCCAGCTCGTGCTCTGTCTCTCAAAAATAAATTTAAAAAACGTTAAAAAATTAAAATGACAAAAATGGAACCATTCCAGACAGCAGTATATTCTGTCTATATCGATTGGTGTGCAAAGCACTGAAATAGGTGCTATTATGAAATTGTACAAAAATGACCTAAATTTGAGTGGTGATTTCCATTAGGTAGTATGACGTTTCTATTTTGAAATATGTAAGTTTATTTATTTGGAGGAATTAAATCTTTTACTGCCATAGGCTGGATGTTTAATAATCGTTTGAAGACCATCCTCGACGTCCCAACCCATAGAGAAAAGTCAATTATATTTACTTCAACAAACATTTATTGGAGGTCTATTGTGGCAGGAACTGAGACCTATCTACGCACTCCCATCCCCACTGCCACTTTTTTTTTTTTATGAGATTTGGAGTTGGCATCCTTTATCCTTGCTAATATAGTGCCAGCTAATGTCATGATGCAAGCTGGATTCAGAAAGGAGTTAAAATCTCCTTAACAAAAGTGTTAGGGGCAGGAGATCACACTTGAGAGAAAATATGTTGTCACCAAGTAAAATCAATGCTAATTTGGGGGTGGTGTACATACTTCTTAGGGAACTAGTGAGGAAATCAAGTCACCAAGTCATTATGCTCCTTAGTGGAAAACTGAACCAGATTTGATGCACACCCATTGTTTCTGGAATAGACTCACCCTCTCCCTCTGTAGCCCCCCAAACCTGGTCAAGTCTAAGATACTGAAGTATGCAAGATTCAAAAACTGGAAGGAAGGAAATGTCTCCTCCTATATGGAGGAGTATATAGCTTTGATAAGGGGAATGGGAACTGGACTAGGTTATTGAGAGAGGATGGTTGAAGAGAGTTTGAAAGAGATATAGACATCTGAGATACTCTCCTTTCAAGACCCTAAAACTGTAAGAGCTTTCACCTGATTACATTAGATTAAGGCATAGCTTCTAACCTTTCAACCTTGTAAGATGAAATAATTACTTGTACCATGTGTTTGAATTACAAAATTTTGTACTGTGGGGCACCTGGGTGGCTCAGTTAGTTAAGTGTCCAACTCTTGATATCAGATTAGGTCTTGATCTCAGGGTGGTGAGTTGAAGCACTGCAATGGGCTCTGCACTGGGCATGGAGCCTACTTTATAATAGTTATATTTTATGTAGAGAATGTGGAATTTTGAGAATCTTCAAAATTTTAAAAATATAATCAAGAATTGCATATTTTCAAATCTGGCAAGCTACATGAATTATTAACTTGAATTACTGCCACTGGGTGGTAGCAGTTTAGTTGGTAAACAGAAATATATGCAGGCTTTGTTTAGTCCTAGGGTGCTAAAGGTAGTTTATGTGTCATCTTGGTGAGGATATAGTACCCAGTTTTTCAAACACTTCCCTAGGTATTGCCGTGAAGGTATTTATAGATGTGATTAATATCTGAGGATCAGTTGACTTTGAGTAAAAGATACTATCCGTATAATCTGAACAGATCTTATCCAATCAGTTGAAAGCCTTAGGGGTAAAATTGAGATTCGCTTAAGGAAGAGAAATTCTTCCTGAGGACTGCAGTATTAATCCTTCCTAGGCGTAGCACGTTGGCCTGCCCTACAGATTTCAGACCTGCCTAGCAAGCCTCCACAGTCGTTTAAAGCACTTCCTTGTAATAAATCTCTTAATAAATACATGTATCCTAGTAGTTATGTTTCTCTGGTAGAATGACTAATCCATATGGTAAATGGCTTAACTATGTGATATCTATAATATGTGAGACCTTCCAAAATGTATCTATTTCATAAAATAAGGATTTCTTGTATCTCCATTATGATCTAAGTGTGTTTCCACATCAAAGTTCTATTTTGGGCACTTAATCTGGAACTTTTACATTTTGACAAGGTGCCAGAATTGAATAGTGTTCTAGATTGAACCAGAACTTGACTCTCACTCTGAATCCTAATTTTTTAAATATTTTTTAATGCTTTTTAATTTATTTTCGAGAGACAGAGCGAGACAGTGCGAGCAGGGGAGGGTCAGGGAGAGAGGGAGATACAGAATCTGAAGTAGGTTCCAGGCTCTGCTGTCAGCACAGAACCCGACGCGGGGCTCGAACCCACAAACCATGAGATCGTGACCTGAGCCGAAGCTGGACGCTTAATCGACTGAGCCACCCAGGCGCCCCTGAATCCTAATTTTTTTAAATGGTGTGAATGTAAAACAGCAGAAGTGGACCACACAATGAGTAATGCACTCCTTACATGATAATTAATTAGACTGACAGAGATGCTGCAGAAAGAGTGAAACGTCAGTACTAGAGTTTTTTTTTTTTTTGGGAGGGGGCTGTTGCTTTGATATCTCAAACAGAAGAGAATATCTAGAGGTGCTGGTTGGCTCAGTCGGTAGAGCATGTGACTCGATTTCAGGGTGATGAATTCAAATCCCACTTTGGGTGTGGAGACTACTTAAAAAAACAAAAGAGGGGTACCTGGATGGCTCAGTCAGTTAAGCATCTGACTCCTGGTTTTGGCGCAGGTCATGATCTGGCAGTTCGTGAATTTGAGCCCTGTGCTGGGCTCTGAGCTTTGAGTTAGCTCTGTGCTGACAGCATGGAGCTTGCTTAGGATTCTGTTTCCCTCTCTCTTTCCACCCCTCCTCTACTCATGCTCTCTCTCTCTCTAAAACATAAGTAAACATAAAAAAAAAGAAAAAAAATCATATCTAAAAACTTTTATGAAGGGTTCACACATTAATTAACTAGGATATGGCAGTGGTTGCTCGAATGTAAAGGTTGATTGTGAAGGATAGTGGGTCTTTGGGTACAAAATTGTTATTTTTATTTATTTATATATCTTTAAACGTTTACTTATTTATTTTCAGAGATAGAGTGAGAGAGAGAGAGAGCATGCAAGCAGGGGAGGGGCAGAGAGAGAGGGAGAGAATCCCAAGCAGGTTCCTGTGGTGTCAGGGCAGAGCTAACTCAAAGCTCAATCTCACAAACCATGAGATCATGACCTGAGCTGAGATCAGGGGTCAGACTCTTAACTGACTGAGCCATCCGGGTATCCCTGGGTACAAAATTTTTAAAGCAGATCCATGACCAATATTGTGGGACTGAGTTCTTAAGTTGGAGCCCTGGGTTGGGCTCTGTGTTGACAGCTCAGAGCCTGGAGCATACTTTGGATTCTGTATCTCCCTCTCTCTCTCTGCCCCTCCCCTGCCCTAACTCTGTCTTTCTCTCAAAAACAAATAAACATTAAAAAAAATTATTTTAAATCAAAGGACTGTGGCGCCTGGCTAACTCAGTCGGCAGGGCATACAAATCTTGATCTTGGGGTCATGAGTTTGAGCACCATGTTGTGTGCAGAGATTACTTAAATAAAAAAAGATACAAAGGATTTTATGGTATCAATATTTATTTAAAAAAAGTATTATTAAAACAGTTTCAAATCATCAAATGAATATGTTATATAAATAATTACTGACCCAACTCTGACCCAAAATACAGACTTCTGTCAAGGTCTCGACTTGACTTGTAAATATTATTTACCCTATTTCTTGTGCTGATTTGCTATCATAGTGAGGGGTCCTGAAACTCATAGCTTTGTCTTAACTTCAGGGATCTCATGGTTAATAATATAACATTCTGCACTGCTCAAGTCTTACACATCATGTCTTTTTTTAAAAAAAAACTTTTTTAAACATTTATTTATTTTTGAGAGAGAGAGAGAGAGACAGAGTGTGAGCGGGGGAGGGTCAGAGAGAGAGGCAGACACAGAATCAGGAGCAGGGTCCAGGCTCTGAGCTGTCAGCACAGAGCCTGACACGGGGCTTGAACCCACAAACTGTGAGTTCATGACCTGAGCTGAAGTCGGCCGCTTAACCGACTGAGCCACCCAGGCGCCCCCACAAACCATGTCTTATTTGTTGTTATACAACAAATTGTATTTGTGAAAGAAAATCAAACTTTAGAATCCTCTGTAAGATCAGATTCCAAAGGTATTTAGCATCATGGTACCTTTCCAAATAAAAAGTGTTTTTTGTTTGTTTTCCCAAATATCCCATCTAAAACAGACTCTTTAGAATTCTATTACAGAGCTTTGTAAGAACCTCTAAATCTGATTAAAGGCAGTGTATGAATATACTCATTTGTTGTTGTTGTTTTTGTTGTTATAAAATGTTGACCAAGGTTAGCCAAAGCAATCTCGAAAGAGAAGAACAATGTTGGAGGACACACGCATCCCGATTTTGAAACTTACTACAAAGCTACAATAGTAAAAAAACTGTGGTACTAGTGTAATGATAGAGATACAAATCAAATGGAATAGAATTGAGAGTGCAGAAATAAACCCTCACATTTGTAGTCAACTGGTTTTTGACAAAGTTCCCAAAACATCCAGGGGAAAGAATCTCAACAAATGGTGCTGGGATAACTGGATATCCACTTGCAAAAGAATGAAGTTGGACCGCTACCTCTTACCATATACAAAAACGAGCTGACGTGGACAAGAGACTTGGGGCACCTGAGTGGCTCTGTTGATTAAGTGTCCAACTCTTGATCACAGCTTTTTAAAGGTTGTTGTTTTTTTTAATGTTTATTTTTGAGATTGAGAGAGAGCCAGCAGAGGAGGGCAGAGAGGGGGAGACAGAGGATCCAAAGCACACTCTGTGCTGAGAGCAGAGAGTCTAATGGGGGCTTGAACTCATGAACTGCAAGATCGTGATCTGAACCAAAGTTGGATGTCCAACTGACTGAGCCACCCAGGTGCCCCTATTTATTTATTTTGAGAAAGCGAGAGAGAGAGAGAGAGAGAGAGAGAGAGAGAGAGAGAGAGAGAGAGAGAATCCCAAGCAGGCTCTGTGCTGTCAGTGCAAAGCCAGACATGGGGCTTGAACTCACAAAAAGTGAGATCGTGACCTGAGCCCAAATCCAGATCGGGACCCTAGAGCAACTGTGCCACCCAGGTACCCCCTCAGCTCAGGTCTTGATCTCAGGACTGTGAGTTCAAGCCCTGCATTGGGCTCTGTGCTATGTGAAGCCGACTTAAAACAAACACCAAAAAATGGATCATAGACTTAAAAGCTAAAAACAGTGAGTATACAGTAGCAAATACAAAAATGTTACATTCATCTTTCTTTTCAAAATTATGTTTTAAAGACTTGGAAGACAAAAAAGAGGTCATAAAAAATTGGACAATAGAAATAATTCCTGAAAAATAATAATAAAATGCTTTCATGTAAAATGACACTGGACCCCAGAAAGACTAAATAAGATTAAACAGTTTTTTCCTGACATGCTTTCATGAACCCACAGATCCATGTCTGGTGCATATCATTATCATGTGTTAAGAAATGTTAGATAGACCCTTCCTATCCTTAAAAAACAAAATAATAAAGAGTTGTGTGTGTGTGTGTGTGTGTGTGTGTGTGTGTGCGCGCGCTAACAAAACGGCTCCAATGTTAGTTCTGGGAACCAAATCTTTTAAAGTATAAAATGCAAAATTTTGTCACTCCAGGTTTGGGTATGGATATATGGGTAGGTCCTAAATGTTGGTTTGGCTTAATTTAGACCAGATACTCTGCACAATATGGCAACCGATGTCTTCTTGGCTGAGATTACTATCAGGAGGGCCCACTGAGGAAAGAAAAGGACCCAGCCCTTGGTAAACCACTCGAAGATATTGAAACAGAGCAGCCATCTCCCTAATATCAGTTTAGGTCCACAGAGGTAGAGAGCCCTTAGCCAACAGTTGAAAAATGAATACTTTTGCATGCCTTGTATATGTCATCCAAGCAACAATTTCTGAGGTTGAGAGTTTGTGGTTTTATTTCTTTTCCCCACATTAAGAAGATATGGTGCTCTTCCACTGGAAGTACTGGAATTCTGAGGCAAACCTACTAAGTGCAAGTTGGAAAAGATGTGGAAAGCTAATAGCTTCCTTTCAGATATTGATTTGGCCAAATCCTACAAATGCTTATGGTGCCAGAAGGATTTACAATACGGAGTACACTGGTCATGTCCTATAGGATATTCATACAGGAGTGGATAGAGCAGCAGTCAAAAACACACCCCAGTAAACACAGGCTCCCACAGCTGAGCCAGGTCAGGGTTCCAGCCTTGTAAAAATGGATCGTACTCATCTTGTTCTATGAAGAACAGCATATTTGGACAGGGAAAGAGGGAGGGCAAAGCGCCGAGAGAAGTGGGGAGAGAGAGGGAGGGAGGAAGAGAGAGAGAGAGAGAGAGGGATGAAGAAAGAGATGTAAGTACCCAGTCTGTAGGACAATAGCATTAGCACCGGGCATAGGCACCTGCTGAATATAGTGAACAAGAAGATTCATGCTCATATGTTAAGGCCTGTCACTGACCCAGATATAGGAGCTGCAACAGTGGAGAAATGGTCACTCCTTCATAAAATAAAAACATGGAAGTTATTTAAAAAATGTAAAAGTCATTTAAATTCCCTCAAAATGGGTGAGATTACCCCTTCTCTTCAGTCGAGATCAGTGTATTCAGGGTGTTGTAGCTGTAGACTGCCTTCTCTTCATCCAAAAGGGCTTATGTGGCATTGAATGAAGACCAACGGCCGCCTGAAGTCTGCTGCCTTTTTGCAAGTCACACCATGTTTTATTACATCTAATAGACCAAATAATGCAATCTATTATAACTACACATTGTAGAAAATTTAGAGAATTTACTAAGGAGGCAGCAATAAATAGCACCTGGAAAGAAGTTGAATATATGGAGAAAAGAGGAAACCAAACAGTAGATCTGAGAGCACTAAATAGGAAACCAATAGCCTGGAGCAGAGACTGGCAATTTAAAAAAAAAAAATTTTTTTTTTGAGAGAGAGAGAGAGAGAGAGAGAGAGACAGTGTGAGCAGGGGAGGGTCAGAGACACAGAATCTGAAGAAGGCTCCAGGCTCTGAGCTAGCTGTCAACACAGAGCCGCTGTGGGGTTTGAACCCGTGAACCACGAGATCATGACTTGAGCCGAAGTTGGACGCCTAACAGATTGAGCCACCCAGATGCCCCTTGAGATTGGCAATTTTTAAAAAGTTCTTTCTTTCTTTATTTTTTATTTTAAAAATGTTTTTTAATGTCTTTTATTTTTGAGAGAAAGAGAGAGACAGGATGCAAACAAGGGAGGGGCAGAGGGAGAAGAAGACACAGGATCTGAAGCAGGCACTGGGCTCCAAGTTGTCAGCACAGAGCTTAACGTGGGGCTCAAACTTATGAACCATGAGATTATGACCTGAGCTGAAGTCGGCACTCAACCAACTGGGCCACCCAGGTACCTCATTTTAAAGTTCTTTAAATTTATTTTTAATTTATTTAACTTTTTTTGTTTAAAAAAATTTTTTTAACGTTCTTTATTTTTGAAGACAGGCAGAGAGATAGCATGAGCAGGGGAGGGTCACAGAGAGAAGGAGACACAGAATCTGAAGCAGCTCCAGGCTCTGAGCTAGTTGTCAGCACAGAGCCCAACGCGGGGCTCGAACCCACGAACTGTGAGATCATGACATGAGCCGAAGCTGGACGCTCAACCCACTGAGCTACCCAGGCGCCCCTGTTTTTTGTTTTAGAGAGAGAGAGAGAGAGCACAAGTAGGGGAGAAGGACAGAAGGAGAGAATCTCAAGCAGGCTCCACGCTTAGCATAGAGCCCAAGGTGGGGCTTGATCCCACAAACCTGGGATTGTGACCCAAGCCAAAATCAAGTGTCAGACACTTAAACATCTGAGCCCACCAGGGCTCCTCACCTGTAAAATTCTATTTAGTAAATATGTTTGGCTTTATGGGCCATTTAGCCTTTGTTGTAGCTATTGAAGACTGCTACACACAAATAGCCATAGATAATACATAAACAAATAACTCTGACTTTATGCCAATAAAAGTTTATTTTTGAAGAAAGGCAGTGGGCTGTGATTTGCTGACCCCCGCCATAAAACAATTAATATCCTAGCATTAAGTGTGAACTACCACACCAGTCGATAGTCAAACCTGTGGAGAAGGTACACTAGGAGTCAACTGTAAGGAAATGGAGGTGGAGGGGAAGAGCTGCCTAGGCAAAGTGTGCAGCAAATGAATCAAGATGAGTTGGAGTCATAGACTTCAAGTATGCAGGAGATTTGAACCAAGGGAAACTATTTGCATATTATTATAAATAAGGTGGGAAGTCACCAACAGGTTATAGTCATGTGAAAAATTTTTAAAAAATTTTTTAACATTTACTGATTTTTTGAGAGACAGAGAAAGAGCATGAACAGGGGAGGGGCAGAGAGAGAGGGAGTCACAGATTCTGAAGCAGGCTCCAGGCTTTGAGCTGTCAGCACAAGCCCAAAGTGGGGCTCAAACTCACAAACCGCAAGATCATGACCTGAGCCAAAGTGGGACACTTAACCAACTGAGCCACCCAGGCGACCCATATTTATCTATATAATTTGATGGTAGAGAGAAAGCATGTCTCTGGGCCTGGATGGGAAAGATGCAAAAGCCTGTGTTTGGTCTCTCTGGACTCTGTCAATGTACATCTTCCTGCTGCTTTTACTCTGCATCCTTTGCTATAATAAACTTTAGGCTTGAGAATAACCTGCAATTGAATCTTATGAATACGTTTACTGAATTGCCAAACTTGAGAAGATTGTGGGATTTTTTTTAAAGATTTTTTTAATTTTTAATTGATCTCTATACCCAATGTGGGGCTTGAACTCACAGCGCCAAAATCAAGAGTCCCGTGCTCTACTGACTGAGGCACCAGGTGCCCCAGTGGTGGGATTTCTCAAACACTTTTGAAAAAGAGAGACTCATACCTCACATCACACTCAAGATTCAATCCCAAACCAATTAGAGAGCTCATTGGAAAATGTATGAGCCCTAGGGTAAAATATGGGTGAAGCCTTCTTTAACTTAGATGAAAGAAAAGTCTATTTATGATTCAAAATCCAGATGCAATAAAATAAGTTGACGTTTGACATCATAAGGAACACTTCTGCATGGTCCCCAAAATATAAAAAGTATCAAAGACAATGGCCAAACTTGGAGAAAGTATTTGCAACACATATCTCAGATAAGGAACTAATATGCTAAACAGAGAAGAAAAAAACTTAAAAATTACGGGGAAAAGATAAAACAATCCCCCAAAGTAACGTAAAAACAGTTCAGGGGCGCCTGGGTGGCTCAGTGAGGTAAGTGTCTGACTTTGGCTCAGGTCATGATCTAGTAGTTTGTGAGTTCAGGCCCCACATTGGGCTCTGTGCTGACAGCTCATAGCCTGGAGCCTCCTTTGGATTCTGTGTCTCCCTCTCTCTCTGCCCCTCCCATGCTCATGCTCTGTCTCTCTCTTTCAATATTACATTTTAAAAAATGTTAAAAAATTTAAAAAAAGTTTCCAAAATATGAAAAGATGTTAAAACTCTCTCATGATAAGACAAAATATATAAACTAAAATACCTATCAACTAATATGGCTAAGATTACTGGGTTGTGGTCAAGATAATAAGTGCTTCACTCTGTATTTCTCACTGAATACAGGTAAAAACTCTGGATGGAATGAATGGAACAGCTATCTATAGACTCTAGAATGCAATTGGTAAGAGGCAGGTCGGAGAAGGCAACCAGAACTCAAACTACAACTGAACCATAACCGCATTTCCCATTTAGTTTTTCCTCTGGTGTCTCTTGGCCTGGACTCAAAACACAAGCTGAAACCCAGAACTGTGCACCAGGTGTGGTAAGATAGAACTCAAAGAGAAATCCTCTATTATGGCTTGAAGGGCAGGAAAGGGGGCCACTGTAGGTCATAAAGAAAGAAGGAAATCCAAACTTTCCTTTGTTTTTGTTTTTCCCTTCTCTCCCAGGCCAGTCCACAGGCCAATTCATTGTGGCAATGGACGTGGGATGACAGTGGAGGCCAGGCAGGCACCTAAAACTCTGAGAGGAGAACTCTGATCAAGAGCAACGGGGCAGTCCCACTACTGTTCTCGCTGTATATACTCTTGCTTCTTGGCTCCACAGCAGTTACATTTTCAGTGAGTACACAGCAGAGCAAGAACACTAAAGCCCACTCCCTTTTCCAGCTAGAGGACCAGAAAGGGATGCGTTGGGGAGATTAAGGGGATCAATAAAATGGTCCCATAAGGTTGGATTTATCCTCAAGCAGCATATACATGATCTGAGCCTAATCAATGCGCCACAGGTTTTAAGAACTGGGATACGAAGTATACCACTACCCAGAAATGTTCTTAACTTGATAAAGGGCATTTATAAAAACCCCATGGTGAACATCATACTTAATAATAAAAAACTAAGTACTTTCTCCCTAAGATAAGGAATGAAGCAAGCATGTCCACTTTCCCTTCACCAGTCGTATTCAACACCATATTGCAAGTCCTAGCTACTGCAATAAGACAAGAAAAATAAATAAAAGGCACAAAGATTGGAAAGGACATAGTAAAAATATATGTGACACAATAAGAAATATCCATTTGGTCTCTGTGTCCCCTTCCCTCTCCTAGCATATAACAAAATCTGTGGAATCTCTAAAGTAATAAGTGTCTTTTTGTATGCTAAAGGATGAAGACACCTGGGTAGCCTCAGGATGAGGTCTGGAGACAACCATGTGATTAGAGGGTTGGAACTTTTAGCCTGATCCCCCTGGTGTGAGTTGTAACTTAGGAACCAACAAGATGGTAAATTCACACTGGTGGCAGACTTCCCCGTCATACCCAACCTGAGATGGCACCCAAATTGACAGATCTGTAAAAACTGTGAAAATGCTGAGTATATGTGTTTGTGTGCACATGTGTACGTGTGAGTTGGCAAACAGGGAGTGATGGGGCCCAGATGGTGACACCATAGGCTTTCCTCCTTTTTGTGCATCTCTCACCTTTTCCCAATGCTGGGCTTCTGCCTCTCCCTCTGGGTATATATATTAGCCAAGGTAGCTTATACCTCCACTGAAATACAAATTTATAGAGAAAAGTAACTATATGTAGCAGGTGCAACTCGCGTTGAAGCGAGAAATGAGTTAGACTAGTTAGAACAGATTAATTGCATCAAATGAAAATTTAAATAAATAAGAATCCCCCAAAGCAAAGAGTTCATATTGGTTGCATCACAGGTTATCTATTTGGGCACTATTAACCTTTTGGGCCAGATAATTCTTTGCTGTGGTGGGAGGGGGTTGTCCTGTGCATTGTGGGAAGCTTAGCAGCATCCCTGGCTTCTAAATGCCAGCTAAATGCCAGCAGCACCACCATGAGTGGTGACAACCAAAAATGTTTTCATATATCGCCAAATGTCCCCAGGAGGGACAAAATCTCCCAAATGGGTTGAAGCAGGATAATAAATCATGAAGAATCAATTCAAAATACTATAAAAGATATAATGGTTGGATCTCGGCTGAGAATAAATGATTACGATAAAACATCAGGTAGAGGAACTTTTCTAGAAGGTATAGGCAGGGATAAATATGAAAATGTGAAAGCAGACGTAGAAGATAGAAATAAAAGCAGTGGGGTGCCTAGGTGGCTCAGTCGGTTAAGCGTCTGCCTCTTGGTTTTGGCTCAGGTCATGATTTCATGGTTTGTGAGTTCAAGCCCCACATTAGGCTCCGTGCTGACAGCCCAGAGCCTGTTTGACATTATCTCTCTCCCTCTCCTCTGCTCCTCCCCCCTTTTAAAAATAAATAACTTTAAAAAATTAAAAAAAAAAAGAAATCAAGTTATCAATATCTGTATTACAAGAATACAAGAAGGTGAAAAATAGAAGGGAGAAAATATTTATAGATATAAGGCTTCCAAATTATCAGAATTAAAAAAAAATCTCAGTTTGAATGAGTGCATAAAGGGCCAATCAGGATAGACATGAAAAGTCCAACTCTTGACACATTAAGAGTAAATGAAAGAACACGGAAGAGAAAGAGAAACATCCAGAAAGAGTAGCTCTTCTGTAAAGGAACAGGATACAGATTGATACTTCTTAACACATCCCAAGAGAAGAGCAGGAAAATGAGAGCAGGGATTAGAAAGGAAGGAGAGGGGCATCTGAGTGGCCCTCCAACTCTTGATTTTGGCTCTGGTCATAACCTTATGGTTCACGAGTTCAAGCCCTGCATTGGGCTTTCCCTGTTCTGGATTCTCTCCCTCTCTCATTGCCCCTCCCCCAAGCACTCTTTCTAGAAATAGGTGAATTAAAAAAAATTCTTTTAACTTAGTTTTAAGAGAGTGTGAGCAGGAGAGGGGCAGAGAGAGAGAGGGACAGAGGATCAAAAGCAGGCTCTGGGGTGACAGCAACAAGCCCAATATAGGGCTCAAATTCCCAAACTGAGATTGTGACCTGAACCAAAGTCAGCTGCTCAGCCAACTGAGCCATCCAGGCGCCTCTAGGTGAATAAAGTTAAAAAAAAAAAAAAGAAAGAAAAGAAAAGAAAAAAGGAAGGAAGGAAGGGGAAAAGAGAAAATTAAAAGTGGAGTTTGCAGTTGTTATTCAATACTGTGGGTGAAATCCCAACCCAGACCCCAGACGTTTTGGAACTTAAAAGATAAAGTTAGGTGAAAGGTAGACCCTACAGAAGGAAAAAGGGTGGCTGTACTTTCAGGAGTCCCACTATCTGGGTTTCAGCTGTGAGGTGGGTCTAGTTTCCAGGATTTGATTCTCAAGACCAATATATGCATCTGAATGCTAATTTACTATTTGTAAGAAGATAAAGTAACTTTCCAGGAAATAATAAACATGCCGGGCTTGTTATTTGTGGCATCTCTCATCTAAGTGCTCAATATTTTACCAATTAATTATCAAATTAATTAGTGAATACTGAATCAGAAAAATTAGTTGAATGATCCTAAGGAAAAGGACAAATTCTCCCCACCTCATAAGTGTGCACATGAGATTCAGGTTCTCTCTCTGTTGGTCAGTGCTGGGTAAATGCTAACCAATTCTTGCTCATCTTCCCCTCCGTCTCCCCCTCCCCCCATGTTCCATAATCTTATCTTAGATATCCAATTAGATTAGCTTCATATTTCAATCTTACTATCACTCTGAACATCATAATTGGACTTTATCAACCATTTACAGGATACCTTTTAAGGTGAAGGAAAAATAACCAACAACTACTTATTACATGTTAGGTATCATATATACATTATACCATTTAGTCCTTACACATTATCTCATTTAATCCTTAACACAATTCTGTGAGGTGGGTATTATTATTATCCCTATTTTAGAAATTGGGCAACTTGAGTTAAGTAACTTGCTCCAGGGCATTCAACTACTAAACATGGTTGAAGGAAGCCACTAAGACCTAAAAACCTAAAAACCAACAACTTGAATAACTATGCTAGATCTTCCCAACTGCCCTGCCTCACTTGTCTGCATCTACCTCCAGAGTTGTGAGATTCCAATGAGACAAAATAGGCAGCAGGGTTTTATAACCTACGAAGCATATTACAAAATGGCAATATTATTTTAAATACACAGTTAAAATGCAGTTTATTTGTAACAAAGGATAACAGCACAAATACAGAACGTATACATTTCTCAATGACAAAATTTAGGTACTTGACTTTTTATTGAAATATAATATATAGGGGCGCCTGGGTGGCTCAGTCAGTTAAGCTTCTGACTTCGCCTCAGGCCATGATCTCAGGTTCATGGGTTTAAACCCTTGTCTGGCTCTGTACCAACAGCTCAGAGGATGGAGCCTGCTTCGAATTCTGTCTCCCTTCTCTCTCTCTCTGCCCCTCCCCCACTCGTGCTAGGTCTCTGTCTCTCAAAATGAAACGTTAAAAAAGTTGTTTTTAGGGGCACCTGGGTGGCTCTGTTGATGAAGCATCAACTCTAGATTTCAGCTTAGGTCATTATCTTATGGTTCGTGAATTCGAGCCGGCTCTGGACTGACGGTGTAGAGCCTTCTTGAGATTCTCTCTTTCCCTCCCTCTTTACACCTCTCCTGCTTGCTGTCTCTCTCTCCTTCAAAATAAATAAACGAAACAAAAATTTAAAATAAAAACTAATTATAACATATATGCTGTAACGTTCAGAAAACTTAAAGCGTGTAGCTTGATTAATTTTTACAAAGTAAACATTGAAAAAAAAGCCACCACCACCCAGATCAAAATACAAAACATTACCAGTATCTCAGAAGTGTCCTTCTGGCTATGGTATAAGAGACTTGGATTGGAATCTTTACACTCACTTTCTTCTTGCCTCACTTTGACAAGTTATTTAACCTCTTTGGGTCTCGGTTGAGTCACCTGTAAAGCGAGGCTAATACTGCCTTATAAGATTGTTGAATTAAAGGAGGTCATAAAACGTAAAATGCCTCTCAGTGCCTAAAAATAGCTGGTCTGTAATAGATGGTAATTACCACACGCAAATGCTATAGGCGGTCGCCGCCTCCTACTTCCTGCCTTTCTGTCACTCACTTTTGAAAGTGCTCTGCTCTTATTCTATTTTTCTTTCTCGCCCCTCCTACTGCCGTATATTGCCTTCCCAAGCTGTCGTAAAACGCTCCTCCCCGCCCTCCATGTGGCGAAAACGCAATCACACTTGACGGCGCGAGGTGGCTCAGCCGCAAGATGGCGGCGCTGGCGGAGGAGCAGACGGAGGTGGCGGTCAAGTTAGAGCCTGAGGGACCGCCGACGCTGCTACCTCCGCAGGCGGGGGAAGGCGCTGGCGAAGGTGGCGGCGGCACTACCAACAACGGCCCCAACGGCGGCGGGGGGAACGTTGCGGCGTCGGCGTCGTCGGCCGGCGGGGATGGTGGGACCCCCAAACCCTCCGTGGCTGTCTCCGCCGTTGCTCCGGCGGGGGCGGCCACGGTGCCCGCCGCTGCTCCGGAGGCCGGCGCTCCCCACGACAGACAGACTCTGCTGGCCGTGCTGCAGTTCCTGCGGCAGAGCAATCTTCGCGAGGCTGAAGAGGCTCTGCGCCGTGAGGCCCGGCTGCTGGAGGAGGCAGTGGCGGGCACCGGAGTCCCGGGAGAGGCGGACGGCGCCGGTGCTGAGGCGGCTAGCGCGCTTCTCAGCCGGGTCACAGCCTCGGCCCCTGGCCCCGCCGCCCCTGACCCTCCGGGCACGGGCGCTTCGGGGGCCGCCGCAGTCTCGGGCTTAGCGACAGGTCCTGCGGCTCCGGGGAAAGGTGAGCCGCGGAGTCCCGGGGAGGCAGGGCACGAAGGGGAGCAAGCCGGGAAGGCAGAGGCTGGCAGGCCTGCACCTCTGCGGGCTTGTTTTGAATTTCCTGGGCCCGCCTCTAGGACCACATGCCCGCCCCTTTCTCTAGTGCGCCGGCTGCGCAGTCAGACCTTCTTCCAAGCTGTCAGTTCCAGCGAGAGGCAGAGCAGAGCTGTTGAGCAGGGGGATGTCTGGGGAAGGCGGGCGCCGAGAGCCGAGGACCTTAAGGCTTTTGGTCCCTTTCCTCTTTTTGGGGTTCTTGAGCCTTGACAGGTCTGCATTAATGGCAATAATATGTGTACCGTTCTGTACTAGCTTAAGTAATTACTTTTAATATTTTATGTATCCTTTTTCTCACAATTCCACTGTGAGCTAGACATTACCTCTGTTTTGGAGATCAGAAAACGGACTGGGCAAGGCCAGCAGACCTTTGCTTTGGACTAAACATCCAGTTATTTCTCAAAATATAGGCTGTTACTAGTGTTAAGCCTGTAGGGGAATGCAGATTTCTGGCCATCACTTAAGACTTAGTGAATCAGATCGTGTAGAGGTGGAGTCTCATGAGGAATCTACATTTTTAAAAAATTATTATTAAAAAAAATTTTTTAATGTTTTATTTATTTTTGATACAGAAGAGACAGAGCATGAGAGGGGGAGGGCCAGAGAGAGAGGGAGACACAGAATCTGAAACAGGCTCCAGGCTCTGAGCCAGCTGTCAGCACAGAGCCTGACGCGGGGCTCGAACCCACGAACGTGAGATCTGACCTGAGCTGAAGTCGGAGGCCCAACCAACTGAGCCA
>NC_043701.1:161386240-161492842 GCF_006229205.1 Suricata suricatta
TTATTTATTTTTGATACAGAAGAGACAGAGCATGAGAGGGGGAGGGCCAGAGAGAGAGGGAGACACAGAATCTGAAACAGGCTCCAGGCTCTGAGCCAGCTGTCAGCACAGAGCCTGACGCGGGGCTCGAACCCACGAACGTGAGATCTGACCTGAGCTGAAGTCGGAGGCCCAACCAACTGAGCCACCCAGGCGCCCCGGAATCTACATTTTTTAATATATGCTTCGAAGGGGTGTTAATGTATGGCAGAGTTTGAGAACCGTTCATTTAAGAATAGGCTTTGGACAGACCTGGGTTCAGATTCTGTCTCTGCACTTTTACTTGCGTGATGCTGATTCTTCCTGGGTTTGATTTTTTCCCCTCTATTAAATGAGTTATTTAAAAAAAAAAATGGGTTATTGTGAGTCTCAGATATATATATAAAATGCCTGGTACTGATAAGTCTATGTCTAGCACCTAACACCTGAGACCTCTCTCCCCAGCCTTTTCCTAGCAGCTGTTGATGCAAAGTCCATGCAGTAAAATTCATGCACAATATAAGGTCTCAAAGTGATCCTGAGCTGATTATAAGTGTTTGCTGAATTAAGTTATCCAGAGCAGAGCCTCTAGCCAAATTAATATTTATGAGACCCAATCTTTGCAGCATTGGCAGACATGAAGTATAAATATATAGCATTGTATCCTGTAAATAGAAATGTGCAAAAATGTAATTGAGAGGAATCTTTTCTGAGGGCTGAATTTTGTGAATTAACTATAAGATGGATGAATTATGTTGGTTATTTTTCTGTAATCTCTCATCTTTTTGGAAACTTGACCTGTCATAACTCAGAAACTAGTAAGGAGGAGAAAAGGCCATCACAGTAACCAAAATAACTTATTTGTGCGTGTAAGAGCACAGCAGTACTATAATTTCCAACAGTCAAACTCTGATTAGATTCACAGGTGTATCATTGTTTGATGTTGCTACATAACAAACAAAAAGTAATGTTTTCTGCCCTGGAATATGTTTATGGGAATTATTTTAAGCATATAAAATTGAGTTATCTTTTGGAAACATAAATAAGGTTAGTCCTTTCCATCCTTAAAATGCTTGCGTTTAATAAGGAGTGATTGATGTACACGTGTATTCTACAGGACAGGATGTGTTATAGGAAAGTTACAAAATACATAGATAGCTCAGAGAGCTGGGAATGTTACTTCAGGGCAGGGCTTTCTGGTGGTGGGTGCCATTTACACTATACCTTGAGAGAAGATTAATATCGTTTGATTTGCACATGTCATATTTTATGAAATTTGCCCTTAAAAAAAGGTAGCTGCAGGAAAACTATTGAACTGTTTTGTTATTGATTTGGAATTTTTATTTTAAGATATGGACAAGCCGAGGGGCACCTGGGTGGCTAAGTCGGTTTAGCAACTGACTGTTGATTTTGGTTCAGGTCATAGATCAAGCCCCACATTGGGCTCTGCACTGACAGTGTGGAGCCTGCTTGGTATTCTCTCTCTTCCTCTCTCTCTGTTCCTCCTGTGTTTGTGCATGTGTGCACTTCCTTGTGCGTGTGCTCTCTCTCTTTCTCTCAAAATAAATAAAAACATGAAAAGTCATTAACATTAAAAAAAGAAGATATGGACAACAGGGAGTCTTGGATGGGTGACAGAAACAATCGTGGAAATCTCTTTGAAAGATCATGTGATTGTGTTGGGGAAGAGAGTTTGGTAAGGGACAGACATCTGAGAACAATTTACCTTCGGACCTTAGCAAAACAGTCTTAGTCACTTGGTCATCAGGTCATTTTCTTGAAAGTTGTCTTTTGTTTCTTTAAACAGTTGGAAGTGTAGCTGTAGAAGACCAGCCGGATGTCAGTGCTGTGCTGTCAGCCTACAACCAACAAGGAGACCCCACAATGTATGAAGAATACTATAGTGGACTGAAACACTTCATCGAATGTTCTTTGGACTGCCATCGGGCAGAATTATCCCAACTCTTTTATCCTCTGTTTGTACACATGTACTTGGAACTAGTCTACAATCAACATGAGAATGAAGCAAAATCATTTTTTGAGAAGTATGTGAATTTTATATATATTATATATATAACATACATATATATATAATGTATATATACATCTGTAACCACACTAATGTAAGATTGTAACTCAAAAAGTATTTCATAAAGGAGAGGTACCTGGTGCTCTGAGAACCTGAAAAAGGGGTTTGATCTAGTTGGAGAAGTCAGGGAAGGCCCCCAGAAGAAGTGATGCTTGAGGTAAGATCTGAAGATTGAGTAGGAGTTACCAGATGAAGAGAAGAGGGAAAAGCATATGTGACAGCTCTGGTGGGAGGGATCATGGTAGGTATAGAGATGAGAGAAGGCCAGCGTGGCTGGAGCAGAGTATGGGGCTGGGTGTAGTATAACATGAAGCTGCGCTGGAACAGGCAGGTTCTTGGGCCACGTTGAAGGTCTTTATTTACCATGAGAGCAGTAGTGGGTTGTATTGTGTAGGGTTCAATTTGGTTGAGATTCATTGAAAACTCAAAACAATAATGGCATAAATAAAATAAAAGTTCATTTTTTTGCTTTTATCCTAAGAGCAATAGAAAGTGGTATTGGAATTAGATTAGACCAAGAATGGATGAAAACACAAACAGTAGAAGCTTAAACATGATAAAAGGTTATTTCTCTCTCATAGAGATAGGGCAGTCCGGGACTGGTATGGAGTCCTTGATTACCAGGGACCTAGGCTCTCTTGATCTTGTTGCTCTACCATCTCTGTCATGCAGCTCCCACTTGTGGCGCAAGATGGCTCTTTGGCTCTAAGCAATCACATCAGTGTTCTAGTCAGCAGGGAGGGCACACATCCTTCCTGGAAGTTGCACACACTTCTTTTTTTTTTACGTCATTAGTCAATGGCCACAGTTACCTACAAGGGAGGTAGGACATGTGGCCTTGGCACAGGTATTTGTGTGCTCAGCTAATATTCAGGTATTCTGTTGTGGAGGAAGAAAGAACCAAATGGATATTTGGGGACAGTGAGGTGTCTGTGCTACAGAAGTCATTGAAGGACCATGTCATTATTAGATTTGCATTTTTTAAATTGTATTTTTTCTTAAAGTAATCTCTTCACTTGATGTGGGGGTCGAATTCATAACCCCAAGAAAAAGAGTTACATGTTCTACCAACTGAGCTAGCCAGGCACCTCGATTTGCATTTTGAAAGGACTTTTTTGCAGTGGGGAAAATAGATAGTGGGAGAAAAACAGTGACTTTAGAGTGACCAATTTTGAAGGTTATTGTAGTGGTTCTCAACTTGGGGTAATATTATTCTTCATTCTCTGTGCTATTTGAAAATGTGTGGAGGTGTTTTGGTTGTCACAATGACTAGGGTGGGGAGGAGAAGGTGACTTAAGGATACCAAATGTTCTAATATGTGCAGGTAATCCCACTAAGCAAAGAATTATTCTGTCCCAAATTGTTCTGTTGAGAAACACTAGACCAGGATGCAGTAGTGTTTGTGGAGGGAAGTAGACATATTGGTAAGGCAGTTGGTGATGGATTGGATATGGAAGTGAGGGAGATGAAGGTATTATTGGTAACTCCTAGGTTTCTGGCTCTCCCACCTGGATAGGGGTGCCCTTTGTACCCCGGAAGAACACGCTAGAAGAGGACCTGGTTTATCAGGTTGTGGAGTAATCTTGAGTTCAGATTTGAATATGCCTTTGACTCACTTAAGAGATGTCAAGTTGACATCGAGTTATATATAAGGCTCTGGAGCTCAGAGGAGATGTAGGGACTGGAGTTATAAATTGCAGTTGTGTATAATATTGATGGATATAGATGAGATTGTCTGGGGTGGGGGTGGGAGTATGAAGTAAATCAACTAAAGGGCTATATGTGAGCCTTGGGGAACTCAAGCATTTGGAGTGGAAGAGACAGAAAAAGAGTAGAAGAGATGACCAAGTAGAACAGGTATGCAAGGAGAGGTCAGAGAAGTAGGAAGAAAACCAGGAGGGTATTGAGTTTTAGCAGCCAAAGAAAGGAGGGGTGCCTGGGTGCCTTAGTCAGCTAAGCATCCAACTTTGGCTCAGGTCATGGTCTCAGGGTTTGTGAGTTTGAGCCCTGCGTTGGGCTCTGTGCTGATAGCTTGGAGCCTGGAGCCTGCTTCAGATTCTGTGTCTCCCTCCCTCTCTGCCACTACCCTGCTTGCATGGTCTCTCTCTTCTCTCTCAAAAATAAACATTAAAAAAGAAGAAGAAGAAGAAGAAGAAGAAGAAGCCAACAAAAGGAGGTTGTAAAAAGGAGGCAGTACTTAGCAGTTTGAATGAGAGCACTTTAGTACAAGCAATAGATCCAAAACCGGGACTTGTCAGATAACACAAGTAATAGTAATAGTTGAGTAATAGAACTTGGGACTCCTGGCTTCTATGCCATTCATTATTGTTCAAATGCCTAAAAGAAGGTTATAAAGTAAATGTTCTGTAACTCAGTGTTGTTGAGAAAAGAATAGTGGCTGATGATGACAACTTCTAAGCTAATTTTTCTTACAGTATTGTCATCAGAAATCCTTTTCCTCTCCCAGTCTCATGGGATAGCCATCTCTTCACATAGGAAGCTGGAATATCTCAGAGGACTCTGTCTCCTTGTTGTGGACAATCTCGGTCCTTGCCCACACACCATGCTCAGATGAGGTGATGGGCAGTGACTGATGTGAACACCAAGAGGCTAAGATTTCTAATTCCACTCAAATCTTGGACAGAAAGCCTTAGTTCATGTCTTGATGAGTCATAACAGGGTACCACAGGTAACAGTTTAGGAATGCAATGACTGTGTATCAGAGCCAGAGCCCTATTGTGTTAGTCATTGTTCTCTAATTGTTTTTGCATTGTTTGCTGCTCTTAGTGAATGCCAAATATATAATCTTTAATTTTACTTTATCAGGAAAATTGAGATTTGTAGAAACAAAAGTACATTTAAATTTACAAATTGTCACCAAGGCTGAAAGCTTTACTTAATTACCTTTCATAATGGTGAGTAAATGGAAATGTTCATTCTTTGGCATCAACATTTGTTTGTCCTTTATTTATATTATTATACTGATGTTTAATAAATATGTCTGGTATTAAGAATATAAGAAATCATTGAAAATGGTGGGTTTTATGAGGATGCCATGTATTGATTATTGTTACAAGGCTGAGTGATAGGTTCATTGAGTTAATTATACTAGTTTCTAATTTTGTATATGTTCAAAACTTTCAATAATAAAGTTTTTAAAAGTGGGTTTTTGAGAGAAGGTAAAATTTAGTAAAGCAAAAATTCTAATTTATATGTTTACCAGTGGTAGATATCTTTCATTCACTTATGTTATTTATTTCAAATTCTCTTAAAATGTTAATGATACATTTCGTTAGAGAATTAAAATTTTTAAATTTCAGGATGAATTCAGAAATTGAATTGTAATAATTTTGAAATGAGTTACTTCTGATTCTGTAGCTTAGTCCAGGATTAATTCAGACTGCTACATTGAAAATATTCTGGGATGTTTATAAATATATGGGGGAGAGCAGATCCCTTAATGATTACATTGAAAAATGACTTTTTAAAATCACTGAAACAGGTTCCATGGAGATCAGGAATGTTATTACCAGGATGACCTACGAGTATTATCTAGTCTTACCAAAAAGGAACACATGAAAGGGAATGAGACCATGTTGGATTTTCGAACAAGTAAATTTGTTCTGCGTATTTCCCGTGACTCGTACCAACTCTTGAAGAGGCATCTTCAGGAGAAACAGAACAATCAGATATGGAACATAGTTCAGGAGCACCTCTACATTGACATCTTTGATGGGATGCCGCGTAGTAAGCAACAGATAGATGCGATGGTGGGAAGTTTGGCAGGAGAGGCTAAACGAGAGGCAAACAAGTCAAAGGTATGGGAATAAACCTAAGAACTATGTAATGCAGATTATGAAAAACTGTAGCATTTCCATCTACATAATTTACACATTTTTCTTACAGCTAGTTTGGGAATAATTGTACACTATATACTAAGTTTCATGTTCTAAGGATGATATATAGATGAGAATTTGGGAATGGTTGCATTTAACAGAACCCTGACTACAGTGGCTGAAACAAGTAAGGGATTTTGCATACATATAATGAATTGCAGAGGAAAGACCTCTTGGACTGGCATGAGGGCTCCACAATGCCATCAAGGGGCCTGGCTCCTTCTAGTTTCTCCTCCACCAACTTTAGAATGTGGCTTTCTTCTTTGTGCTCACAGACGGCTTTTGCAAATCCAGGACTGCACGTGCATTCCAGGAAGGCTGAAGGGGGAGGACAGAAGGCAAACAGTATTTTCTTCTTAAAAGCCTCCCCAGTATATTTGTGGGCACATCTGTTGGCCAGAATGACATTATGTGGCTATTCCTAGTTGCAAAGGAGTCTGGGAACAGAAATGATTTCACTGAGCATATTGCTGCTCTAGCAAAATCAGGGTTCTGTTAGTAAGGAAAGGGATTGGGTATTGGGTAGAAAAGTACAGAATCTGCTTCAGGATATAAATTACCTTATTGAAATTGTGATTCATCCTATCAAGATATGAAAAGGATGTATCGATGAGTGAAATATTAATTTCGAAAATGTTGGCTTTTTTTACTTGTAGGTATTTTTTGGTTTATTAAAAGAACCAGAAATTGAGGTGCCTTTAGATGATGAAGATGAAGAAGGAGAAAATGAAGAAGGAAAACCTAAAAAGAAGAAACCTAAAAAAGATAGTATTGGATCCAAAAGCAAAAAACAAGATCCCAATGCTCCACCTCAAAACAGGTGAGGAAAGAACTTCAGGAACATGTGTAGAGGTATAAGATGATATACTGTTATAGAGAATTCAGTAATTCAGATACTTTTCAGCCTGTTTTTCTCTTACAGAATCCCTCTTCCTGAGTTGAAAGATTCAGATAAGTTGGATAAGATAATGAATATGAAAGAAACCACCAAACGAGTACGCCTTGGGCCAGACTGTTTACCCTCCATTTGTTTCTACACATTCCTCAATGCTTACCAGGTTGGTAAAATCATTGCGCAATTTCTGCTTGGAGAGTCATGTAAAATGGTGACTTACCATTAAAAGAAACCTAGATGTGTTAACTCAGAGTTTTCTTTTTTAAACTCTTGATGTAAATATAGCTTAAAGACAGAAGTTAGAAAAGGATAATTGGACACTGCTTGGAAGCTAGAAGGCAATGTTGAAAAGACCTTTAGCAGCTTGTAGATGCCAGAATCTTGGTTATATGTGTCTGTTGTTTGATCAGAATTCTGCTAGTCTTTGAGGAGGAGGAAACTGTAGTGCATTTCTGTTTAACTTGGCTTTAAGTACTATATAAACTTAATACTTTTTATTATAGATTGTCTTTATAGATTGTTTATAATCTGCTGAGGATATAATTAGCAAAGTACAAAAATGACTAACATTTTCTTCATATCACGTGCTCCAAATTTGGAGAGCAAAAAGGGGTGAAGGATGCCATGTTCTCAAAGTAAATACTTTCAAACAGTGGGTTTCATAGGAGAATGAAATCTCAAATATCTTGTATATGACAAAAAGTTATCATTATGTATTCTCAAAGATGTAATCGTAATTTTTTTGCCCAAGACAGTATTGTCTAGTACAAAGTTTTTATTTTTTCATTGGCAGGGCCTCACTGCAGTGGATGTCACTGATGATTCTAGTTTGATTGCTGGAGGTTTTGCAGATTCAACTGTTAGAGTGTGGTCTGTGACACCCAAAAAGCTTCGTAGTGTTAAACAGGCAGCAGGTAACTGAGATAACCTCTTAGGATGTGAACTTGTCCTTAGTTTACACCAATCTGGATGCCAGGGAATATACACAGGAGATTGTGATTTTAGGAGAAATTTACTTGATTTTACTTTAACTCAAAATGTTAACATTCCCGGGTGCCTGGCTGGCTCAGTCGGTGGAGCATGTGACTCTTGATCTCAGGGTCATGAGTTCAAGCTCCATGTTGGGCATGGAGCCTACTAAAAATAAATAAATGCTAATGTTCCCAGTAGTTAAAAGTGCATTGGGGTGGCAATCAGGAGACTGGGGTACTAGATGGGTTTAACTTCTCTGGGCCTCAGTTTTCTCATCTGTAGAATGAGGGGATTGGGCTAGAAAACTCCTTAAGGTTAAAAATCTTATTTTATGACTGCCTGTAAATTTGAAAAATGCCTGAAAAGTAAATAGTGGGAGAGTACTTCTGTTTTGAATATAAAAATGGCTAAAAAAGAACTAATAAGGTTAGAATTTCACTTTAAAGTTTTCTTGCTAAATGTATTGTTTAAACAAAGAATACATTTTCAAAACTATTTTAGTATTTCCATTGTTTTCATTTGCGTAAAACATTATGGTAGAGTGGATTACTTTGAGTTTCAATCGTATTTCTCACACGGAGTAGATGTGTGTACTCTGGCAAGTTTTTAACTGAAACCTCGGTTTCTTCCTCTATACAATGGGCTAATATTACCTAATTTAGAGGCATTAGCACAGTGGCTGATATACAGGAGGAACTGTTCAAATGTTAGTTCTTCTAAATAATGATGTGATTGCCTTAAAATGTTCTAATGAATATACTTTTTTATTTTAAATGAATGTGTTCTTAAAAATCAATATTTCTGGACCATTTTAGATCTTAGCCTCATAGACAAAGAATCAGATGATGTCTTAGAAAGAATAATGGATGAGAAAACAGCAAGTGAGTTGAAGATTTTGTATGGTCACAGTGGGCCTGTCTATGGAGCCAGCTTCAGTCCGGATAGGTAAAATACAAATAAAAAATGAAATACTGCTGCATTATATTGAGATTATAAAAGTTTACTGGAAATATGTGGGGGAAAATCCTGTTAGAAAAATCTCATGGTTGTCTCTCATGCATTATCTTTTAGATTCTTGCTATTTGCTAATTTGTCTTGGGGTACTGGTATACAAGATAGCAGCTTTATACCTAAATCTATAGGCTAAAAATGCACAGATACACAGATTCAGGGTTTGTTGGTTTTAAAAATTTGCTTTAGTTTTTGTAGAACCCTTATAGGAGCTGAATTGCTTTCTTTGGGTTCTCGCCTTGTGTTTGTGGCTACTGCTGTATTCCATCATCTCCAAATTCAGAACAAATTCGTGATATTAAGGTATATTAGATGTCAGTTTAAGATTTTGTATAATTAAAAGAACTAAGAGGATACTGAAAAGGGAGTTTGAATCCCACAAATAGGCATTTACTTATTTATCATGATCTCTGATATTCTGTAGAAATGGAAGGGAATTTTATATTTACAATACCAGTTGTATCTTACTTGGATAATAGCTTTCAGTCCACCAAGATTTTCATCTTTATGAAAGCTTGAGAATGAAACTTTGATAGGGTTTAGACAGATGATATTTTTACCTGAGGAAAACCTCTTAATTTCAGTGAAAACTATAACAACTTTCTGAGTTGTTCAGCCTTTGTGTTCATCTCTGAAACAGGTAAAACTATTATTTACAGTCTATGTGTTTTTGTATTTTTTTGTCCAAAAGACATTTCATTTTGGGACACCTGGATGGCTTCGTCAGTTTAAGTATCCAACTCTTGAGTTCAGGTCTTGATCTCAGGGTCATGAGTTTAAGCCCTGCATTGGGCTCCACCCTGGGTGTGAAGCCTACTTAAAAAAAGACACTTTTTAAATACTTACATAAGTCACACAGGGTAGGAAAGTAGTATCTTCAATTTAAAGTAAAAAAATTGTTGAGTTTTCAGTTAACATCTTGTATCACATTTCTTAGTTTTTCTCAGTTGACCTTTTGACCATCTCTTTTGTTGGTACCCTTTGGTATAACTTTTTATAAGAACTATGACTTTTCCAATATATTTTAAAAGATAATATAACCTCATTCAGTAGGTGCTTTGTAGAGTGACACAGTTAATGTTAGTTTGGTTAGTACTTTCAGCTTTGTTATCTACTGTGAGTTCCATGTATGAAGTAAAAGTGAGATGGGTCAGCTGTATTTAACATACTCAAATGTAAAGAAACTGGACAGGTAACCAAGTTATTCTGGGAATCAAATGTTATTACCTTCTCTTTCCTCAGGAACTACTTGCTTTCTTCTTCAGAGGATGGAACTGTTAGATTGTGGAGTCTTCAAACGTTTACTTGCTTGGTGGGCTATAAAGGACACAACTACCCAGTATGGGACACACAGTTTTCTCCATACGGATATTATTTTGTGTCGGGGGGCCACGATCGAGTAGCTCGGTAAGAACATTGTGATCTCATGATTGGTAGAATAGTTTCTTTTTGGGAATTAAAAACTCCATCCAAACTCATTTTCACTCCTATTATTTCGGATTAACTTTTCAAGGATGTCAATATTTATAGCTCCTTATTTGAAAATGAATTTGGGAGAAGTATTACTATGACTGCAATTATGTCTATACCAAGATTAAGAGTCCCGCTTTTTCTCCTCAAGCTAGCTTATTAACATGCTTCCAGCCCCTTCCTTATCTAGATGCTAAACCTTGTCTTTCACAACATTTATGTGTACCTGTGGTTTCCTGGGATCTCCTATTCAGGACAAGGTAACTCATGCTAGAAACTAAATTTGTGGTACCCCAAACTAGGGAAAAATACTCTTCTATGGGTTAGACTAGGATTAGGGGTAGAGAAAGGGGGTACAGAGAGCTATAGAATTAAAAAAAAATCTTGTGCTAGATCAACTTAGTTTTCCTTAAAAATGTTATTTCGTCTGTCATTTCATTTTCTTTCCCTCAGTCAGATAAGATAGTGAAGGGGCACTCATTTGGAGCTAATGTGTCACATGGTGTTTCTATTATTTATTTTCAAATTTTGGCAGTTAATCATTAACTATCATTTGTTGCTTTCAATGTGTTTTTTAAAAGGCTCTGGGCTACAGACCACTATCAGCCTTTAAGAATATTTGCTGGCCATCTTGCTGATGTAAATTGTACTAGATTCCATCCAAATTCTAATTATGTTGCTACGGGCTCTGCAGACAGAACTGTGCGGCTCTGGGATGTCCTGAATGGGAACTGTGTAAGGATATTCACTGGACACAAGGTATTTTACACACACAGGGTTGCTTCTGAGATAAAATATTTAAAAATTAACCAGTGACACATTTGAAAGAAACTATTCATTCCACTAACTTTTAAAATTCTAGCTTTGTCTTATTTTCTCATTTTTAACCTTTGATTCTTCTTTTATGGACTTTTTTTCTAGGGACCAATTCATTCCTTGACATTTTCTCCCAATGGGAGATTCTTGGCTACAGGAGCAACGGATGGCAGAGTACTCCTTTGGGATATTGGACATGGTTTGATGGTTGGAGAATTAAAAGGCCACACTGATACAGTCTGTTCACTTAGGTTTAGTAGAGACGGTGAAATTTTGGCATCAGGTAAAGGACTAGAAGTGACTTTGTGGTAAAGGCATAGTATGTTGAAATGAAATAGGAGTGTTGACCGTGTTAGGTTTTGCTTCTCTTAGCCACGATTCTAGTCAGTGTGTGTAGACTTCTCAGGTTAAACTGCTTGAAAAGGCCCTTTAGAAGGAAGAGTAGAAGGAAGTGTAGATTCTTTTCACCAAAAATATACAGTAAATATATGACATATATTTGACAAAATGTCAGAATCTAAATATGGTAAATGCTACTAAATGGTTTCCTTTGACTCCCCCGTAGGTTCAATGGATAATACAGTCCGGTTATGGGATGCTGTTAAGGCATTTGAGGATTTAGAGACCGATGACTTTACTGCAGCCACTGGACATATAAATTTACCGGAGAATTCACAGGAGTTATTGCTGGGAACATATATGACCAAATCAACACCAGTTGTACACCTCCATTTTACTCGAAGAAACTTGGTTCTTGCTGCAGGAGCTTACAGTCCGCAATAAATCATCGGTATTAAAGATCTTTCGGAAGCTACTGTTTGAAAAAGGGAGACTAAAAGCAAATACCTCAGTGATTAATATTTAAGCTACAAAGAATGTTTTGTCTATGTGGATCTGGAAGGATGCTGCTTGAAAAATCTGAACAGGACAATTCCACGTTTCTATAGCAACCACATTTAACTAATTTCCGTTAGTTGAGTAAGAGGTATTATGTTCGTGGAGGGGACATTTATGGTGCTTTGGATTGTGTGGAAACTATGCATTTTCTGTTCAAATGCTATTTTAATTTATTATGTTTAGAAAAAAATCAATTACAATAATTCATCCTGCTTCAAGATTCAAATCAAGTAATAGAATACCATCTTGAATTTTAGCTGAAGAATTCTATGAGCATGTATGTTTCTGCTGTAAAAATGTAGTTACTGTATGGCACTCAAGTACTATGTTAAATGATCCACTAACCTTTTTGCTTGGCCCATGACTAGTGGAATGTATGTTACTGGGTAAGGTGAACTCTTTTAAGTACTAGATGAAGTACAACCATCCAACGACATCTGAATTTATAACTGTTGGATTAGGAGTGCATCTCAACACTCTATAAACCGAGTGAAGAAATTTAGCTTCCATGTTCTACTTCAGCTAAAACAGCTACATACAACCTAGTACACTTGAAGTCAGACAGACATTTCAGTTGCTTACCTCCAGTACTGAGCCTTGCTTTGGGAAACTAAAAGATTTAGACCAAGTCACTGCCAGTTTTTTGCCTTTGTTGCATTTTGTACAGTTTTGATATTTTTGATATCTTGTAAATAAAGACAACCAGCTTTTCCAGGTTCATAATTTATTGTACAAATTGAGTTTCACACGATGAGTTGACATTAGCTTCTCCAGGCATGGGAACTCAGCAGATGAGATACACTTTAAAATCCTATAAACAAAGCAAAAGTAGTTTAGACACAATTGTGTTCAACTCTACTTCTAAGTCAGTAATTATAAGGACCATCCATAAAGCCCCTGAAATTGAATGCAAATTTATCAGATTCTCAGTCAGTAGCCACCCCAAAATGAAGATGTCTCTCAGCCTAATACATGTTAACCTAACCTTTAACAAAAGAGCTGCCTGGAATTCAGTATGATCCTGATGGATGCTACTGGCAAAGTCTAGGTGCAAAGTAACATTTTAAATAGTGGAAAGCAATCTGTTACTTAGTATCAGAGATAAAATTTGTCCATTTTTATAATGAGGATACTACCACCCTCCCAAAGTTGGGAGGTACCTAGTAGAAAACTGGGCAAATACTACCTGTTTGTTAGGAATAAGCCATGGACTCCTGTACTCTGGGACAACAGTCGGAGAAGCTTTTAGGAGCGCAGGAAAAATGTTCTGTGGAGAGCTACCTTAGATAAAGATTTGGGTTTTGTGCACATCATCTACTATCAAGACAAATATTTATTCACTTAAGCATGGACAAATGGAGATGGTGGGGCACCATAAGAAGAAAATAAAATCTATGGGAATTTACATAAAGAGCTTAGATAAGAGAAAGGTCTTCACAAAAACAAGACTCAATTGTTTTTTAAAAAATATTTTTAACATTGATTTATTAATAACAGAACATGACTATGGGAGGGGCAGAGAGAAAGAGAGACCCAGAATTTGAAGCAGGCTCCAGGTTCTGAGCGGTCAGCACAGCGCTTGATGCGGGGCTCAAACTCACAAACTGCGAGATCATGATCTGAGGAGCCAAAGTCAGATGCTTAACTGACTGAGCCATCCAGGCACCCCAAGACTCAATTGTTAAATGATAAAAACACATGAAGAGAACATTAAGAAAAATACAAATGGTAAACAAATGGAAAAAATGTAGTTTCATTAAAGAGACAAAAATTAGGGGTGCCTGGGTGGCTCACTTGGTTAAGTGACTGACTTGGTTTCAGCTCAGGTCATTATCTGATAGTTCCAGGGTTCCAGTCCCACAGTGGGCCCTGTGCTGGCAGCACGGGGTCTGCTTGGGATTCTCTCTTTCTGCTCCTCTCCTGCTCATGGTCTCTCTCAAAATAAATAAATAAAAAGAGACAAATTATTTTCACTCATCAAATGAGCAAAAATCAGAAACTATCATTCAACACTGGCTAGGGCAAAAGAGACACTCTTGTACTACAATGGGTGCCCCACAATCCTTGGGGAAAGCACTTACGCCTAAAACAATCGTATAACATTTCATGCTCAAAAGTGTTCAATGTAATGTTATTTTAAAAAATTCTAATAACAAACATGTAAATCATATATCCAGGGTGCCTGGGTGGCCCAGTTGAGCATCTGACTTTGACTCAGGTCATGATCTCATGTTTCTTGAGTTTGAGTCCTAGTCCCGCTTCAGGTAAAAACACAAGTCCTGCTTCAGGTGAGTCCCACTTCTCACTCTGCCCCTCTCTCGCTTGTGCCCTCTTACTCTCTCAAAAATCATATATCCATAAACACTTATGCATTCAAGTAACATATTTTGTTATAAGACAGTGTTACAAACATGACTCATAGCCCCTGGAAACCAAAGAAAAAATACAAAAAAAGAGCCAAACCAAAATGTTAACAAAAATTGTCATGGTGATGGCATACGAACAATATTTTCCTCTTTTTCTTGTATATAATTTTGCATAATGACAACAATTTACTTTTACAGTGAGGGAAAAAATGCTAACAAAATGTCTAACTTATAAACTTTTAAATGTCAACTCCTTACTGTTTATGTTGCTTTCACAGCTGGTGTTTTTTTAGACCTTAACTTGAAGTATAAGACCATCAAAGCGATGCCTCCGTATGTGGCCAGCACACACTAAAAAAGAAAGGACAAAGTAAACAAGAGCCATTGCCATCTCTATTATTCTCAAATGTAACTGCTGAAAGGTATTATCATTAATACTTACATTCATTCTACCTGTGAGCGTGTAAGAGTTGAAATATTTTTTGATACCAGTGAATTGGAATTGGGCATCAGTTTCTGGACCTGCCATGATTTCAATCTTAAAAAAAAAAAAAAAAAAAAAAAGAAAGCAACAATAAATTGGTTTGGATGCAATTTAAAAGAAAAATTGTTTTTAACTTAAGGATTTTATTTTTTTAAAGTAATCTCTACACCCAACATGGGCTGGAGCTGACTCCCAGAGATCAAAAGTTGCATGTTCCACTGACTGAGCCAATCAGGCACACCCCTCCCCACTTTTTTTTTTTACTTTAAAATCCTGAAAAGTCATTGCATGTTAATATTATAAATTTTTACATATGTCTCGCCCAACACAGTAGCAGCAAAGATGGTGGGAAGTCTTACTGATAAGCCTACCTTTCAGAAGGAAGACGACCTTGGTGGCTACTATACAGCATTCCAGAAATTACATCAAATCACATAGCACAGGAAGAAAATATAGTAGCCTCTAAGTCCACCCTCTAACCCAATGCTGCTTGGTATTTTCACTCCTGGCTCTAGCTATATATACCATGTTACGCCGTGCATGAATCAATCAGTTTTAAGACTAGCTGAAAGTTGGAGCTTGTGATACATTTCAAAGTTTCTCAGAAGGGTAACCATCAACAAAACAGCTCCATTTGCAACTCCTTTCACAATTTTTCCTGTATGGGAAGGAAGAGGAGGGATCAGAAGCCTATTCAATCAGAAATTCTGGGGCCCAGCAATCTAGGTGTTTCTGATGTAAGCTACAGTTTGAAAAACTGCAGTAATAGAAAACCAAATATTTGTTAGTAATCATATAGGAAAACTCTGAGAAAATTGCAGCCAACTTTTAGGAAGACATATCTATAGTACCTATATTTTAAAGAGGCATATATTTCTTATAATAAAACATAACAAAGGCACACTCAAAGGTCACCAAAACAACACTTGAAAATTCGTATGTATGACCGCCTATCTACCACGACCGACGCCACGCCGAGTCGATTGGCAACACAGACGAGCCGGTCGAGGTCCGGTCGAGATTGGTAGGCAGTGGCAGTGACTCAGCTGGCTCTTGATGAAATGAAGAGGGAAGGAACGGAAGAAGTCGTTGCTACGGAAACTGGCACTCACCAGTTTACCATTCAAAGGCCTTCAAAGGCTTTCGCGTGCATAGAATTGGCAATGAAAATTTGGGCAAACGATCTTAATTCTGAACACTGTTTCAAGAACACTGTTCTTGGAATAATGAAGGAAATCCAAACTTCCTTCTGCCCTCTCAGGGGCCTTGGCTTTTCCAGCCCAAGTAGGAAAATCTACATTAAAATAAATCTTTATAATGTAGCTCTTACATTAACTGTTTCCTTTTACTAGACTTATTAAAGGCATATTCTTCCCCACGTTCATCTTCATGATATACTTTTGGATTCTTACGGTATTAGGTTTCTAGGAGAACCCTACATAAAACAGGGGCTTAACTTTACCAAATTATTAACTGATAACCCCATGACCTTGTGCCTAATAAAAAGTTTTAAGAGGATGTGGTGTCCAAATGAAACAATATTAAAGTACTTTAAATTTCTCTCTACACTTTATAGGATGAAGGCTGGGATATTCCACAGAGGACTAATTTTGACTGCAGGGAAGGGCATGGCATAGGAACAAATTTAGTCTGGGTCTTAAGACTTTTGTGAAGGTGAGATGGAGGCAGGAGTGGGGAGTAAAAGGTTGCTGGTGAAATAAACAATGGGAGAAAAGCCTCCAAGCACTTGGGTCTGCAGGTTACCTTTGGACAAATATCAGGAACCATTGTGCTAGAGCACCCTTTGTGGAATAAGTGACACTGAAACCTTATTCCTTTTTAAATCCTACAAAGTTTAGGAAGACGTAATAATAATGGAGGAAATCACTTAAAACTAATAACGTGCTAACTGGTAAATGGTAGTCCGTGGAGAAATGTAAGCAAGGGGTCTTCCTCTTATTTCTAATTAACCGGCCCACTTTTGTTAAACATGAAGCCTTCCACGTCTTTTTTCACCTATGAAATAGGCATTTCAGAAAAGGCCCAAAGTGACCAACTGCCTTCGCTACTCTCTGTTTCTTGAAACTGCAATTTTCCTAACTGGGCACCTACCTGCAATGGTGAGATCACGAGGTAAAAGGAGGCAAAGTCGAGAGTCACTCGGGGACCAGAAGCAGCCTCTTGGACTTCAAGGAGTTTACAGCTTTCTGTTCTGGCTATCTCCTAGGGAAGGCCTTTCCGGCTGATCCGACACAAACTGAGATCTAACCCGCTTACCGCGGGCCTGGCGAACTGCAGGGGCCGGGCCACATTCACCCTCGCTCTGACAAAGGGCCTTGCTGGTCAGCTCCCTAAGCACCGCACAGTGGAAGCAAACTGCCATCGGCACACAGAAGTAGAGGTTAATTTAGCCACAGGCCCGAGTCCCATTCAATATTACTTCGCTGGTGACCTTGGGGGACTCCCTTCGCTGCGGATCTCACTATCCTCCATTGTAAAATACAATTTAAGGGCCTCCGGGAACCATGGGAGCCTTCTGGGATCTCCTATCCGCCTTGTCCGAGGATTCCCAGCGAGTCCGACCCCTGTGCCCCGGCCCTCTTTATCTCTAACTCCTTTTCCATTCTCCACTGTTCTCGTACCCAGAAGCGAAAACCTAGCGGTGTTCCTGAATCAGGAACGGCAGGATTTTTATGCTGGCCCCCCAAAGCGGAGGCTTAAGGCCTGAGCCCGGGTTCCCCTCCATACACCGACCTTGCAAAAGACACCAAATCCGTGAGCTGTGTCCTTCAGCCTACGCAGCTACCCCGCCGCTGGCCGGAAGAAGCCTCCTTCCCCCGCCCGCGTTCAGCGGGCCACAGAGACTCAGCTTTCAGTGTCGATTGGCTACGGCTCAGAGTCCCGCCTTTCCGCTTCCTGTCTCTAAATCTCTCCCCATCCCGCGCCATCCCCATCAGGAGGACCAAGCATGGTAACGGAAGTAGGGCATTAAGCCCGCCCTCAATTCCGGAAGAGCAGTGGGTGTGCTGGTCCCCGCGTGTGACTGCAGTGGTACCAGCTCAGAAGTACAGAGGTCCTAGCGTCGCGGGGCTGGTAAGTGAGAACAAGGGCGAGAAAGGAGGTAACCTCGTGGCTTCCAGGTCTGCCCCAGAGCTAGATCTTCTGGGTCTCTGCCATGCACTTACAGTGCTGGGTGAGTAGTTCGGCCACCCCACCCCAGCTCAGAAGCCGGTTCTACTCGAATGGCTCTTGTAACATCAGGCTCTGTCCCTAGAAAGTTGCTTAAGTCCTTTCTATGCCGTTGCATCGTCTCTTTGAGGCTTCAGTTTACCGTTATCCGAAGTGAGAGTAATAGTCAAATTCCCTGTAAACTAGACTCCTCGGCTCTTTTCATAGAAATACTATGAAACATTGACCCACCTATTTCCGATTCCAAGGCTCCCAGTGGGTCGTCTCCTCTTATACAGTCTCAAGACATTTTAGATCCTTATACCACTGGTCCCTCACAACCAGTCTCTCCTATCTTCCGTTCTCACTTATACCTAGTTCTCATTCGGATGGTTTCTCTCTGTACTGCAGTTGACTTCTACCCTATTTACTTTCCCTCAGTCCTGTCTCTCTTCCTGTCCAATTTATAGTCTGTAGTGTATATATATACATATATATATTTAATTTTTAAAAGTTTATTTTTAAGATAAAGAGAGACAGAGTGCGAACAAGGGAGGGGCAGAGAGAGAGGGAGACACAGAATCCGAAAAAGACTCCAGGTTCTGAGCTGTCAGCACAGAACTCAATACGGGGCTTGAATCCATGAACCGCGAGATTATGACCTGAGCCGAAATCGGACGCTTAACCAACTGAGCCACTCAGGCGCCCCACCTGTAGTATATTTTTGATCTGTTTTCTTTCTTCTCTTAATTAAGCCTCTGACTTAATCAAAGTAAACATTAAACTACTATCTAATTCAAAATCTTTCACAAAGAAGCCCTCTTGTGTTCTACAATTTAGCTCTGATTATTATGCTTTATTCTCCCTGTGGTCTAGTTGAATAATTCTTCAAAGAAAGGAAACAGCAACTTTTTGAGCAATTTTTTGACAAATCGCTGGTGATTATTGAAATATTTGGCTTTAACTGAATGCCTTAAGTAATCTCTACACCCTAACATACGCTTACCACCCCAAGATCAGGAGCTGCATGCTCTTCTGACTGAGCCAGCCAGGCGCCCCAATTTGTATTTTAAATTGTTTGCATAATTGTTTTATTTTCTTAAAATTGTGCATATTCTTTGAAGATAGGGATTTATATGTTCCTTTGTGTATCTCTGACTTAACTGTAGCTGCTCTATAATACTTACTACATTGGATCTAGGACTTCTTTTTCTGGAGGGGAATGTATGGACTTGTGGTTTTGAAGCAGATATCATTGGAAGGATGAATTATAAGTCACTTGGGGCCTAGCATCAAACCGTCTATTTCTTGGGTCTAAATATTGTATAGCACATTGGTGCTAGAAAGCTCTACCTCTTGCCCACTGATCATAGCCTTTAGGAAATCTGATGCCAAGGCTACATCTCACTGATACTCTTTGCATTGTTTTTAGGAGACTCAAACACAGCAATCATGGAAGAAAGCTTCCCCCGAGGGGGTGCAAGAAAGACCCGCAAATCGGAGAAAGCTTTCCAGCAGTCAGTTGAACAAGACAACTTATTTGATGTAAGTGGTGTGCTTCTTTGGTAAGACTCACTGAACACTTTCTAGTATCCTTGTGGAGAATGAACTGTGTTTGAGAATGTGGTATTTTCCATATTTGTTTCTTTTTGAAGTCTCCTTTTGTAAAGTTAACTTGTTAGAGAGTCCATACCACCATGAAGCTATATTTTTCGAGGCATGGCATTTAGTACTTGAGTTTGCAGTGCTATTGTTCCTTATTCTTAGCAATTTTTTTTTCCATGTTGGTTAAGGATGGAGAGAAAAGTTATGGAATAAGTCATGAAAGGTACAACATGGGAAATATAGTTAGTGGTATTGTAATAGCACTGTATGGTGATGGTAGGTGCACTTGTGAGCATAGCATAATGTGTAGAGCTGTCAAATCACTATGTTGTACATCTGAAACTAATGTAACATTGTGTGTTAACTATACTTCAATTAATTAAAAATAAAGGATGGAGAAAAAGGAGTTGGTGATTGCATTTTTAAATGGGATTCTTGCCATGTATGGTGGTCAGAATTTGCATTAAAATTCACCATCTTCACCTAGAGTAGACATTGCTCCAAGTGCTAGAGGGGAGGGAACTAACATTTGATTGTGTGGCCTTATATGGATTTTATGTAACTATGCAACTACACTGGAATAGAGATCATCATTCTAGGATGAGGAACTGAGGCTGAGAGAGGTTATATGATTGAGCTGAAACCACATAGCTTGTTATGGTGGAGTTGGGAGTTTAACTCTGGTCTCCGTGTTTCCACCTTCCATTTTCACACACTGTTCCAAATTGCTTCTCATACTGGGGACCCCAGTGTCCATCCCAGTCAAGGGAGGAAGAGCACAGACGAGAAAGGGCTTTTGAAAATATGAAGAAAGCTCCCACTTTGGGCTTGAACAAAGGTGGCAGAATGGGAGAGATGAGATTGGAACAGGAATTACAGGAACACCGGGAGTGGGTGCAGCGGAGGAGTAACGAAGCGAGGTGACAGGGGAGCTGAAATGGGAAGGAAAGTCCAGGATTGTTTCTCTTCATTCCTTGGGTTCTTTCTTCCCCCTCTGTAGATTTCTACTGAAGAGGAATCCACCAAAAGGAAAAAGAGCCAGAAAGGACCCACAAAAACAAAAAAGTTGAAAACTGAAAAGAGAGAAAGCAGCAAGTCTGTAAGAGAGAAGTTTGAAATTCTTAATGTTGAGGTTTGTTACAATTTGATCTTCTTCTAAACAAACTACCTAGGGTGCTTAAGCTTGGGTATGTTTTTCTTCCTCTTTCCTTTCGTTTCTCCTTCATTCCTTATGTACATACACGTGTCTGTGTGCATGTGCATGGCCTCCTGTAGAGATTTTTTGCAGTTTGTGCTCAGAATTGAGCTTTATTGCTGTTGACTATTAACCAGTGCCTGGGATCATGTGCTGGTTTTCTTTTTAGCTGCTGAGTCCCTTGTTGTGCTTATGTCTTCATTGAACTTGTGTTTTAGTAGATTCATAGGTTAGAACTGGCAATAACTTTAACAACCTTTCTACTTCTATTTCATTTTGTAGCTGTGGAGATTCTCTTGGAGAAGTGGTCTTTTAATTTTCTTTAGATTTTTAGATTATAATTTGGATATTTGTTGTAAAAAAGAAAAAAAATAAGTCAAATAGGGGCGCCTGGGTGGCTCAGTCAGTTAAGCCTCCGGCTTCGGCTCAGGTCAGATCTCACGGTCGTGGGTTCGGGCCCCGCATCGGGCTCTGTGCTGACAGCTAGCTCAGAGCCTGGAGCCTGCTTCCAGTTCTGTGTCTCCTTCTCTCTCTGCCCCTCCCCGTCTCATGCTCTGTCTCTCTCAGTATCAAAAATTAAAAAAAAAAAAAAAGAAGTCAAATAACTCTTAAAGAAAATATTAAAATTCAGCCTGCAGAAGTATTTTGTTTGTCTTAATGACACTCAGAAAAATAATTTTTTTTTTAAATTAAAAAATGTTTTGGGATGCCTGGGTGGCTCAGTCGGTTAAGTGTCTGACTTCTGCTCAGGTCATAATCTCCCAGTTTGTGAGTTTGAGTCCTGCATCAGGCTCTGTACTGGCAGCTGAGAGCCTGGAGCCTGCTTCAGATTCTGTGTCTCTCTCGCTTTCTGCCCCTCCCCCGCTCATACTTGGTGTGAGTGTGTGTGTGTGTCTCTCTCTCAAAAATAATAAATAAAACATTAAAAATTTTTAAAGAAATATTTATTTATTTTTGAGAGCACACAAGAAAAGCAGAGAGAGAGGGAGACAGCATCTGAAGCAGGCTCCAGGGCTCTGAGCTGTCAGCACAGAGCCTGACATAGGGCTTGAACTCATGAACTGTGAGATCATGACCTGAGCTGAAATCAGATTCTTAACTGACTCAGCCACCCAGGCATCCCTCAGAAAAAATGATTTCTTAACTTTGTGTTACCATTAGAAAAAGTTTCATTTGAAAATGGATTTCTGGGGGCGGCAGGATGGCTTAGATGGTTAAATGTCTGACTCTTGGTTTTGGCTCCTGATCTTGTGACTCATGAGTTTGAGCGCCACATCAGGCTCTGTGCTGACGGCACAGAGTCTGCTTGGGATTCTCTCTCTCTGTCACTTCTCCGCTTGCCCTCTCTTTCTCACAAAATAAGTAAAATTTTTAAAATATGTTTCCTGGCTTCTCGTAAGAATTTGAGAGTGCTGACGGCACAAACGCGCATTCCCTCCTGTTTGTAGTCACGTGGAGGTGAGTAGTGGTTGAGCCCTTAGGTCTGGCATACACACTGCCATTGTCTCCACTGACCTGCTTCCTTCATTTGGTTGTCTGCCAGGCATTTGAGTGTGGGATGTTTGGAGTAAAGCAAAAGTCAAAAGTGTCCTTGAGTGTCCTAGTGCTGTTTTACGCTGCTCAGTCAGCTATCTGATAAGTATACCGACATGTACACATATGTATTTCCTGCAGCTTTTTTAGGTCAGAGTTGGAGCTAGAAGCCACAGCCCCTAGCCTCTTCACTTCTTTTCCCTGTTGTACATATTTCACTTTTTCTCTTCTAGTCCTTGTGTGAGGGGATGCGGATTTTGGGTTGTGTGAAAGAAGTAAATGAACTGGAACTGGTGGTTAGTCTGCCGAATGGCCTCAAGGGCTATGTGCAAGTGACTGAAATCTGTGATGCTTACACCAAAAAGCTGAATGAGCAGGTGGCTCAAGAAGAACCTCTCAAGGTAAGGGAGACCTGAATGTACTCAGTAACTGGAACTAAGCGGTGTACAGGTAGATGTAAAATTACAACTTTGCCAAACGTTAAGAAGTCCAGGTACAAGGTGCCATGAGAGTTTATAATAGGGGATTGTCATTGTAATTTTTTTTTAATAAGGAGATTTTGACTTAACCCAGGGAGCCCGGCAGACTTCCCTGAGGAAGGAATGCTGGAGCTGAGATCTGAAGGATGAGGGTACACCAGGTAAGTAAGCAAAGGAGTTCAGGCAGAAGGAGCTGAGAGAAGGCTAGTGTGGCTATGACGTAGAGAGCAAGGGAGTGTGGTGTAGGATGGGACAGGAGAGCTAGGTGGAGGCTAGGTCACATTAAGGATTGGTTTTTCATTCTAGAACCAATGGGAAGCCCTTGAAATACTCATACCTAGACAGCACAGTGAATAGATTGAAGCAGTATGTGTAGGCAGAGACCAGGTAGGAGGTTACCGCAGTAGTCCAGCTCTGAGATTGCTGCCAGGTCGCATTTAAGGTTTCCTGCAGACTGAGGAGGAAAAGTCAGTGGACATTGATGGATTTGATGAGGGGGATGAGTCCTAGGCTTCTGTTGTACATGACTTGATGGTCGGCCTTGCCATCCTGAGATAAAAACCCTGAGAGAGGGCCTGGATTGGGAGAGATGATGATAATTTTATTTTTTCTTGTTTCAAGTTTGAGGAACGGTGGAGATACCCGTTCCGAGAGATCTGGACTAGAAATGTGCATGTGTCACTGCTCTGTGTAGGTGGTGATCGAAGCTAAAAAGGGGGTGGAGGGTGCCTGGAAGGAGTGAATAGAGTGGGAAGAGATCGAAAAGCTGACCCTCAAAGTAAATACTGACCCTTGAGAAAGACTGACCCTCAAGTATTTTAATCTCTGAGTAGAACAGTTGCTGTTGGAAGAAGGAGGAGGGGCCAGAGGGATAGGGAGGAAAACCAGCCCATGAAGGGCTTGGAAGCTAGGGAGGAAATGTTTAAAGAAGGACGAAGAGGCTCCAGTGTTAAATGGTTTTTAAAGGTCACATATAAGAAAGACTGGACAACGGGTTTAGATTTAGTGACATGGAAGTCACTGGTGATCTTATTGGGAGATACAGTGGTGTGTGAGGGGTGGAACATAGATGCAGTGATCTGAAGAGGGAGCAGGAGGTGAAGAAATGGAAACAGTGAATACAGACAACTTTTTCCAAGTCATTTACATCTGCCTGTTCTGTGGAGATATTTGGAGGCCTCCTACTGAAGTTGAAGACTGACTTGGCCACAGATCCCTCTTCCTTTGTGTGCGAATGGTTACTCTCTTTGTTCACCTTTTGGGTTCTCCAGGGTCTGAGGATGAGAAACCACTGAACCAAGGTTGGGCAGCGGTATGTTGGTCCAGGGGGGTTATGTATCAGAATTTTCTCATTTGTATTGTGCAGGACCTGGCCCGCCTGCCTGAACTCTTCTCACCTGGAATGCTGGTCAGGTGTGTGGTGAGCAGTGTGGGCTTCACAGAGAGGGGCAAAAAGAGTGTCAAGCTATCTCTGAACCCCAAAAAGGTCAACGAAGTGCTAAGTGCTGAGGCCCTGAAGCCCGGCATGGTATGTATCGGGTCACGGAGAGGAGCAGACAATGTGCCTTTTTCCTGGCCTGCCTCCTGGGAGTATCTAGACCACCTTTGACTTTTAGCTTATCCCTGGGGGTAGGTCTTTTCCTGGGAGGGAAGGTCTCAAGGGTGCTTGGGTACTTAATAGAAATTGAGGCTTGAACCTAATCACACTACCTTGGAGGGAAGAAAGGGAAGGTTCACTAGTGGCAAAAAAAAAAAAAAAAAAAAAAAAGGCTTCAAGGAGGCTTAGCAGGGGTGAGGAGTTCCACAAAGTGCCTTGCTTATCAAGACTTGTTCTGTACAGATTAAGTCTTCTACAGAGGCTGTCTGGCATCTGTAGGGATGCTTGAGGGCTGCTCTCCGAGAGCAAGAGACAGGTAGGGCAGTTAGTCTTAGCTGTACTGATGGGGAGCTCACTACTGAGGCTCCCATGCCAATGGAGGGAGATTCAGGAGAAATTAGCTCCAAGTGTCAGCATCCAATAAACTACATTCATCTAAGTGCTCTTGTAATTGAGAGGAAGGAGATCAATATGATCTTTTAACCTTTAGGTAGAAGCAGTGAGTTTGGGATAGGCCTGAAAGCTGGGCTGAAAGGGGAATAAGCCAAGGTGCAGGAAACTGACAAGCGTCAAGAGCCTGCTGTTTGGCAGGCGCTGTTTTAGACATTTCATCTGAAATTCTCACAGCAGCCCTGTGAGGTAGATAGATCTCCGTCTTGTGCATTTGAGAAAATGGGCTCAGGTTTGTCACTTGCCAAAGACAAAATGGCTAGTAAATAAGAGCCAGATTGGAATTCCACACTGTTTCTGATGAAATACACAGGAAGTTGGCAAGATTTTTCTTTTTTCCAAGTCTTGGAGGCACTTAGAAAACACATGATGAGCACTAGGAGAGTAGTTCTGGATTAGTCGTGGCGCTGGGAGTGACCTTGCAAGGCCATCTGCTATTCCTCTTTGTGTAACATAATAATGTTTCCTATCTTTTGAAAATTCTCCAGGGGAGAAACCCCTGTTTGTCATTCCGCAGCTGTGTATAACACTCTTCACTGTCTGGGAACCATAAGATCCCTCAGGCTGTGGGAGAATTAAAGTTGATGTCTTTCCCTTTTCTATCCTCTGGTGGGATTGAAATTTATACTTAAAAGTTGTTGGATGGGGAACTGGGAGAGGATTATGGGATGATGTGTCAAGACTGATGATGGGAACATCCATGTTTGGTAGTAGCTATTTGTTGTGTATCCCATCACCTTTGACTTTTGAACTCTGGGGAATGCTTTCTCGTCCTCCAGCTGCTCACAGGCACTGTGTCCAGCCTGGAAGACCACGGCTACCTCATGGACATTGGTGTTGGTGGGGCCAGAGCTTTCCTGCCACTGCAGAAAGCCCAGGAATATATCCGACAGAAGAACAAAGGTGAGGGGAAGAGGGGCAGGTACATGGTAGTGAGGTGGTACATGTGGGTACATTATGTCTAATTGCTACTTGGTGAGTAAAATGACAGAATGGTGACCCCAAAAGCTGTTCGGCTTTGCTAAAATCAGTGTTGATCCTAGCTGATAGAAAAGGGAAGATGTGTGAAGGGCTAGGGAGTGACGGGGTCTAAGATCCAATGGGTCAGTTTTACTTTTTCTCACCTAGAAGATTCCCCTGAAATTTGAGCTTCCAGTGCCTCTGAACCAGCACTCTTCCTGCCTTGTTGAGATTTTCGTATTTTTTTCACATTTATTTTAAGAGAGAGAGAGCACAAGCAGGGGAGGGTCAGAGAGAGAGATATACACACAGAATCTGAAGACGGGCTCCAGGCTCTGAGCTAGCTGTCAGCACAGAGTCCGATGTGGGACCTGAAGCCACGAACCGTGAGGTCATGACCTGAACCGAAGCCGGACACTTAACCGACTGAGCCACCCAGGCGCCCCAAGATTTTCATATTTTTAAGTGGTGTTGATTCCAGATCAGTCAGGGTCACTGTATTCCCCTCTTGTAGTTGGTCGCCGAGAGATTGGGAACATGGGTATTACATGGTCATCTTAACCATGGATCTTTTCAGGTATTACTTGAATCCAAGAGCCTTTCTGATGGAGGCATTTTTCCTTTTGGGGGCTGGGGCTTGACAGGTGCTAAACTGAAGGTGGGTCAGTACCTGAACTGTGTCGTTGAAGAGGTGAAAGGCAATGGAGGAGTTGTTGGTCTGTCTATTGGTAATTCTGAAGTTTCTACTGCCATTGCTACTGAGGAGCAAAACTGGACCCTTAATAACTTGCTCCCAGGACTGGTGGTCAAAGCCCAGGTACAGAAGGTAAGCCACTGTCATTACTATTTTCTAAAATAAGATAACTTTACTGAAGTAGTGCTGTGCACACAACTTGAAATTGTGCTGTCCAGTAGGGTAGCCATTGGTTATAAGTGGCTTTACACAGTTGGAGTGTAGCCAGTGCCATATATGGAAATGAGAATATTTTACATCTGTTGGGTTCAACTATTATTAAGATAAATTTCACCTATTTCTTTGTAGGTTTTAAAACATGATTGCTAGAGAACTCGAAGGTATAGACTTACCTATGGGTCAGGTTTCTTTTGAACAGTGCTGATCGAAAGGTCAAACTGATTTTTGAGAGACAGCAAGAGAAAGAGAGCGTTCATGAACAGGGGAGAGGCAGAGAGAGGAGGGGAGAGATAGAATCCCAAGCAGGCTCCCTGCTCTCAGTTTAAAGCCCAACTCGGGGCTTGATCTCCTGAACTGTGAAATCATAGCTGGAACCAAAATCAACCGTTGAATTAACTGACTGAGCCACCCAGGCACCCTTAGGCATTGAATTTTAAGTTCTTACCGTGGTAGATGATTATTTGGCTCTCTTAATTTTCCCCTCCCCTTTCTCCAACGCCTTAACAGAATAATTAAATTTTTGGTTGAATCATTATTCAGTGCTTAATGTACATGTTATTTAGTGCTAAGCTAGGTAACATCCTGTGACTATTTCTTGAACAACTTTTTTCCCCAGGAGCTGATTATCAGCTTTGTTTTTGTCAGTTGCCAAATTCTCTTCCTACCCATCACTATTTCTTAATACTGTGTATCCTGTATTTTCCTTATACTACAATTTTCCATAAAGGTTTTCCCTTTAAATAATTTCTGAGTTGTTGTTGTTTTTAACCACCTAGGGCCCTTTTTCGTGTCATCCTCCTCCAGGCTAGTCTGGTTGCTCTGATAGGACCCCTGTGAGCTGATGTATCCTACGACTTACCTTCTCAGTCATCCTGGTCCTTCTCTCTTTCTCCTGTATTGGAGTCTTCTTTGATACCACATATTCTTCTTTTTTTGTTTACTTGCTCATTTTAGTGTGACACATTCTCCAGAAGCATCACTGGAAAGCTACATGGGAGGTTAATTTCCTGACCTAGTGTGTTGGATCCCCAGGTCCACTCCCAGGTTCGCTGATGCACGAGAAACACTTAGAGGACTCAGCATATGGTGATACTCATCACTACGACTTATTATGGTGAAAGGAGGCAAAGCAAAATCAAAGGGGAAAGGCACTGGGAGCACAAGCTCCTCTCCCAGGGAAGACAGAGTAGAAAAATATCTTTATTCTACACTCACATATGATTTGGTAGTAAGGCTGAGATTAGCATCCTTTGTAAAAAATAACTTGAGAGTTTTAAAGACCTTGTTCCCATTGTCATCTGGCCTCTGTTGCTGCTTTGTTGTTGTTTTGTTGTTTATTTTCGAGAGAGAGAGAGAGAGAGAGAGAGAGAGAGAGCGAGCGAGCACGAGGCAGGGAGGGGCAAAGAGAGAGGGGAAGACACACAATCCAAAACAGGCTCCAGGCTCTGAGCTGGCAGCATGGAACCCAATGAGGGGCTCGAACCCATGAACCGCGAGATCAGGACCTGAGCCGGAGTTTGGACACTTAACCTACTGAGCCACACAGGCACCCCTGGCCTCTGTTGCTCTTAAAAAGTCTGATGTTACTTTGATTTCTCTTCCTTGTATGTTTTTTTTTTTTTTTTTGAAGAGCTCAAAGATTTTATCTTTATCCCTTTTATTTTAAAATTTCATGATGATGTGTTTTGGTGTGGATCTCTCCATTTATTTGTTCTACAATTTAGAAATGCAGATCTTTCAAATCTGAGAAAATTTCTTGTATTACTGTTTTGTTTTCTATTTTCAAATTGACATTAAATTCACATATAGAAAGATCCACCCCTTTAAAAACATAAAATTTAGTGATTTTTTAGTGTATTCACAAAGATGTGCAGCTGTCACCACTATTTAATTCCAGAGTATTTTCAACACTTCAGTAAAGAAACCCAATGCCCATTGATGGTCACTCTCCATCCCTCCATCTTACAAACTCCTGGCTCTGCTTTTTGTCTTTAGATTTGTCTCTTTTGGGTATTTCATGTAAATGGAATCCTACAATATGTGGCCGCTATGTCTGGTTTCTTTGACTTGGCATGATGTTTTCATGTTTTCAAGGTTCATCTGCGTAGCACATATCAGTGATTCATCCCTTTTTATGGCTAAATAATATTCCATATGGTAGATGAAATGTGTTTTTCCATTCATTAGCTGGTAGCCATTTGGGTTGTTCCCACTTTGGGCTGTTTTGAGTAATACTGCTGTGAAATTCATGTTTAAGTTTTTGTGTGCATGTAAGTTTTTATTTCTCTTAGGCCTATAGTTGGGAATGGAATTGCTGGGTCATATGGTAACTGACTTTATAGAGGAACAGCCAAAGTGACAGCACCAGTTTCCATTCCCACCAGCAATTAAAGGTTCCAATTTCTCCAAATTTTCACAAATATTTGTTTTTTATTTTTATTATAGCCGTCCTCATGGGTGGGAAGTAGCATCTCCTTGTGACTGGGATTTACATTTCTCTAATGATTAGTAATGTTGAGCATCTTTTCACACACTGGTTGCATTCTGACTATTTATATATCTTCTTTGGAAAAATATCTATTCAAAAGTCTTTTGCACAGTTTAAAATTAGGTTGTCTTCTTATTTATTAAGTTGTAAGGTTTCTTTGTGTATTCTGGATACTAGTCCCTTAATAGACTTTTTGAAAAAGATTTTATTTTTAAAAAATTGTTAATGTTTATTTATTTTTGAGAGAGATAGAAAAAGAGAGTGAGTCGAGGAGGGGCAGAGGGAGAAGAGAGAGAGAGAATCCCAAGCAGGCTCTGCATTGTCAGTGCAGAGTCCAACTTGGGCCTCGGTCCCACAAACCTAAAGATCATGACCCAAGCTGAAATCAGGATTCATATGCTTAACCAGCTGAGCCACCCAAGCACCACCTGCCCCCCCCCACCTTTTTTAAAGTATAATTTCCTCTTCTTTATCTTATGATGTTGGACTTAGTGATGAGTTCTCTAATTTTCTTATCTTTTCGTCTCTCCTTTGTTTTGGTATGTGCATGTATTTATCTAGTTTCTACCTTCTTGAGTTGAGTCCCTCAACTTTAATTTTATATCCTGTACTAAATTTTTGTTTTGACTGCCATCTTTTGATTGAGGTGCTAAAAAATGTGTGATGTGCCTGGTTGGGTGGGGCCTGTTAACTGACTGACCTTCTCTGTCAGGAAGAGGACCTAGCAGACTTGGAGCAAGCTCCAGATGTCATTGTTATAAGTCTTCTTTGGCATATCAGATTTCTCTAGAAAGGATTTATTAATCTCCCCTCAGGAGGGTAATATCCTGGCTGCCTGAGAGAGAGGTGGGAGACGGACTGGATGTCTCCATATCTATATCTGTATGATGTTCAAAATTTTTCTTAATCTACATTTTCAGGGTTTGCACACCTTTGTCTTTTCAGTCTCATACAGGTTTCCTGTGGAGGCGGGAGAGGCACAGGCCTGATAGTTTGAGGAGAGGACCTGGAGATCTCACTTACTTTCCCTGATTTCAGTCACTTACCTCACTGCTCTCTTTTGAGGTCCTTGTCACCTCTAATTCCTTAGCTTTTAGGGGGGCTCTGTAGGACAAATCAGCATGGTCAGTATCTCCTTTTTGCATGCATTTGGGTTTGGCCTTCTTAGTCTGGACAAATCACCAAGTTCGCAACAATTTGTCCATGTTGTCAGGCTGACAGTTCCCCCAGGATCTTTGTGCAAGTTGTCCTCCAGTCCATTTGGAAATCCCAAGGCTGGGAGGATTGATGTTCCCTCAGGCCTGAAGGGAGGTGAGCTTACCAAATAAAGAAACAGTCAGGGTCAGGAGTTGCCCTGCTACTTAATTTTATAGGAAGAAAGGTTGATAAGGGTTAGTTGGGGGAGGAGAGATACACAGTGGTTATGGAAAATGTGGCATCGAGTGTTTTCATCTGCACAAATGTCTCTCACGTTCTTGGTTTCTTTTTCTTCCATTTGTTTCCAGGTGACTCCACATGGCCTTATACTGAACTTCCTCTCATTCTTCACTGGCCTGGTTGACTTTATGCATTTGGATCCCAAGAAAGCTGGAACATACTTCTCAAACCAAGCAGTAAGAAATGTGTCCTTGATTCCAGTTGTGTCCCAAACAGCTGTCCAGTATTGCAGCCAGCTTTGGGCTGGGCCTAGGACCGCATGTGTATGGGTGTTAGAGGGGGCAAGGGGATGGAGAGGTGGTCTGGAAGGACCACAGGAAGCCACTGTGGTTATTTCTGTGGACTGAGATAGAGATGGAACCTGTGAAAAAGAAGGCAACTTGTAGTTTGCATTTCCTAGTCTTTTAGAGAGTTTGATTTTGGAGGTGGGTGGGTAGTGGATCTTTTGCTCTTACCATTAAAAGTGTTTCAGAAGAATATTTAACTTAAAAGAACAAAATCTACATTTAAATGGAAAAATGTGTTTAAAAGTGCTATGAATAGAGTAGATCCAGCAATTTTTATTTAGAAAGAGAGTGCTCAAGCAGGGTTGAGGAGCAGGGAGAGAGAGAGAGAGGGAGGGAGGGAGGGAGGGAAAGAAAAGATACAGAGAGTAAGAGGGAGAGGGCGGGGCCAAAAGGAAGAGAGGACTCTTGAGCAGGCTCTACACTGAGTGTATTGCGGGGCTCGGTCCCCCGACCCTGGGATCATGACCTTAGCTGAAATTAAGAGTCAGATGTTGAACCAACTGGGGCCACCCAGGTGGCCCTGAAAATACTTTTTAATAGTACATCTACTTAAAATATTGGAAGATTTACAGTCAGGTGTTAATAATGATTAACTCTGAGTGGTTTTTCTACCCTTATCTAAATATTCAAATTTTCTACAATGAGGGGCGCCTGGGTGGCTCAGTCGGTTAAGCCTCCGGCTTCGGCTCAGGTCAGATCTCACGTTCGTGGGTTCGAGCCCCGCGTCGGGCTCTGTGCTGACAGCCAGCTCAGAGCCTGGAGCCTGCTTCAGATTCTGTGTCTCCTTCTCCATGCCCCTCCCTCTCTCATGCTCTGTCTCTCTCTGTATCAAAAATAAATAAAACATTAAAAAAAATTTTTTTTCTACAATGAATTTGGATACTTAGGAAGAAAATCCCAATGTATGTTATTCAGAGTTTTAAAAAGAATCCTAAAATGATTATTTTCTTTTTTTTTTTAATTTCTTAAATATCTTTTTATTTATTTTTGAGAGACAGAGAGAGACAGCGCGAGCAGGGGAGGGTCAGAGAGAGAGGGAGGCACAGAATCTGAATCAGGCTCCAGGCTCTGAGCGAGCTGTCAGCACAGAGCCCAACACGGGGCTTGAACCCACGAACGTGAGATCATGACCTGAGCTGAAGTCACATGCTTAACCGACTGAGCCACCCAGGCGCCCCTCTTTTTTGTGTTTAACAGTAACATATGTCTTTGGATTCTGTAGAGACATACGTTTTTTGAACATTTTTTTAATGCTTAATTTTTGAGAGAGAGAGTATACGTGCACTAACTGGGGAGAAGCAGAGGAAGAGGGACAGAGGGTCTGAAGCGGGCTCCGTGCTGACAGCTGAGAGCCTGATGTGGGGCCTGAACCCACAAACTGGGAGACCATGACCCAAACCAAAGTCAGATGCTTAACCAACTGAGACACCCAGGTGCCCCTATAGAGACCTTTTTTAACTAAACTGGTTTTCCTACCACTTATTGGTAAACTTTTTTCTCGTAACTTTTTCTCTTTATAATCATATTTATAAACAAAGTGCAGACCTTTATGTGCTACAACCTTGGCACAGAACAGGCTGTTTCTGGTGTATTTCAGATGAGCCTCTGATCCAGTGATGCCAGTACATGGCTTCTGTCGCATATGAGTTATTAGCCTCCTGGTGTTAAGGGGACCCTAGTATGTTTTGCTGGCCTTGAGTAAGCATTGATTTAGTTGGATCATTGATTTAATAGTTCTTCTGGGACATTTTGTTGGAAGTTTCCACATGCTGCTTGATCGCACAAGCTGATAGGAGTGCTTCTATCCATAGCCTGGTCAGCACACGTTGAGTCTTTGCCTTTGAAGGTCTGCTCTGGGTGCCTTATATTCTGTGTGCCTCCCGCTCATTATGCTCTCTCCCTTGTCTAGGTAAGGGCCTGTGTTCTCTGTGTGCATCCTCGGACCAGGGCTGTGAGGCTGAGCCTGCGCCCCGTCTTCCTGCAGCCTGGACGTGCGCTCACCCGGCTCTCCTGCCCGTACCTGGGAGCGGTGCTGGATGATGTTCCTGTCCAGAGCTTTTTCAGCAAGGCCGGGGCCACCTTCAGGCTGAAGGATGGGGCTCTGGCCTATGCCCGGGTGAGGAGGCTCTTTGCTTCATCGGGATTTCCCCCTAGAAGGACTTTGAGGATACGTGGGTCCTGGTCTGTTTCCTTCACCCCATGTATTCATTTCCCGTTTTTCAATATTCCCAAGTGTGGTGGACTCTGCATAGGGATTAGGACAATGTCTGTTTGTTCTCTTAGAATTCTTCAGGATTAATTTGACTTATTTTGATACCTGGTTGATGGTAGGTACAAGAATGTGTTAAGATCTACACCAGAGCTTGGCAATTTAAAAGACCAGATAGTAAATATTTCAGGTTTGTGGGCCATGCAATTTCTATCCTGACTACTCAACTCTGTTGTTAAAGCCAAAAGCAGTCATAGACAGTAGGTAAATGAAAGGGCATGGTTGTGTTCAATAAAACTTTCATTTGCAAAAATAGGCACTGACTTGTGAGCTATAGTTTACTGACCCGTGATCTAGACTGTTCTCTGACCTTATAGAGGGTTTGTGATGGTAAAGAGTAGTGTTTTAGTCAGAATTATTTTAACAGGCAATCGGAGTACTGTTTCTATTGTACGTGGTGGAAGTGTTATGCCGTGCTTTCCTACCCGATTACCTCAGATCTGCGATCTCTGGCTTGTCCGTAATCACTTGGTCCTTTGTAGCTCAGCCATCTCTCCGATTCTAAGAATGTCTTCAATGCTGAGGCCTTCAAGCCAGGGAACACCCACAAGTGTAGAATCATCGATTACAGCCAAATGGATGAACTGGCTCTGCTCTCTCTGAGGACGTAAGTCTGTCATTAGCGCGTGTGGGGCTGTGGAGATGGGCCCCTCTGTGCGTGCACGTTCACAGTTTCTCCGGGCCCGGCTTGGTGAGGGTTCTTTTTCTTGCCAGAATGATTTTGGTGGCCCTGAATTTTAGGTAGCCTCTGCCCAGGTTTATGTAATCCTGTATTTTCTTTTTGTGCTAGATCTGTTATTGAAGCTCAGTACCTTACGTACCATGACATCAAACCTGGGGCATTGGTAAAGGTAAGGCTCAAGCATATAATTAGATACTCTTCTACGTTCAGACGTTCTTTAGTTCACAGGTTAGCTGTTAGCTCATAGTTCTCATGGGAATACATTTAAAGTCACCTTCCCTCTCTCTGCCTGTTAACTGGCATGTCTTTTTTTTTTCCCTGGGGCAACTTGTAATTAATTTCAAGGTCAGGTTCAAATAGCATCACCCAGCTAAACAGAGGCAGTAGAACATAAATCCTGGGATTTGATGGTGTTTTTTAGACCAGATCAAAAGTCAGTTCTATGATAAGTGAGCTCCTGTAACGTTAGTAAGTCCCTTGCAGTTGCCTCTCCTGTCCAACCATTTAACCCCACTTGAGTAGATCTTTTTTATATGTAGGGTTTGTTCCTTAGGAGTCCATAGATCTCTCCTTCAGAGAATGTGCTTCTGAGGTAGGCCAAAAGAACACGCTCTCACAGAAAGATGTGAAGATTCCCATAAATCAGCCAGACTCCATTCAGATCAGTGTGGGGTATGTGCTTTACCCCATGACATCTGGAGTAGCAGCACAGTTAGTCCTGAAAGCTGGGCCTTCGAAGAGATGTGACATGCTTTGTTGTAAGAGGTGGAGGAAAAACCATTCTTGAGGCATGATGACCTCTTTTCTTTGGACTCCCTAGGGCACGGTGCTGACGATAAAGCCATATGGGATGCTGGTGAAACTGGGCGAGCAAATCAGGGGCCTGGTACCTCCCGGACACCTGGCCGACATCTTGATAAAGAATCCAGAGAAGAAGTATCACATTGGGGATGAGGTCAAGTGCCGGGTGAGCCTCTTGAAGGGTTTCATTGGGGTTTTGGCCAGATGCTTTCCAGCCGAAGTGTCTGCCTTTTTTCACAAAATGACCATCTAACATCTGTGGTGCTTTGCCAGACTTTGGGAAGAGAACAGTGGGTTTCTGCGCTTGAGAGTTGCATAATATAGTTGAGAGTTAAAATATTCATACATGAGAAGAGCAGGCCGTTGTGCGACCTTTCATCACATGGTTTGGTATAGGCTGTATGCCGTGGTCATATCTGAAAGGGGAGGTCATGGCGGGCAGGGCCAGCAAGAATCGTTGATGATGTCAATAGCAACTGTAATGTAACAGGTATTTTGTACCAGTTATGCCAGCCTCATGACATGCTTTTTGTCACTGGGTCTTTAAAACAACTCTATAAAGTAAGTACTGTTACCCTCATTTTGCGGATGCAGAAATCAAAGCTTAGGAAAGTGAAATACCTTGCCCAAAGTCACAGAGCTAATAATGGCAGAACCAGTTTTCAAATTCAGGTCTCCATGACAATAATGTCTTCTAGATTTCTGGCAGAGGTGGTACCTGAACTAGAAAGGATTTGAGGAGGAGCACGGGGTGTGTGTCAGGCACAGAAATAGGCAAGCTAAGTTGCCCAAACTTGAGTGGTTTATAACAAAGTCTTGATTTCCAAGAGAAGCTTCACAGAGTTGTGAAGGTTACGTGTGGTCATGTGCAGTGGTTAGCGTAGGGCCTGGTGTGTGCAAGCAGTCACAATGCTAGATGTTCTTCCTCTCATTCTTTTCATTATTGAATCAAAATAGATATTGATCACCCATTGGTGCAAGATTGTACAGTAGTGGAGTCAGGAGGTTAGAAGTAAAGGGGTTTCTCTGCCCTTAGGAGATGACCTGAGGGATGAGAGATGGTTGGGTCTCTTAGCCTTAGTTTATAACTAATACACAACAGTACAGAGGTGGTAAATTGGTTCAGTTGTTCATTCTGTTATATGGAAGGAAGTACATTTGAAATAAGTGAATCCTCCCTGGATTGTCATCCAGCAGGAAGGACTTGCCTCTGAGAATACTCAGAGGCAAAGAGGTAGCAGTTCTTAGGAACTGACGTGGCCTTTGGGTTCAGAGGTTGCAGAGACTAGTCCAGTGGCTTTCTTGATAATGGGTAACTTGATGACAACCAGTATCCTTCCCCTAGGTTTTGCTTTGTGATCCCGAAGCCAAGAAGTTGATGATGACCCTGAAGAAAACCCTAATTGAGTCCAAACTGCCTGCCATTACCTGCTATGCCGATGCCAAGCCTGGTCTGCAGACACACGGTTTCATCTTCAGAGTTAAGGACTATGGCTGCATTGTGAAGTTCTACAATGATGTGCAGGGTCTCGTGCCCAAGCATGAGCTTGGTGCCGAGTATGTCCCTGACCCAGAGAGGGCCTTTTACACAGGCCAGGTAACCTTTCCTTCGACAGGCCCTTATTCTTGGCAACTCCATGAACACAGATTTGAAGGAGTAGGAGGAGGACTGTTTTTTAAGGGCTACGGAACGAGCATGGGGGGCAGTGGGCTTGAGCCAGCTGAGTGGAGGAGATGTGGAACAGAAGTAACAGAAACCCTCAAGGGGTGCCAGCTGAAGCTGGCAGACTAATGGACCTCAAGCCCATAACCTGGAAGAAATTAGTCTTTACCTACAACATACTAGTGTCCCTCACATCAGAAGGTGCTCTGGGGCCACTGTCACCACAAGGTGGCAGTGCCAGGAAGCTAGTGAGTCACGGTTTATCTAAGAAAAATAATTTCTTAAAGCTCGAGGTGGTGCCAAAACTTTATTCATGTCTTCCTTTCACCCGAAAGGCTGATTTGAGATTCTGTGTAGCTTTCAGCACGTTTCGTTCCAGTGCCCTCTGATCTGACCCAGGGTCTTGGTGGAGCTGGCTCTGCAGTGTGAGGGCAGCTCTCTCTAGGGCCTGATGGGCTTGCTAGGAAGAGTTAACGAGGCAAGTGTGGTTTCTCACCAGGTGGTGAAGGTTGTGGTGCTGAACTGTGAGCCATCCAAAGAGAGGATGCTCTTGTCCTTCAAGCTGTTGGGTGACCCAGAGAGAGAGCATACGGGACACAATCAGAAGAAAAGAAGAGCTATTAATGTTGGACAGGTACCTGGACTTCTCCAGACAAGCTATTTTAGTTTACAGTGGCAGAAAGCAGGGTGCCACTGACATGTGGGGTACTGGGACCCATGGAGGGAAAGATCAAGGTAGCTGGATAAGATTCTGGGGGTAGAGGGGCACCTGGGTGGCTCAGTCAGGTAAGTGTCTGAAACTTGATTTTGGCTCAGGTCATGATCTCACAGTCCATGGGTTCGAGCCCCATGTTGGGCTCTGTGCTGACAGTGTGGAGCCTGCTTGGGTTTCTTTCTCTTCCTTTCTCTTTTCCCCTCCCTCACTTACCCTCTCTCTCTCCCTGAAAAGAAAGATAAATATTAAAAAAGAAAAAAGATTCTGCAGTAAAGACGATTAAAGGTCTTAAAGGTCTTGAGAGACGGTCCTTTCTGTGGGTCAGAGCAAATGGAAGCTGTCCAGGAAAGGAAAGCACCATTGTGGTCTGGCTTTTCAGCAGCGTACTGCTGTCCTCTCTTCTTTTTCCTCTCCAGTCTCTAAGACTAGCCTGCGAGACTGACTTTCCCCTGGGACTTAGTGGAGGGACTAGGGGAAGGAGTGACACGAGTGTGCAAGTGGGTCCTGGGGTGTATGTGTGTGTGCATGTGTGCGCCTGGAGGGTCTTTGGGTGCAGTGGTATGGAGGAAAGCCGCTTCTCTGATCTTGACCTCTCCATATCCCTGGTGCTGGAACTTGCTGCCTCTGATCTCTGCCTGAGGCAACTGTGGTTGCTGTCATCTCAAGACAAGTACTATTTTTTGTCTTTCTTTTCCTGAGTAGTTGGTGGATGTGAAGGTTTTAGAGAAGACCAAAGATGGGCTGGAGGTGGCTGTCCTGCCCCACAACGTCCCTGCTTTCCTCCCTACACCTCATCTGTCGGACCATGTCGCCAACGGCCCTCTGTTGTATCACTGGCTCCAGGCTGGCGACATCCTTCACAGAGTCCTGTGTCTGAGCCAGAGTGCGAGACATGTTGTATCCTTAACTGGTATCTGGTGAGCCATGGGCCCTTGGGGAAAGATTCTGGGTCAGGCTCTGCTCTTCACTGCAAACTCCATGGGAAAAAGTCAGCCGTTTGACTTCAGAAGTACCTCCACAAAACCAGACCAGTGACCAGATCTGGTGGAAGGTGAGAGAATTGAAGTTCTCTCAGCAGATGCTGGTCAGTCCAGTCCAGAGGGGGCAGTGGGGCCTGCCAGGCTCAATGGGATATTTCCAGTAGCACATCTTGGCTTCTCAGGCACTCAGCGCTTGCCCCTTGAGCTGGAACAGTTAATAAGGCAGCTGCTGTCTTTCTACCCCTGAGGCAACGTATTATATGGGGCTCAGCATATTCCTTTTGGTCTTGGTGTATGCACTTCAAAAGAGAACACTTCTGGAAAAAAGAGGCAATGAAATGTGTTTGCCCAGAATGTAAAATAAAATCTCCTTAGAGTGCAGGTAGGCAGAGGAGGTGGGGTAGGGTTGCGTAGTGTGAGGATTGTGGAGCATCCTGTCATGGTCTAGCTGCCAAACCACAGGGATGAGCCAGTCCCCTTTTTGTCCCCTCTGGTAATCCGGGGATGAATCCATAAGGAGTGGGAGAAAACTGGTTCTGAAACTTGAGTGTGTATCAGAGTCACCTGGAGGGCTTGTTCCGATGGCGTGCTGGGCCCACCCAAGAGTTTGGGTTCACTAGATCTGGGGCAGCGCTTGGGAATTTGCATGTCTAACCGTTCCAGGTGACGCGAATGCTGCTGGTCTGCATGCTTAGAGAATCATTGTAGCCGCAGAGCATGTAGAGTGGAAAAAGGAGATGAAGGGATGGATAATATCATCTGCCTTTCCTGGAATGTTCCTTGATGAAGTGCTACCAGCTCGTTTGCAGGAAGCCAGCTTTGGTTTCCACTGTGGAGGGCGGCCAGGATCCTAAGAGCTTCTCAGAAATCCATCCTGGGATGCTGCTCATTGGTTTTGTGAAGAGCATCAAGGACTACGGTGTGTTCGTCCAGTTCCCATCAGGCCTTAGTGGACTGGCCCCCAAAGCTGTGAGTTCAGCTCCATGCACAGGAGCATTGGAGGAGAGACGTTAGGGTCATGGAACCAGAGGGTGGGAAGGGGCAGGATACCCAGATGCCTTGAAAGGTTTTCAGGGGCAAGGCAAAAAGGCCCCTGGCTGAGGGAGTGGGGCTGAGATCTTGCCCAGCCATGTGTCCCAGTGCAGGGCTGTGTCCTGGAGGAAGAGACACGTTTTCTACTTCACAGGACAGCATTGGGTAGGTGGCAGGGGCCATGAAGACTTTAGTCTCCAGTGGGGATAGTGACTTGTTTCTATACTCTGGGTATGTACAGACTTGGAAGTTGATTTTCCCGTGCAGCTGAGTACAGGTTTTGCAACCTTCTGAGGTGTTTGGGGTGTTATAGCACCAGAATGCCCTTGAAATGAGCCCCTCCACCATCGTGTCATTAAATTCATAGACTTTTCAGACTGGGAAAAGTCTTAGTGATCCCATAGTTGCGCTTCCTCATTCCTGCTGAATAAACTGAGACCCAGAGTTGGGAGGAGTCTTACCAATATCACTGTAAGCAAATGGTGTGTAGTTTATTCCTGCCAGATAATTCATAAATACTTCTTCCTTCCCTAAGTTTGTCTCCCTGATATTTTCCCTGGGCAAATCTTATTTGCAAACCTTGCTAGAGCAATTTTAAAAATGGGAGCAGATGGCATGGGGCAGAGGGTTACCATGGGTGTTAGAGACATGGGCCGCTCGTGTCCCTCTCGCTTGCCAGTGATGTGCCTCCTTGGCTGGGTGCCCTGTAGGAGGCTGGGTTGGACAGCCAGGGCCTTGTATGGTTTTCTGGAAGGTGGGTAGAGTCGTGCTTAGAGAGGTCAGGGGAGGTACGTCCTGGGTCCCATCTCTCCCTCCACCGCACCACATTCCTTTTCAGGGAGCATTAAGTGGGTTGTCATGATAGACACTTCTTTCTTTACTTTGTGTCCACTCTTCCCTTTAGATCATGAGTGACAAGTTTGTGACCTCCACAAGTGACCACTTTGTCGAGGGGCAGACGGTGGTTGCAAAGGTGACGAACGTGGATGAGGAGAAGCAGCGCATGCTGCTGTCCCTGCGGCTGTCGGACTGCGGTCTGGGGGACCTGGCCACCACCAGCCTCCTCCTCCTGAGCCAGTGCCTGGAGGAGCGGCAGGGTGTGCGCAGCCTCATGAGCAACCGAGGTGGGGGCACAGGGCCTGAGGGTGACGGTTGGGTGGGGAACCTGTGTCACAAGGTGTGCCTGTCTGTTCTGATGAGTTATTGGGCTTCCCAGATACTAAAAACAATTTTGATAAGACTTTTTTTTTTTAATGTGGAAGTATAACCTGTATAAAGCACATAAATCATTTAAGGTACAGTTCAGTAAATGTTTATAAAATGAATGTTCCTGTTTATTATCCCCTGGGAGGGGATCCCAGGTCCCCTCCTAAACCAAAACCAAAATTTCCCTTAGTTCTATGGCATCAGGCTTGCGTTTATTGTGAATCCATTCACCTCTTCACTTGTGCTTTTATTCAACACATATCTGGTGAATGATAGAATGGAACAGGAACCTTCTAGAAGGCATTATGAGGAGTTGTTATGCTGATACTCCTGTTTTGAATCATTGGGTAGGATTGTCAGCACCCTGATGAGATTCGGGAATAAGAGGCCTGAGAGGGTAGATTCCAAACAGAAGCAATGAAAACGCAGAAATCAAAGGAAAGTGTGTGTTTGTGGTACTCGTTAGCTACTTTCTTTTTTCCTTTTTTTAAAAAGTTTTATTTATTTTTGAGAGACACACACAGACCATGAGGGAGGGAGGGTCAGAGAGAGTGGGAGACACAGAATCTGAAGCAGGCTCCAGGCTCAGTGCTGTCAGCACAGAGCCCAACGTGGGACTTGAACCCACGAAGTGAGATCATGACCTGAGCTGAAGTCAGATACTTAACCAACTGAGCCACTCCGGCGCCCCTCTTTGTTGGCTACTTTCATGAATTGTGGCCGGGTAGGATTGGCAAGAGCCATCCCTCTGCCTGCCATCGGAGTGTTCATGGGTATCACATATTTCTACCCAAAGTGACTCTGCCTTCGCAGTGCTTGCAGCACTCTGCCCTCCCCAGCGTGGTGGCACATTTCCAAAAGGAAAGAATGGTAACTATTTTTTGCTTGTTAATCCCTGTTTCCTTTGGGTCTCTGGCAGACTCTGTGTTGATCCAGACGCTGGCTGAGATGATTCCAGGGATGGTCCTTGACCTAGAGGTGCAGGAGGTGTTGGAGGACGGCTCTGTGGTATTCAGTGAGGGCCCAGTGCCTGGCCTGGTCCTGAAAGCCAGCAGATACCATCGTGCAGGTGAGCACTTCTTACCCCTCATGGTTCGTGGGGGAAATCCTTTGCCCATTGTTCCCTCTCCTGGATATAGAATTTCCAAATACATAGTATAGATGCGCTGATTCAGTAGAAAATTTTGGCATCCCTGTCGTTTATGAATGAAAATCAGGGGACTTAACAGAATGTTTAGGTGTGAATCCTTTTATTGTTACAATTGCATTAAGTCTGGATTTTTGTCTATCAGGTTGCATAAATTAAGGCACACCTGAACTTGAATTAATGGGAGCCAGACTTTTGGCTTTCCTAAACCCTATAGACCCAGGACAGATGTCCTGTTTTCTTTTTTGTGCCTAAGGGCTTGCAAGGCTCTTGGGGAGACGCTTTCTTCCCTGCTTCAAGACGGTGAGCACATTGTGTGTGGTTCTGCACTGCAGGGCACGAGGTGGAACCTGGGCAGAAAAAGAAGGCTGTGATCTTAAGTGTTGATATGTTGAAGTTGGAGGTGCATGTTTCCCTTTGCCATGATTTGGTGAATAGAAAAGCTAAAAAGGTAAGCTTGCTGATGACTTCCATTCCCCTGGTTTCAAAGGCATTACGACCTCTTAGCCCCACACAACTTTGCTCAGGGGTTCTAATGCAAAAATGGCTCTCCCGCCATAAGATGGTCGTTATGTCTGACTTTGTCCAGGTTATTGTTATACCTCTTGGTAATAGCACTGACTTGCCTTGTGGTTCCAGTGATAAATTATGTGGTCACCCAGTCTTCAGGGCCAGGTACATAATGTAAATGCGTTGAAGTGGGCACGACCAGCCCACAGAGGGGCAGAGATGATTTAGCGCCTTGTGGCTAAGCAGCAACATCTGTACCTAGGGTTGCTGCATCTGATTTTTAAGAGAAGGCAGAATTTGATTTTTATTTGAAATAAATGTGGGAAATGTTGGAAACTGTTTTTTAAAAACATATAAGCCAAACAAAACCTGTCTGCAGGTGCTTCTGACCTCCAGGCTGCTCATCCACGCCCGCTCCTGTACAGTTTTGTGTGAGAGGAGATTGGGTTTGAGGGAAATCTTAACATTTGTAGTATTTTTCTCTAGATGACGTGTTATTTGGTCATCAGTTAAAGTACTTTTTAAGCATCTACCTGTGTAGGGTATGGTGGAGAGAATTACATACGTTGAATTCCTGATGTCTGGTTGCCTATAATTTTAAGACTTGGGGAAACAAAAAGAGAAATAGAAACCATGTTAACCTAAGTTTTCTAGTGGGTCCCTAATTTAAGTGAAGCGGGTACATATAAGGGTGTGAGCACAGGTTGGGTTTTGGGGAAAGGTAGGTTAAATGCCTTGCAAACAGTAAGCTCTCAGTAATGGCTCTGGTAAGTGGATGGAAAGGTGAATAAATTGAATAGGATGCTGCAAAACGATGAAAGGAACACAGTGTCTTCAAGCTGGAGAACTGGTACGCAGGACACCGACTATGCTCAGAATCACCTCAGTAACTTTTTTAAGATTCTGATTTCATTCGTTCTAGGATAGGACCTAAGAATCTGAATTCAAAACAAAAACTAAGTTCCAGGGATTCTGATTTAGTGCCTTGAGTTTAGTCTAGTCACCTCAGTAACAGGAGGCTAGATCAAGGGAATGAAGCCTTCTTTGTTAGAACTCATGCTGGTACTGGGTCCCCGAGGGACAGGAGGACCTCCCAGCCCTGCACTGCCCAGTGAGTGATGACTGAGCACTTGTGCCCTGTCAGAAGCAGGGATGGTGGGTTTTCTCTGTTTTCCAGCTGAAGAAAGGCAGTGAGCACCAGGCGATCGTGCAGCACTTGGAGGAGTCCTTTGCTGTCGCTTCCTTGGTAGAGACTGGCCACCTGGCAGCCTTCTCCCTGACCTCTCACCTCAACGACACCTTCCGCTTTGACTCGGAGAAGTTGCAGGTGGGACAAGGCGTCTCCCTAACCCTCAAGACCACAGAACCAGGAGTGTGTGGTTTTCTTTTGGCTGTTGAGGGGCCAGCTGCCAAGAGGACTGTGAGACAGACCCGGAAGGACTCTGAGACAGTCGATGAAGACGAGGAAGCAGATCCAGCTCTGGTGGTGGGGGCTGTGAAAAAGCACACCCTATCCATTGGGGACATGGTCACAGGGACTGTCAAGTCCATTAAGCCCACTCATGTGGTTGTGACCCTGAAAGATGGCATCATTGGCTGTATTCACGCCTCCCACATTCTAGATGATGTTCCAGTGGGCACATCTCCTACCGCCAAACTGAAGGTTGGGAAGACGGTCACTGCCCGAGTGATTGGTGGGCGAGACATGAAGACGTGCAAGTATGGAGGCTTCGGGGGGGATGGGCTGGCTTCAAGGGGAGACTGTTGTAGTTGTGGCTCTGAGGCAGGTTCCAACAAGTTGTGCATGAATCAGACTTTCTTCTAATTAACAGAAATGTTCACCAAAAGAATCTTGCCCTTTGCCTCTTTAAAAAAAAAAAAAGCATATAGTGTTAAGAGCATTGGTTTAAAGTAAGACCTGGGTTTGCTTTCCAGATCTGCCACTTCAAATTGTGTGACCATCACTTAAGTAATTATTAACTTTGAGATATATTTTCCGAATTTGCAAAATGAGAGTATAGGTGGTTAGTGCCGTCTACGGCCATACCACCCTGAACGCGCCCGATCTCGTCTAGGTGGTTAGTGCCTATTTTGCAGAGCTAAAAGAGCATCTAGAATGGGTGTGCCAAGCAGGTTGCTTGACAGAGCTACTGCTCAGTGTCCATCAGAGGTTATTATAATTCATTCTCCACTGTGCCTTAATTACACTCGTTTCCCTTAAATCTACTTGTGATATTGTTCCTGCAGTAGAAATCCTTGCTATAATAAGAAGAGCAGAATAACTCAAAGTCTGGTCTATAATTTGCCTATTAATTTCAGAAAGACTTGGAATATGTAGTCTGTAAGGAAAGTTCTACTCAGGGTTTAATAAGGTAGTACTAAAAAGTCAGATGAGCCAGCTCCTTAATATTTAGTGCAGAGGATAAGAAGGGAAACCCTCGGGCCTGACACATCACCCGGAGGTGGTGGGGCAGTGGAGCCAGGGGGTTTTTAAGCTGGGTTTCGTGGAAGTAGAGAGACATTCTGATCTGCAGATTACGGTGATACAGAGCATAAGAGAAATGACTTGACCTTATTTCTTCCTGCAGGTTTCTCCCAATAAGTCATCCCAGGTTTATTCGAACCATTCCGGAGCTGAGTGTCCGGCCAAGGTGAGGCATGGGCTCATGGAAAGAGTATGGGGCTTTGGAGTTGGGAACCTGAGCTCTTGTCTAGATTCTGCCAGTGTTGGGCCTTATTTTGCTTCTCTCTGTCCAGGTTGTCTTACTACTCTAGTGGGGATATTTGGCTCTCACAGGGCTAGGAGGTTATATGAAACTTAATATAAAAGCTATATTTAAGGTTTAAACGACTGATTGCATTTCTGTTTATCAGCATGTAACAAAAAGAAACATTTTTGCTGTAAACCCAATTTTCTAAAACTCAGTAGCTCCTCAAAATAAAAAACATGTAGCCAAGAACACCTGTTCTTTGAGTGTGGAGACTACTGCTTGGTGACTAGAATTTTAGGTCATGTTCTAGTGGGTTTCGTAGAGGGTGTTCAATGAGAGATTCTGTGTGGAGGAAAATTATTAGTTCCATTTAGTGTGGGATCCAGTTTGTCTGGGATCATTTTTTCCCAAGAATCGTAAGCATTTTGAACCACGGACCTGTCTGTTTTTGCTTCTTTCATCGAAAACATAGCCTCGTGAAATTAATAGGTCATCAACGAATGAAGCTAGGTACACATGACTGAGAGAATGGCTCTTCAAAGTCAGCTCTGGGATCCACATAGGTTGTAAATCTTAAGTACCAGAAGTTATTATAGAAGAGCCTCTTTAGTAACTTTTAGGGGGTAAGGTTTTGGTTTTTTGTTTTTAATTATAGCTGACACACAATGTTACATTAGTTCCGGGTATACATCACAGTGATTGGACAAATCTATAATTTATGCTGTGCTCACCACAGTGTAGCTACCATCTGTCACCTTGAAATGCTATTACAATACCATTGACTACATTCCCTATGCTGTACCTTTCATCACTGTGATGTACTAATTCCGTAATTGGAAGCTTATATCTCCTGCTCCTCTTCACCTATTTGCCCATCTTGCCCAGCCACTTCCCCTCTGGCAACCATCAGTTCTCTGCATTTATAGGTCTATTTCCGCTTTTTTACTTATTCATTTTTTTTTTTAGATTCCATGTATAAGTTTAATCATGAGTTATTTGTCTTTCTCTTACTTAATATAATACTCTCTAGGTCCTTTCATGTTGAAAATCGCAACATGTCATTCTTTTTTTTTTTTTTTTATGGCTGAGTAGTATTCCCCGTCATCAGGGAGTAAAGTTTGGTCAGTGTCCTGAAGGGATCTGAATAGAGGTGGAGTGTTTCTGGGAAGGCTTGTGTGTGAGATAGGCAGATATTCTTGGAATGTTGAGTTTGAGATGCTAACAGCATTCTTGGAACTTCAAAGTAAAGCCTTTTAGTTCCAGAATAATGAGATTTGTTTGATGCACACATTCCTGTTTGCTTACTCTGTGGTTACTTTAGTTTTCTAGGTTTTGATCTTGTCCTCCTCATCTTTTTGTGAGAACAGAGACTTTACCATATTAGTCATTTTAGTCTGCCAGATTTTCACCTGAGGTGTAATGCCTTGTTTAACGAAGAGTTGAGGTCAAATAGTTTATTCAAGCTAAGGGTTGATAAGTTTATTTTTTTAATAAAGGTTTTTTTTTAATGTTTTTTATTTATTTTTGAAAGACAGAGACAGACAGCATGAGCAGGGGAGGGTCAGAGAGAGAGGGAGACACAGAATCCAAAGCAGGCTCCAGACTCTGAGCTAGCTGTCAGCGCAGAGCCGGTTGCAGGGCTTGAACCCACGAACCGTGAGATCATGACCTGAGCCGAAGCCGGACGCTCAACTGACTGAGCCACCCAGGTGCCCTTCGATATGTTTAATTAACGAGGGTTGGTTCTTCTGAGTCTTCCTTCCTTGGCTTGCAGATGGCTGTCTTCTCCCAGTGTCTTTATTTGGGTATCTGTGTTCTAATCTTGCTTTCCTTTTCCTCTTTCTTGCTTGCTTGCTTGCTTGCTTTCTAATTATGGTAAAACACAAAACATAAATTTATCCTCCTAGCAGTTTTTATGTGCATCACAGTATTGTTAACTATGTGCACATTATTGTAGAACAGATCTCTACAACTTTTTCATCTTGCATGGCCGAAACTCTATACCCATCATTGAACAGCTCTCCATTTCTCCCTCCCCTCCCCCATCCCCTGCCTCTGGCTACCAACATTCTACTTTCTGTTTGAGTTTGATTACTTTAGATAACCATGTTAAGTGGAGTCATGGACAGTCCTTCTGACTGGCCTGTTTCATTCAGTGCAACATTCTAAAAGTTCATCCATGGAGCATATAGCAGATTTTCCTTTTTTTCTAAGGCTGAATAATCTTGTATGCATGTATAGGCTACATTTTCTTCATCTATCTGTTAATGGACATTTAGGCTGCTTCCACATCTTGGCTAACACTGCAGTCAGGAGGGGTGTACTGATACCTATCTCTTTTGAGATCCTGTTTTGGATAGATACCCAGAAGTGGGAATGCCGGATCATGTGGCAGTTTTAATTTTTTGAGGAACCTCCATGCTGTTTTCCACGGCAGCTATATCATTCTATAGTTCTGCCAACAGTGGGCAAGGAAGGATTCCCTTTTTTCCACATCCCTACCAACGCGTGTGTTCTGTGTGTTTGGTAATGGTCATCCTTCCAGGTGCGAGGTAATAACCTCACTGTGGTGTTGATGTGTATTTCCCAGATGATTAGTGATGAGAAGCACCTTGTCCTATGTTTGTTGGCCTTTTTGGGGGATATATTCTTTGGGGAAATGTCTATTCAGGTTCTGGTTTATAATCAGGTTTTATTGTTGCACTGTAGGCTTAACCCTCCTTATAAGGACTCTAGTCAGACTGGATTATGGCCCACCCTGACATTCCCATTTACCTTAATCACCCCTTTAAATTCCTGATCTCCAAATGCCCTCATGTTCTGAGGTACTGAGGGTCAGCATGTGAACATATGAACTTGGCGGTGGGAGTGACACAGTTTAGCCCATAACAGAGGCATTCTAGTGGCAGCTATTGAGGGAATAAGCGTTTTTATTCTACTATATAAGCATTATAGATAATATATATAAATTGTCTATTACAGTGCCAGGAACACAGATTTTCTGTGTGTGTGTGTGTGTGTGTGTGTGTGTGTGTGTATGTGTATGTGTGTGTGTGTGTGTGTGTGTTTTAAGAAATAACATTCTACAGATATTCCTGAGGCTTCTCTCTGCATCCTCAGAAGATGCGTTCCCCATTATTAATTTGATACATACCCAAGATCTTTATACTTCAATTATATATACACATATACGTACATATATATCTACAAAATTATTTTGTGTGGTTTTCAAATTTTACATAAATGGGATACTATATTTAATACTTTAAAACTTGTTTTTTTCACTCCAAATTTTGTCCTTGAGGTCTTCTCTTGTGCATGTTGTTAAATAGTGATCCATCGTATGAATGTGCTCAACAATATATGTTCCCCAACTGATGGGGGACATTTAAGGTCGTTTCCAGTTTTTCTCTTTTATAAATAACGCCACAGTGAACATCTTTTAACTCATTCCACTGGGCATCTGCTCAAGAATTTCTGTAGGGTAGAATTAATGGATCATGAGGTATATGCATTTGTAACTTACTGGTATATGAAGGTTTCTATTTTTCTGTATTCACCAGTGCCTGCTATTATGTTACAGTTTTACCAGTATTACTTCTACCATTTTATTGACAAGTTGGTTTTGTTTTAGAAATTACTTGAATTGGGAGTTCTGTGATTTGTGGGCTGATAACCACATCCCCTTATTGTGTTTCTGAGAAGAAAAAGAATCAAGAAAGTGATAATGGCAAGGTAGCAAAGGGGACGGAGCCCTGGACTTTTGAGTTAGAACCCTGACTTCAACTCCTGGTTCAGTAACATAAAATGAGTTCAATAATATCTACCCTGCCTAATTCCCACATAAGATTGTTGTCACAGTTCAGTGAGAGATTATTTGACAAAGCAGTTCTGCAAACTATAAAGCTGTAGCTGGAGTATTATGAAAGAAACAGAACAATTTTGTTTTCTAAATTTGTAAAGGTTACTGTAGGCCACTGCTTTATAGCTTGTTCATACCTCGGTGAGCAAAATGGAAGATCGGCTCTCATGCAGGTGTTAGGAACATTCTCCTTGGAGTGCAGTGGGAGCGTGGGAGGTGTGCGTGAAGGAGCAGGGATAGTCAATCCGTGGCCACCTGGGGGAGGTGGTTTCCAGCTAGCGGCCTCATCCAGAGGTTGGCCCACTCTTTCCATTGCTTTTCTACAAACAGTGAGCTGGAGACGGATGGCTGCACTGCTCTCAACACTCACTCTGCCAGCCCCTTGGAGAAGATTAAACAGTACCAAGCTGGGCAGACTGTGATTTGCTTCTTGAAGAAGGTGAGTAGCGCACACCCTGCAGTGCGATGTCCTCCTTCTTTCACAAAAAAGATGGGGAGAAGCTGGAGACAAAGGCCATTAGCACCAGGCACTGGAGTCTGTTTTCTCCCATGCCAGTTTGTGGGAGACCAGAAGCCCTAACGGGGGTGGTAAAATCATGGCTCGTGAAACAATTAGCAAGCAACTCACAATTCAACATGTTGATAGATTAATTGTATAAAAGGGAAAGAGCAATATAGAGCAAGACATCAAGTCGATGTGCTATTGGATTCTAGATTCTTGCCTTTGATAAAGTTCAGGTGCAGTGCAAAGTAATACATACCTGGGTGTCAGATTGTGTGTTCTAACTCCAAGTGGAACAGGAGATTAAGAAAGGGAAGAGATCGGTGAAAACTGTACCCGTTGGAATATGTCAGAGAAAAAGTTGGATGGGGCTTGACCTGAGGGATAGCTCCTCTTCATTGCTGCCACATTCTTCTTCCATAAGCATCTGGGTGAGCATGTCACAGATGCTCGATGCCTATAGTTGTCTGTTGTCTGTAGGTGGGGTTCATAAGCCCCCAGCGCCTTAGAGCGGTAATTAAGGCCCTTTATAATCTGACCTTGTGTACCAGTCACCCTGAAAACCTTCTTTTTTTCCCCTCTTGTCTTCACTCGGAGTACCCTCTCTTCCTCCGACCCTCTATGGCCCAGCACAGACAATCTCCCCATATTACTAGTTCTTCTATATATTCCTGTAGTGTTTTACCATTGCTCTGGTTATTTGCATATTTATTTGACTTATTCTTTGTAGACTCTAATCTTGAAGGTAGAGTTTGGTTTTTATTTATCACTATGATGCCATGTACATAGTGGCTGCTTGATAAATGTTTTTGTTGAATTGATTTAGAAAATTGGGGCTGTGAGTTTAGGGCAGGACACTATAAACAGTGAAGGATCAAAATCTAAATTGATTTAGGGGTGCTTCAGTGGCTTAGTTGACTCTCTGGCTCTTGATTTTAGCTCAGATTATGATCTCGTGGTTCATGGGGTCATGTCCCATGTTGGATTCTGCGCTGGCAGCGTGGAGCCTGCCTGGGATTCTATCTTTTCCTCTCTCTGCCCCTCCCCTGCTTGTGCACACTTCTCTCTCTCTTTCTCTCTCTCTCCCCACCCTCACCCCCCCACACACACCATCTCTCACCCTCCCTACTTGCACGCTCTCTCTCAAAATGAATAAACTTACAGGGTACCTGGGTGGCTCAGTTGGTTGAGCATCAACTTCAGCTGCGGTCATGATCATGCACTTAGTGAGTTCAAGCCCCATATTGGGCTCGCTGCAGTCAGCCTGTCAGTGCAAAGCCCACTTTGGATCCTCTGTCCTCCTCTCTCTGCCCCTCCCTTGCTTATGCTCTCTCTCTCAAAAACTAAATTAAAAAAAACATTAAAAAATAAACTTAAAAAGAAATCTAAGTTGATTTAGAAATCAGATGTTGAGGGGCACTTGGGCAGCTCAGACAGTTGAACCTCTGACTTCAGTGCAGGTCATGGTCTCGCAGTTCATGGGATCGAGCCCTGTGTCTGACTCTGTGCTAACAGCTCAGAGCCTGGACCCTGCTTGGGATTCTGTGCCTTCTCTCTGCCCCTCTCCCCACTGGTGCCTCTCTCTCAAAAATAAACGTTAAAAATTAAAAACAAAAAAAAAAAGAAATCAGATGTTGAGCCCTGGAGATGATTATTATTGGGTACAGCTGAGCTTGGAGGAGGCTGCAGAGGTCAGTGGGATTGTTCCTGTTGCTTGAAGCCATCTCTGAGGTCGTTTTTGCTTCCTTATCAGCTGAGGCACCAGAAGGGCTGCATGGTCAGCTAACCTAGCTAAGGCTCAGAGCTAGACTTTGAGTGTGAGTGAAGTCTGACAAGTGGGAGAATGGCAGGGGCAGTGGGGTGTAGAGAGTGGATTCCTGCTTCTTGGGAACAGGGCCCCTTCAACCCTGTGATTTTAGGAGAGTCTGTGTTTTTATGAAGGGAAAGAGATATTTATATCCATTCCATTCCATTTCTCGTCCTGTTTTTTTCTCTAGTACAACGTGGTTAAGAAATGGCTTGAGGTGGAGATTGCTCCAGACCTCCGGGGGAGGATTCCCTTGCTGCTTACTTCTCTCAGCTCCAAGGTCAGTGTGCAGAAGATCCCTGAAGGGGAAACAAAGGCTCCCTAGGCTTGACTCAGAGTCTGGTGTATGTTTGCAGTGGGTACAAGAAACAATGTTCTTATTCGGGGATTGGTTTGGGAGACACTTGATGTAGAGACTTAAATTCTGTAGTTTTGGATAAATGACCTCTCTTTAAAGGTTAAAGGAATTTTCTTGTCCTTCAGGTTCTGAAACATCCGGATAAGAAGTTCCGGGTTGGCCAGGCCCTGAAGGCTACGGTGGTTGGCCCAGAATCTTCCAAGGCCTTCTTGTGTCTCTCACTTATAGGTATGGTGATGAATGCCTGGTCCGGGAAGGGAAGGGGTAGAAAGGAGTGGGGAAGAGTCATCAGGTAGTGTCCAGGTTCAAGGATGTCTCAGGTATTGGAGTCGTCAGAAAGCCTAGTGTAGTTTGTGCCTCCTGGGAACACTTTTTCTCTTGAGGCTTTGTTCTCTGGCCTGTGTCACTCTACTAATGTCTGAGTCACCTTTACCGACATAGTTGGTTTTCTCAGGTCTCTCAGAAGGGGTTGTCCACCACATGGCCCTGGGATTCCTGACTACATGGTGTGGGAATGTGGGTCTTCCTGATCATTCTGGTCCCCTCAGCCTAGATACTCCCAAGTCTGGGCAGCCTCTGACTTCCCCAGACTGTGGTTGGCCAGCATTCCACCTTCTTTCGTGGCTCACTTCCTCTTCCCTGAATCAGGTTCATTCTCCTACCAGGTCCTCACAAGCTTGAGAAAGGGGAAGTGGCCATGGGCCGCGTGGTGAAGGTGACTCCCAAGGAGGGGCTGACTGTCTCCTTCCCCTTTGGGAAGATGGGAACAGTTAGTATATTTCACGTGAGTGACTCCTACTCAGAGACACCGCTGGAAGACTTCGTCCCCCAGAAGGTTGTCAGGTAGGCCAGTTTTTGGTGCTATTTTTGCCTTTTCAACTCTATGTGGAATTATAGATTTCTTTTTATTTATTTATTTATTTATTTTTAATGTTTATTTTTGAGAGAGGGAGAGAGACAGAGTGTGGGTGGAGGAAGAGAACAGAGAGAGAGAGAGAGAGACACAGAATCTGAAGCAGGCTTCAGGCTCTGAGCTGTCAGCACAGAGCCCAATATGGGGCTCAAACTCATGAAGCACAAGATCATGACCTGAGCCAAAGTTGGGCACTTACCCAGCTGAGCCATCCAGGTGCCCCTAGATTTCTCTTTTTAAAAGTATAGACGTGAGGGATGTCTTGGTGGTTTAGATGGTTAACTGTGTGAACTCTTGATTTCAGCTCAGGGAGGGACCCTGTGTCGGGCTCTGAGCCCAGCACAGAGCCTGCTTAAGAATTTCTCTCTTTCCCACTGCCCCTCTCCTCAGCTTGTGCACTCACTTGCTCTCTTTATTTTTTCTCTCTCTCTTTAAAAAAAAGAAAGCAAGAAAGTATAGATGTAGTAGGTGATTTTGTACCAGAAAAGATGGTATGAAAAAGAGAAAAAAAAAATTTTTTTTTTTTTTTTGAGAGAGGGCAAGTAGGAGAGGATCAGAGAGAGTGAGGGGGACAGAGGATGTGAAGCGGGCCCTGCGCTGACAGCAGATTGCCTGATGTGGGGCTCGAACTCACAAAATGTGAGACCATGACCTGAGCCAAAGTTGGACGCTCAACCGAGGTGCCCCGAAGAGGAAAAGTTCTCTTGCTCCTCTCTTTCTCCACCACTTTTCACCATTATACAGCTTGGTCTCTATTTTTCAAGACTTTGTAGGTATAATTTTCTTCTATGTCATAATATAATTTCATTTTGTATATTATTCTGCAACTTGCTTTTTCTCTCATGGCAGTGTATCATGGACTTTTTCTTTTCCTGTGCTAGTATATCTAAATATACTTTGTTTTTTTTTACCTTATTTTTAACATTTTTTTTCTATTCCCCCCCCCCTTTTTTTTTTAAATCATCTAAACCTCTGTTGATGGATAGTAATGTTGAAGTGAATATCTTTGTGCATATGTTTGGACATGAGTACAAGTATATCTGTGAAATAAATTCCCAGAAGTAAAACTGATGGGCCAAATGATGTTATACATTTTGCCAAAGTGGCCTCTGAAAAGACTGTGCTGACGTACGTTCCCATTAACAATCTGACTGTTTCTCACATCCCTGCTAATACTGGCTATTTTTGATTTTTAGTCTAAGCCTTTGATTAGGCAAAAGTTGATCTCTCATTTGGGTGTGGATATTTCCTTCTTTGTTGGCTTTCACATTTGTTCTGTGCTTTGCTTGTCGAAGGAGCTTGCTCGTTTTTCTATTGAAGCATTCATCTTTTTAATGAGAAAAAAATTGACCGATAGGTGTTCTCTGCAAAAAGGTAGTAACCTTTTGCAGTTGGGGCTGCTTTATGGGCTATTTTTTATGCACCAAAATGAGCCTGGTTCAGAGTTTTAAAGTCATTTGATGGGGCGAGTAAATTAGCATTGAAGAGGCAGACTTCGGCCTGACACAGTACAGACTTCTGAGAAGCCAAGTGGAGCAGAGGCCTTGAGAAGATGGGAAAGTCAATGCTCCTTCCCACCTCAGCTGTGCCGGCCACCAGCACCTGCATAATAAATTCACAACCACTCATCAGAGCGAAACAGCACAGAGAGCCAGGGCCTAGGAGAAGAAAAAGAATGAGAAGTCCAGGGTCATCGCTACTTTGCCTCTTGGGCATAAAAATGCAAGTGTAGGGGTGCCTGGGAGGCTCAGTTGGTTAAGCATCTGACTTCAGCTTAGGTCATGATCTCACAGTTCATGGGTTCGAGCCCCGCATCAGGTTCTGTGCTGACAACTCAGAGCCTGGAGCCTGCTTTGGATTCCTGTCTCTCTCTGTCCTTCCCCTGCTTGTGCATGCTCTCTCTTTCTCTCTCTCTCAAAAATAAGTAAACATTTAAAAAAAAATTTTTTTTAGTGCAGGTGTGACTTTCAGCAAAATATTTATTTTAAATACATTGTATTATAGCCAAACCTGTGAGTCACATTTAATTGTGATTTCTTCATCTGTCAAATGTGGATAATAAATTAATTGGACAATCCCTCAAGGTCCCTCCTGCTTTGGGGATGAGGATGCTGTGGGCTAGGAGGCAGGTGTGTGTCATGGGAAAACTTTGGACTATTGCTGAGATCCTTTCTACTGCTAAGATTCTGTATTTTGAAATTGCAACTTTGGGTTGCTAAGTGCTGTTTTCCGTGAAAGAAGTTTGAAAACCTAACCAACGAGCAAACTCTGCTTCCCCTCCTGGAAGTGTCCCCTGCTCAGGCCTCGCTGATCTGCTTCCTCTGATCTGCTGCCGTGTGCCTGTTCTGACACCTAGGGCATCCCCTAGTCATGGTTTCCAGTGGTTAGTGGCTGAGACTGACCACAGCCAGGACCCGATGTCAGGCTGCTACCACCTGAGTACCCACCACATGGCTCTATTATTCTTCCCGAGGGTTCCATGTCCCCTCTCATTTTTTTTCTCCCAGCACCTTTCTTGGGTAAGAAGAGTAGGTAGTGATAGACTGGTAAACTGAGGCCCAGAGAGGTGGCTCATACAGAGTCCCTCCGCACGTTCTCAACAGAATGAAGAACAGAGCCCAGGTGTCATGTCCCCTCACTCTTGCCTGTTGGTCCGCCTTGTGGAGAGGAGGCTGAGGCCCTCTGCTATCTCCTGGGATGCTGAAAAGTCAGCATCTACTTTTCTTGCTCTCATTCCAGGTGTTATGTCCTGTCTACGACAGGCAATGTGTTGACTCTGTCGCTGCGATCGTCCAGGTGAGTGTCTGTGGTGGGGACGAGGAGGGCACTGAGGAAAGGCTGCACAGAACTTCGGGCTTACCCCCTTTCTTCCCCACTCATGCACTTTCTACCCTGCCTCATCTTTATCCAGAAAAGCTGTGGGCATTCACATTGCTAGAAGATTGTGTCTGTGCAAGCTCTTGTGGCCCAGGGCAAGGTTCAGATATCTGACTGTGGTGTTCAGGGTGGCCACACGGTGCCCCTGGCAAGGGAAGATGATCCGGTCCCCAGGGTTCTATAGTTAGTGGTGCATGTCATGAAGTGGATTGGCCTGCAGTCAGCTAGTTCCACGGTTAGAAATGGATGTTTCTGAGGCCAAGGCTGACAGGACTTCAGGAGAAAGTGGGGCTGGGCTCTGGAGGTCATATCCTGCAGATGGCTACAGAGTTGTATTCTTAGATACAGAGTTTGATTATCCCAAGTGAGTTGGGGGTGGATCGGGAAGGGAGGGTTGGGGTATGTGTACATAAGCCTTTCATTCCTAGGACAAACCCGGAGACGAAGAGCAAAATAACTGATCCTGAGATTAACTCGATCCAGGATCTTCAGGAAGGGCAGCTCCTGAGGGGCTATGTGAAGTCTGTCCAGCCGCACGGTGTGCTCTTCAGGTAAGTGAGGTGGGGCGTGCGGGTGAGCGCCCTCCCTGGCCTGGGATGTTTTATATGTTTCACAAAGTTCTGAATTATTCTTATTGGTGTTTTGGACATCAAAGAACATAGCATGTCAAATTTCAGTTTTCATTCATATGGATTTTCTTTGATTTAGTGTTTGATAGTAGTTTGTAACTGTTCCATGAAATCACATAATGTTCACAGTCAGCAGAGAGCTCAGTCTTCCCTGCCACGGTTTCCCCACTTTTAGTTCCTCTGGCCGTTTGTGGTTGATGCGTTGCGGGGCTCTGGTGCGGCGTGGGGATGCCCTGAGGGCCCCCCTCTATTATGCCTCCTCACCTTTTCTAGTTTACAGAGCTCTCTTTATCCTTTCGAATGTCGCAGTGGCAGCGTCGTAGCCAGTGAGATTTATCCGAGGCATGGTTATTGCTAATTGAAAACTTATCCTTTCGAATGTCGGGAACTCATGTGTGTCGTAAATCCTTGTCGCAACTTGGGTCCCTGGGGAAGTGGAGGCGCTAGGCTAGGCTGGGACTCAGTTGCATTTATGACCACAGGTCTCTTTTTTTTTCTTTTTAAATTTCTTTTTAATTTTTTAAAAATGCTTATTTATTTTTGAGAGAGAGAGTGTGAGCAGGGAGGGGCAGAGAGAGAGGGAGCAGAGAACCCCAAGTAGGCTCCATGCTTGTCAGCACAGAGTCCAGTGCAGGGCTTGATCCCACAATCTGTGAGATCATGACCTAAGCCGAAATCAAGAAGCCAAACGCTTAACTGACTGAGCCACCCAGGTGCCCCTGTGACCACAAAACTCTTGTCTCTCTTCTGTCAGCCTTGGCCCCTCTGTTGTGGGTTTGGCCCAGTACCCGCATGTCTCCGAGTACAGCCCGTCCAAGAAAGCCCTTTATAACAAATACCTCCCGGAAGGGAAGCTGCTCACAGCCAAGGTCCTGAGGTACGTGTCTTCCCTGCCCTCACACACCCTCTTTTCCAAGGAGCCCTGGGAGGAGATTCAAGAGGTAAACTAGACTTAATGGCTTAGGTAGTATTAGTGCAATGTTCAGATGAACAAAATCCCTTTGCTTGGAGCCTTCTACGTTAGGCCCAGCCTCAGTCCTAGAAGTTAACCTGGAGACTTCTCTCTGCTTAGGCACTTGTTGTTGGGGACAGAGTAGGGGGACATCAGAGCTGCCCCTTGTATTTTACTATTCAGCATGGTAAAATGTGGGGGTCATTCCAAAGAATTCTGAATGGATTCCAAGCAGGTGGGGCAGGGCCCAGAAAACTGGGCTGATCAGGAGAGAAAGGCCTGGGCTGTTTGCCGTGCCCGTTGTCCTCATTTTCCTCTCTCCCTGTTGTAGCCTGAACCGCCAGAAGAACTCGGTAGAGCTTTCGTTCCTCCCCAGTGACACTGGGAAGCCGGATGTGTTTCCTGCCTCCCTAGGACTGCCACTTCTAAAGCAGGAGGAGAGGAAAATGGAGGCAGAGAAGCAAGAGCACAAAGGAGAAGAGCAGCAGCAGAAGAATCAGAAAAGGAAAGGGAAGAGGAACGAGGAAGGGCAGGAGCCGGTGCGGCTGCCTGGCAAGGAGAAGAAAGAGCCCCAGAAACTGCAGGCAAAGAAGCAGCGCAAGCGGCTGCGCCGGGAGTCCGCAAGTGAACAGGTACGTCCCTCAGGGAGGATGGCCTCCCTCACAGGCACAGGAGAGCGTTTCAGGGCCAGCCAGACGCCGCGTGGCCTTCTCTTAGACTGAGAGCAGTGAGTTTGGAGCCGGGCGCTGGATGGTGCCAGCAGGGGCGGGGTTGGGGAGGACATTGCCCGGGCCTCCAGCAGGTTCTCCTGGGCAGGAAGGGTGGTTCGGCATCTTTCCCGCTTGTCCTCTCAGGACGGAGTGAACAAGAAGCAGAAGAAAGCTGCTCCGTCAGAGGAAGACGACAGTGGTGTTGAAGTGTATTATCGGGAAGGGGAAGAGGAGGTGGAAGAGCGGAGTGTGCCGCCCAAGGTGAGGGCCGCATTGATGGGGAGAGAAGGCGGCTCTGGGGAGGGAAGCCCTTGGTCTCCTGCCTCGGAGCTGGGCCTTCTCTTTTCTCTGGCCCACCCTCTTCTCGCTCACTTCCTGTAAAACATGACCAGGTGGGGCCGCTGGGTCCTGCTTTACCAAGGAGTGGGCTGCGTAAAAGAAATCCTCATCAGTGTTTACTGAGTGGAGCTGAATTAAATTAGTGGTGGGGGCAGATAAAGGGGAGGCTTACCCTTTCCTGAGCTGGCACCCCCTTCTGAAAGATGAGGACAGTATTTGGACTGAGAATCAAGTGTGGAAGGGCTGTCCAGACTTTAGGTACTAACATCCCTACACTCTCAGAACACTTGTCGTGTCTCTGTCCTGGCTCTACTGTTACTTTACATGTGTGTGCACTTTATACACAGATGTGTATATGTGTATGCATATGTATGCTGCTGGTGGAGGGGGTTTGGGTCTTTGGGTTTTTGTTTGTGGTTTTTTTTTGTTTTTTTTTTTTTTGATGCATATGTCTTAAAAGCTTGTTGCCTAAATCTATAGTTTCTCCAGTGAAGCGGGCCTCGCCTGGGTCTGGGTGGAGAGCAAGGGTCCCTGGGCCTGGTGGGAGCCTCTGCTCCTCCAGGTGGGATGGGGTGGGGAGCAGGGTGCAGCCTGAGCTGAGTGCTTCCCTCACACACCTCTTGTGCTCCTTCAGGGGAAGCCGACCAAGCCAGCAGAAGTGCCCCGGCTACAGCTGTCCTCTGGTTTCGTTTGGGACGTGGGGCTAGCGTCCCTGACCCCGGCCTTACCACCTCGAGGAGAGAGCTCAGACAGCGAGGAGGATGACAAGCCACAGCAGTCCACGGTGTCGTATTTTGCAGAGACCCCTTGGTGCCAGTCTCCTTTGCTCGCTCCTGGCCTGGGTGTCCCTTCCGGCAGGGAGGGGGCAGTCTCAGGCCGGGGAGTATTTACAGAGCCCACGGACTGCCCTGCCAACTCTTGGCTTCAACCACAGACCTTTCTAGGGGTCTGAGGAGCAGATTACTCATTAATTTTTGTGCCTTCCTTCGCAGAAGAAGAGCAAGAAGGAAAGGATGTTGGAGAAGCAGAAGGCAGAGAAAGAGCTGTCCCGCATTGAGGAGGCGCTGATGGATCCCGGGCGACAGCCCGAGTCAGCAGATGATTTTGACCGACTCTTGCTGAGCTCCCCCAACAGCTCCATCCTGTGGCTGCAGTACATGGCCTTCCACCTGCAGGCCACGGAGATCGAGAAGGCCCGGGCTGTGGCCGAGAGGGCTCTCAAGACCATTTCCTTCAGGTCTTGGCTTTGTCCCCCTGCTTTGGTGGGGGGTGGCTCTCGACAGGGAGGACTGTGTCTCCCCAAGCTGCAGGGCTTGACGCCTATGGGCCATTTCCTCTTTGGCAGGCTGACAATTGGGGTGGCCGCCACCTGCACCTATAGGTTCCCAGGCTTTGTCTCATAGCTGCTCCATCTGTGAAACAGATCTGCTCATTTATATTTTATAGTCCCCTTCACCGAAGTGGCTAAGGGTAATGTTTACAGGAGTCCCTGTGCTGAAATAAGGTGCCCAACTTGGAGCAGAAGTAGAATGGGGAAAATAACTCCATGTACCTGGGTGCAGACACCCTCCAGCCTGCCATTTCCAGGCACAGGACAGAGTGAGTTTTCTGACAGCAAGAAGGAGGGATGGTGATCCTTTGCTTCTTTCTCGTAGTTTGGAGAGAGAGTCAGACCAGAGATTCTCTTCCTTCCTGCCCAAACATCGGGCCAGTTTAAGATTGAGTAGGCTTCCTTTCGAGTAAAGGAGGCTGGTGCCAGGGGCCGCCCTCAGTCAGGGGCTGGCGTTCTGCTTCTGCGTGAGCTGCAGTGGGAACCGGGCCTCTCCGTTCTCACTTGGGGCTGTCAACTGAAGATATGGATAGTCTGGGAAGGAAGAAATAGCTCCACTCAGCCTTCCTGGGTGGTAGTGGGGGCTTTCTTGTGCTGAGGTGATGGAGCCCATGTACTGCCTGTCTCTCCAGAGAGGAGCAGGAGAAGCTGAACGTATGGGTGGCACTGCTGAATCTAGAGAACATGTATGGCTCTCCAGAGTCACTGACCAAGGTCTTTGAGCGGGCCGTGCAGTACAATGAGCCTCTGAAGGTCTTTCTCCATCTGGCCGACATCTACACCAAGTCAGAGAAATTCCAGGTAGGAGTCTGGGCAGGGTGGCCCACTGTCAGAGGGTCGTCAGCTGCTCAGAAGCTAACTCCTGGGAGTCACAGAGGCAGCAGAGAAGTCACAGGGTTGAATCCCCCCATTCTGGATCCCTGCTGCAGGCTTCCTCTGTGACATTTGGGCCCTAATTTGTCTGTCTTCCAAGTGGGTGGAGTCATTTCCTCCCCACTCTGCTTTAGGACTGCAGCGGGCAGAAGAGGGAAGTGAAGGGACAGCTGATCCCTGGTGTGTATCCCTTAGGCTTATAGCCAAAATCAAGCAGCTTGGCCAAGTATCCCTTTTCTGTCTCTCCTCTGCCCCCATGTTCTTACCTTCTCTTCTCATAGGACTTCCATGCAGCACAGGATTAGTAAGGAGAGTCCCCACCATGTAAGGCTCCCTCACATGCTCTCCTCATCCCTGTGAGCCTCTCTGCTTCCCTCAGTCATCTGGAATTGGGCCTATGACAGTGACTGGAGTGTGAGGCCACGTCTAGCCTCTCACAAGCATAGCTGCTGCCTGTCTCTGTCGTTGCCTCCTCTGGTGTATCACACTCCATAGCTTACCTTTTCTTTCCCACAGGAGGCTGGTGAGCTCTACAACCGGATGCTAAAGCGATTCAGGCAAGAGAAATCTGTCTGGATCAAATATGGTGCCTTTCTTCTGCGGCGGGGCCAGGCTGGGGCCAGTCACCGTGTGATGCAGCGAGCCCTCGAGTGTCTGCCCAAGAAAGAGCGTGAGTGTTCGCCCCCACCTTCCAGCCTGATTCCAGATCACATAAGGCTCTTTGATATCTGGGCATAGGGGATCGGGGGGGGGGGGGGGGGCGTGTTTCTCTGAGGGTGGTGTGGTGTTGGGAAAGCCTAGTGGAGGGCATATAACTATTTTTCTATTGATTACATGCTCATGAACATAACTGTGTGTTGCATTTCAGATGCTAAACTTCTTTATTTTTTAACTTTTTTTTTTAACGTTTATTTATTTTTGAGAGAGATAGACACAAAGTGTGGGTGGGGAGGGTCAGAGAGAGAGGGAGACACAGAATCCGAAGCAGGCTCCGGGATCTGAGCTGTCAGCACAGAGCCTGATGGGGGGCTCGAACCCATAAACTGTGAGATCATGACCTGAGCTGAAGTCAGGTGCTTAACCGACTGAGCCACCCAGGCGCCCCTCAGATGCTAAACTTCAAAGCTGAAGGAGCAAAAAACAATTAATGCTAATTTTGTTGCCCTACCCCTCTCCCTTCTGAGCCCAGAAAGACTCTCTGGTGGGGGTCATAGATCAGTGCCCATCTGTGTATTTGGCTCTAATCTGTCCCACTGTTCCAATTGTCATCACCCAGGTCTTGGAACCTATGAGCAGGAAGTCAGAACATGTAGCACATCGTGCTGTGGTGAGGGGTCTGTCTGCTTTGTGTATTTGAGCTGTCCTCTCCTTGCAGATGTGGATGTGATTGCCAAGTTTGCCCAGCTGGAGTTCCAGCTAGGGGATGCGGAACGGGCCAAAGCCATTTTTGAGAACACACTGAGCACCTACCCAAAGCGCACTGACGTCTGGTCGGTTTACATCGACATGACTATTAAGCACGGCGGCCAGAAGGAAGTCCGGTGAGAGGGGAAGACAAATCAGGGCTGAATCAACTGTGGGGGATGGGAGGCGTTGGCCAAGTGGATGAGTTTTAGCCCCACAGCCAGCTTCCAGCATCCCCCATTCTCTTACTCTCTCTGGAAGAACAGCTTTGACATGACATACCAGGTCCTGTGACATTCACTTTGCAACCTCTTTTTCTGTGTCTGAAACCTGGGGTGGGTGGTAGGCTGGTCCTGGTATGGGAATCAGGAGACTTGGGTTTCCAGCATAATTCATTGTAGCTGCCTCTGGTGATAGAGAATGTTCATGGGCTTGCTGTTGTCGCCTATGTCTCCGCGAGGCAGGGAGGCTTAGAGCTGGGTGGACTCCAGTACAGGAAAAACTAGTGCCTTGCCCACACCTATGGGAGTTTGTCTGATCTGGAAAGTGAGGGTAGCAGTCTATCTCCCCGTGGACATTTTAGGACTTTAAAATGGTAATAAACCTGAAGATAGATGTGAGAGTGCTGGAAAACAGGCGGCCTGGCTCTAGGGCCAGAGAGCGAGTGGATGAAGTCTAGCCAGTGGCGGGGGGCCAACAGGCAAATGCTGCCGTGCTCTTCCTCACAGGGACATCTTTGAGCGGGTCATTCATCTCAGCCTGGCTCCCAAGCGAATGAAATTCTTCTTCAAGCGCTACTTGGACTATGAGAAACAACACGGCACTGAGAAGGACGTGCAGGCCGTGAAGGCGAAGGCCCTGGAATACGTGGAAGCCAAGAGCTCCGGGTTGGAGGACTAGTGGCCAGGGGGCCTCAGATGACCGCTGTTGGCCATGGGCCAGCGCGGCCGAATCTCAGGCATGTGAGCAGCTGAAGAGCTGTGTTGTCTGAGGACTCTTATTTAAGTGTTGCTTTTTCTGCAGCATCTTTTAGGGTAATCCTGTCAGGATGGAAAAGAACTTGAGCTTTTTTAGACTGCCCTTTTGCTTGTTTAATCCTAAGTACTATTTTACTTCGTTTTTACCTTTTTCTGGAGCTGCTCACTGGTTGTAGGCAGTGGACTTGTGGACCCCTAGAAGAGCTGAGGCTCTCTCTCTCCTGGGCGTTTGCTGCGGACGGGAATGGAGGGGCTGACTTCTGGCGACCTGGTGGGCAGGATCTCACTTTGGCCCCAGCAGGCTCTCGGTCCCATTAGAGGGAGTCAGTCAGCAGGGTCCAGTGAGTGGGCCTCCTCCCATGGACTGAGTCCCTCAGCCTGCGCTCAGCTAGCACTTGTGCCCTTGTGTGGACCCTGTGAGGCTGGGACGGAAGGACGAAGGCAGACCCCAGAAAGGACAGTTGGGGAACCTGGGCACCTGAGAGGAAAGCTGCAGGTACTGACGTGAGCCACCTGGTGAGGTTTCCTCCCAGGCCCACCACGCCCAGATTATCCAGGCTCTCCCAAGTTTGGTGCCTCGTTTGTGAAATGGGGTCAAAAAGTCCTACTTGGGATGGTTGTTTTGTGGGTTAAATGGGAGGGGGTATGTTTGTGTGTTGCCACAGGGCCAGGTAGGTAGGAGGCTCAGTGAGGACCTAGATTGCTGTGCTGTGTGAGTTGGGGCGACCTGCACAATTTTTCTGTGTCCCTATAGCCCCTCGGGGGTAGAGGTTACTAGATAGTGGGCATTGATTGGCTGGATGATTTTCCTTGAGACCCGAGGAAAAGGGGACATATTGGGTCCATCACACCCATGCCTCCCTGGGACCCTTGTAAATTTCCCAGACAGATGGTCTCTACCTCCTTTAGTAAGTAAGAATCCTGTATGTTCCAGAATTCTTGGAGGCCAGCACAGACCCAGTTAGTTGTTGAGGCCAGTTCTTTTTTGGCTGGTCTTAAGGGGATTAAACATTTTCTTTGGCAATGCTTTAAAAGTCCTGAGAGCTGGAGAGTTTTCCTGTGGGAAGTGACTGAGGTGAATGCTGGGAAGCAGGACAGGGGCAGGGAGAGCATCAAAGGTTTCAGAGATGGTGGAGGTGGTCAGGCAAGGGTAGGCTGAGCTGGGTCTATCCTGGTTGTTGGTCTTTAGCGCTAGGTTATAGGGGCTAGTCCACCCTACTGAGTGCAGGGTCTTTTGACTCTTAAAATTTAAGCTGATCTTCCATCTGAGAAAGGCCAAGCTTCATCTGTTCCCCAGATCAAATCAGATAACTGAATCTAATTATCAAGACATCATCAGCTGTAGGGCCTTCCCACACGTGGGAACATTTGGCTTTCCCTGAACCCCTGCTCTCCCATCCATTTTAATCTTGTTCAGAGTCCCTCTAGCCCCGCCCTGGCTCCCAAGGGAATGGGATTTGGGCCTCTCTCCATGACCACCAGCCTGCTGTGGCATAGGCCATCCAAAGCAGACACCAAACTACTCCTTTATACTAGGAAACACTTTATCAAAAACTTAAGTCTATAAAATAAAGCCAGAGGCTTACATTGGAGGGCAGCTTCCTGCTGAGCACTGCTGAGCCAGGCATCACATGCAGTCACGTTAACTGCACGATGCTCTGTACCAGGAGTTCACTGTCACCTGGCTCTGCTGGCGGGGGCTTCCCAGCCTTGGAGTCCCACCGGTGAACAGTTGTCCACATCATAGTTAATTAAGGACCAGTTCTGGGAAAGGGTCTCTTCTCCCAACACTGTTGACCAGGTGTTTGGTGCCAGCAGGAGAGGGGGTTTCTTCAGGTCTGAGAGCCTTCCCGTCGGAGTGGACTCTCTCCACACCCCAGGTTAGTTTGTATTTTCCTTGCTCCTGACCTGTTTTCCCAAAAAGTTAAAAAAACAAAAAACCGCACCCCCTTCTGATGCTCATGTGAGCAGGCAGTGGAGTTCAGCTTGAGACCAGGTACCGTCACTTGCAAAGAATGCAGGAGCAGGACCCTCAGGAGGGGAGCAGGGCCATCTCCACAGTTTCTGGAGCTGTGCCGTTGCCCGCCAGGCCCTGGGCCCACTTGTGCAGGCGGCTGTAGAGCGGGAGGCCCTGGTTCTCTCGGTACAGATAGACGCCTGTGATGGCATTCCACTGCGGCCGAGGCTGGGTGCCTTCCACGGGGAACCTGGCCACCAGCTCCTCATCATCCTTGTTGAGTGCCACAAAGCCGAAGAAGCGGCGCACGTTGTTGGCAGCCAGCACCCGCGAGTGCACCTCGGCCGTGCGCTGGAAGAGCTGGTCCTCGTTGGCGCGGTACTGCGCCCAGTAAGCCTCCTGGCGGTAACTGAGTGGTGAGCAGTAATGCTTGAGGCACTTGGTCAGGAACACCAGGATGGCCACCATGCCGATAAGCAGCCACCCGAAGAGCTGGCCAGAGAAGGGGCAGGGTTGAGGAGGGGCAAGGAGCTGCCTAGACCCTCACCACCCCTGGAAGAAGGGGGAGGAACTGGTTAGAGGGTTCTGGCTGGGCTGAACCTAGCCACACCCCCTGAGAGCAGAATCTGTTTCTTTGTCCTCACTCCCTTGAACTAACTCTCCATTGTTGTTTGTTTTTTTGTTTAGAAAATCCTGTGCTCCTTCCTGTCTCCCTCATCCCGTGCTGCTCTAAGTTAATATTCCCAGCTGTGTTTTCTGCCCAGGTCTCTGCCCTTGTCCTCTCTCCCCTGGTGGACCTCTGCTCCTTCAGAATTGAGCCACAGCTAAGGCTAGGATCAGGGCAGCCGCCACTGCTTCCTGACTGAACACCCCTTCCTGGCTCAGGACTCCCCTGTGTCAGCAGCACTTGCAGGCTGACTTTGTGCTGGGCTGAGGTCCTTCGCAGAATCGGAGCATGTCAACTCCTAGCCGACAGCAACTGTTTCAGAAGCTTGGAGGGATTCGTGCTCAATCTGAGTGAAGTGGAGGTTTAATCTGTGACTGGGATCAAGGCTTAGTCTAAGCCAGAACATTCCTTTAATGTTCAAAACTTGCCTCACCAAGTCCTAACTCACAGGTTACCCAGCTCAGACACCTGATGCTGACAAGCTAGTGCTTTCCTGGAGGCCTCAACCCCTGAGGACCAACTCTACCTTTAACACTGGACCATCCCAGCACCTCCCCACCAGCTGTCCCCTCGGGAAGAAAGAAGAGCAACTTCCCTTTGCACAGCCTTACCTGGGACTCATACTTGAGCCTGCGGGTGACCTCCTCCCGGAAACCTGATAGGTTGGCAGGGCCCTCCCCACAAGGGAACCTGGCCAGGATTTCTGTGGCGTGGTCTGGTGGGAAGCCCTTTTCCTCGGCTGTGAGCGAGGAGGGGTCCACAAACTCGCTGAGAGCACAGACATAGGCCTCACCGCGCAGCAGGGAGAGGACAGACCAGGTCACGGGGGCCACGGCTGCACGGCCCAGGATGGAGCTTAGGAGGAGGAAGTTGGGGGCAGCTGAGCAGTTCTTGGTCCTCCGGTACTGGCACTCGGTAACTAGGTTCCAGGTGTGGTTGTTGAGGATGACACCGATGAGGAAGAGTGCCAGGGCGGGCACGCCGATGGCTGTCAGCCCATATAGGTAGTTCCGGGCGGGTGAGCAAGGGCAATGGAAAGCCACCACAGAGAACAGCTCCTGGCTGCCTACTGTGCCCAGTGCCACCAGCCCATTGAAAATCATCACATCCTTGCTCTTGAAGAAGAGTGATAGGAAGCGGAAGTTCTCTGCAATCAGGGCTGCCATGGTGACGCGTAGCCCTCAGCTGCGTGGGGAAGTGCAGGCAGAGACTAGGGTCGATGGTTCCTGGTGGGACTAGGAAGGGGTGCAGACTGGTAGGTATCTGAAGGCAGGGCGAGGTCTTGCCATTTTATCCCCTGTAGCGGCTGGCCAGGTGCTCCCTGTGGAATAATGAGTGACTGATAAATGTTTGCCTCTGAAAACTCTGAAGGGGACTGAGGGGATCTTGTGTGGCCAGGCTGGTGAGAAAAGGAGACTTGGGGAGCCCTGGGGCCTAGTGGACATGGCGGCTACCCGCTGAGCTCCTGGTAGGTGTCAGGCGCTTTCCATCCCTCATTGCCCATGTCACGATCATACTGTGTTGTCATGTCCCCAGTGTATGTAGAGAGTGGAGGCTTCTTGAGGGTGAGGGGCTTGCCAAGGTCACAGGTAAGTAAGTGGCCGAGCTGAGATTCATACACAGGTGTGTCTGCCTCAGGCACTCAGGTTCTTGTTCCCCAAGCTTCCCTTGAAGGAGGGATTAAGAATGGCCTTGTGGCCCTGGGCAATGTACTGATGTGCTAAGGGGCTCAGGGCTATTTGGAGGGTTTTGTGCTCAAGGCCTGTAGTCCACAGGTATAATAGCTAGAGTTGGTCTCCTGGTGCATAAGGGACTTGGGCATGACTCAGTGATGTGGGGTGGGGGAGGAGATGAGGAAGGGGACTCTGGTGAGCCTGGCACAGTGTCTCTAGAATTCATGAGAACTTTTCATTTTGGAGACCTCAGCATCTGGACTGGCTTAGGAGATCCTGGCTTTCAACGTACTTCATGACTTCTCTTTGGGTCTCAGTGTCCTCTGTGAGAAGAGGACAAATCATTGTGGCCCTTGCTCTCTTGTTAGGGACGATGTGGGGGAAGAAAGGGGAAGAAATGATGCCTAATACTTGTTCTGTGTCAGACACCCCTACCTCACCCTGTCAAGTCTTCAGGGTGGCCCCCAGAGGTGAGGCAGCTGGGACAATTCTTCCTGGAAAGACCAGGAAACTGAAGCCTAAAGAGGAGAAACTGCCTTGCTCGAGGCCATTCACATATGGAGGTGCCTGGAAAGGACTTATGAGCCTGATGTAAGGAGGCTTGGGAAGTGGACCAGGGTGGGTCCAGCTAAGTCAGTCCTCTGTTTTCTTGGTCTCCTGACCTTGCTCTGTGCTCATCGATTAGAGCCCTGGCAGCGAACCTTCCATTCCCCACCCGTTACCCTCCCTTTTTAGCAGCCTCCTAGGGGGCAGCCCAGCCTGCCAGTGACAGGAAGCATTGATGGAGGCTAAGGCTCGACCATCCCCAGCAGCCCATACCCGGCCTGCTCTGCCATGTGGTGCTGGCAGCCTGCCAGGAAGTGGCTGCTGCTCCAGCCACGTCCTGGCCCAACTCCCTTCCTAGGCTCCACCCACACAAGCAGACAGGCCAGGGTGTGGCCCCATGTCCTCCCCATCTGGGGTATGAAAAACAAAAAGTCCGCAGTCAGAAGCCTGGGAGTGGAGGGATGGGGTGGGCAGCAAGCAAAATGAGGAGACCTGCCCATATTTCCTTCTCTACCTCCTCTGATCTCTGCCACCCCTCCTGGTCTCTGCCAAGGTTGAGAGATGGGCCCCCGGCAGAGCTTAGTGACCACGTGGGAAGCCAGGAGCAGGAGGAGGGACCTGACTCTCCCACTCCGCCCAGGGCCACCAGTCCCACCTGGGAAAAAGTTTGTAATGTTGCCAGCGATGAATCGGTTAAAGGCAGGTTCCTCTCCCTCTTGCTCTTCCCCTCTTGGCTTCAAGGCTTCTAATGAGCTTTCATGGGGGCCCTAGGTTCATAAACTGCCTAGAGTGGGGTGTAACATACCTGAACCCTTGGGGTAGTGAACAGAGACCAGGCCACAGGCTGAGACTACCAGCCCTGTCCCGAAGGCCCGGGAGGGGTCACACCTAGGCCTGGGTGGGACCTCCAACAGCAGTCAGGACCAGGATGGAAAATGGGACAGGCTGGGGGAGGGGCCCAGAATGAGGAGCCTCAGGGAGGGGCCTTTCTCCCCAGTACAATCTCTGGGTGGCCTTGAGCTTTCCGGCCCCCTCCCCCCTCCCCCCCTCACCTGGCACACCTCCGGGAGGGGCCCTTCCTCTTACCTGGGGCCAGCTTTGGGCTACTAGCAGTGGCTTCAGTCTCGTTGGGTGTGGGCCTGCAGGGCGGTCCTCCACCCCTAGTGCTGCCAGTGGTCCCTCCGCAGGCTGCCTTGTGCTTTCTTCTACACCGGAGAGGGAGCTGGAGCCGGCAGGGCCTGGGCCTGGCGCTGTTTTCTAAAGTTTAACTCCAGAAAGAGAAGGAAACAGCAGAATGGAGCAGTAGCAGCGGGTGGAAAAACAGCCTCCCTCAGGCGCCAGCAGGGGCGGGCGGGTGGTGAGGGCGGTGCAAGGGGAGAGGAAGTTGGGCTGCCTGTTGCGTGGCGCCCGGTCCGTGCCTGCCCTCCTGAACCAGCTGCACACCAGGGGGACCAGTTCTGGGCCCGGGCAGGGGGGCCTCCCGGGAGAGCCTGCCTGGGCCTGTCCGCCCAGTGTCAGGAGCACTCCCCGCGCTTGACCACCACCCGACAGGAGCTGCCACGGAGGCCCCAGCAGGGTCAGAGGGGAGGCGCCACCGGATTGCTGCCGACCCCTGGCGGGATGCACAGGCCTCCCGACCTCATTCTGGCTCCACTCCCTCGGAGCTGCCCTGCCCGTCAGTCCTCCCCGCCACTGGCTCTTTTGTCCTTACTTTAGCTAACACCCCAGGTACTCAGGAGGGCTGGCAAAGTGATTCTCTGAGACCCTGTGAGCAGACCGCTCAGTGGTGGGTAGAAATTATAAGAAGGCAGGTTGCTGAAATAACTCCTTTGTAACCATCAGAGCTGCCCAGTCTGTCCCAGAAAGTGGTCATGAGCTCCCCATCTGTGAGAGTGCAAGTTAAGGCTGGAAAGTCATTGTTCAAGAATGCTAAAGGGGAGAGCCCTGTCCAAGGACAGGCTAGATGGGCCCTATGATTAAGGGAGAGACACCCCCCCCCCCCCCCGCCACCACCACCACCGTCATCTCTACAACGTTTGTGGTTCTGTGATGGTGGGACCGCTGAGTACCACACCGGCCTCCCTGAGCTATGCTTGTCCCTGCACAGAAATGAATAGAAAGGACCAGTGGTCATTATTCAGATCTTACCATGTACCAGACACCATTCCAGATTCTTCCTCAAAAGTTACTATCCTTTATCCTCACCATAATTCTGTAAAGCAGGTCTTTTTAGCTTCTATTTTTCAGATAGATACACTGAGGTTTGGAGGGATTTGGTGAGGTCCTTACAGCTCTAGTTCTTGAACCCTGAATCTGCCTGACCCAAAACTTGGCTCTTTCCTTGGTAGTTGTACCTCCTGGTATGCTGGGCATGTTCTCCTCCCAAATAATGAAAGGAGTTCAGGCTGAGTCTTATAAGTGGGAATGGAGGGAAGAGTAATTGGGAAGAAGGGAGATGATTAAAGCAGTGTTGTAGGGATCAAGTTCAAAATGAATTCCTAGCTGAGTGGAACATACATCCTCTTGGCCTTCAATTCCCTTCTCGACAAGGAGGCTCCAGTTCCTTATGTCGCCCTCCCCCTTCTGTCCAGGGGAGAATAAGCTCTCCGGTTCAGAAATCTACAAACACATAAGCCACTGGGTACTGAGTACCTATTCTGTGCTTTACGCACTTCACACGTTTCATGATTAAAATAACCCCAACAGGTTTCCACTCCAGGCAGCTCTGCTTCCACTCCTCCACCCTCATCTCCACCTCAGGACAGGGCTTTTTAGCACTCTAGAGCCCCCTTCCCAGGGAGTAGGGTTTTGAGAAAATGGGAAAACTAAGCTTTTCTAAATGCCTGAGCTCTGGGGAGCTCAGATTTTCCACAAGACCTGGATGTGAAGGAAGCTTTTCAGGGGGTCTCCAAGGACCCCCCCAAGGGAGGGTGGTATAGACTGAATGTGTCTCTCCCAATTCTTAACCCCCTAGGGTGATGAGATTAGGGGGTGGGGCCCCTGGGTGGTGCTTTAGTCTTTAGGGCAGAGCCTCATGAATGGGATTAGTTCCTTGACAAGAGGCTCCAGAGAGTTCCCTTGAGAAGGTGCCAGCTTTGGACAAAGAAGATGGCCTCCATCAGAATGTGACCATGCCAGTGCCATGATGTTGGGCTTATAACCTCCAGAACCATGAGAAGTAAATTTCTGTTGTTTTAAGCAACTCAGTCTGTGGTATTTTGTTATAGCAGCTCAAATGGCTAAGACAGGAAGACTTTTGTCCTCAGTGTTTAATAAATGTACTTGAAAATTGTTGGGTGGCCCCTGTGGTGACCACACACTCTGCTTTCTGAGTAGACCTAACTTCTGGCATCTTGTGTCATCACCTAGCACTGCAGGTGTGTGGCATCAGGTGAAGGTGTGTGCCATGTCCTCCTGCAGGAGCCTGACCAAAATCAGAGGATTCCTCCTTTGTGAGATGGCTGTATGCCCCCTCCCCCTCCCTGAGCCTTGAGCATAAGGGGTAGAGACGGTAAAAATTCGGAGCAAGGATGGCTGTAGAACCTGAGAGGAGATAGCGAAGCAGCGACAAAGTGGCTCGGGAGGGGCTGGGCAGGTGGGAGCTCGTCCCCCCAGAAGCCAGTTCTGAACCCCTCTGACTCACATTGCTGTGTCACAACTGGAGGACTGAGGTCCCCTTCCAGCTCAGATTTCCTGCCTCAGTGGGCAGGTAAAGGCCTGGGCATGTGGGTCTGCTCCAGGGGCTACTGCCCAGCACCTGCAGACTTCATCTTTCCATCTGGTTTGGGGGTCTGAGAGGCCATGGGCTCAGATCCCCGTTCTTGCCTCTTTACTTGGCCACAGCTCACACTCTGCTGAAGTAGGTGGCCACCTCCCTGCGCGGAGGCCGGGGCCCGCCGCCTGCCCAGCCGTTGCCCATCATCGACTCCTCCTGGCCCAGCTGCAGGGGCGGCTTGCATTTGTGCCAGCTCATGAGCAGCTTGTTCACAGCGCCTTGATCCGTGATGCCACGAAGCTTCTCCCTCTCCTCCTCAGCACCATCGGTGGTCGCTGGGGCAGCCGAGCCAGCAGGGGCCGTGGCCAGCGCCCCGTGGGCGTGACCCAATTCCAGGTCATGGTTCATGGCCTCGAAGAACTGCTGGATACAGACCTTGGCGAAGGCCTTGGCGTGTTCCGTGCATGTCTCGTCAAAGAGCTTGCGCTCGATGTCAATATAGTGGGACCAGTACTTGCTTTTGAGGAAGGCGGCCTGTGTGAAGCAGGGCCGCACAGAGCGCACCACGAATGCCAGCAGTGTGGTCAGCAGCACGAAGGACCAGCCCAGTGCCTGCAGAGGAGAGAGGAGGGAGTCGGCTGGCATTGCTCTCCAGCCTCCCAAGCCTGTCTAAACCCCCAATGCACTCTCTACGTCAGGGCCTCTAGGGAAAGAGGACTGAGAGGGCAAATGACCTTACCTCTTGGCCTCCATTTCCTTTTCTGTCAAATGGGTATAAGTCTACCATCTCATGGAAATGAGATCATGTGAGCAAAATGCCCCACGTGTAGGCCTGGCACTCAATACACAGGAGTTAAGTGGGCACACCTTGGAATTAGGCTGCCTGGCTTTGGACCCTGTCCTTACTAGTTGACCAGGAGCAGGGTGTCTGACTTCCCCGTGCCTGAGTTTCCCCACCTATTATATGGGGTTTTTGATAGTACGTATCTCATAGCGATTTTGTGGGGACTTGATGTAATAATAAACAGCACAGTGCCTGGTAGGGGTTAGTGCTCAGCAGCTGTCAGCCACTATTAGTAGTATATCAATAGGGCCTCGTTAACCTCTCAGGTCCATAGTGATCCTTCCTCCTCTGAGTTTTGTACCCCTCTTCTGGCTCCTGGTATTGTCTGCCTGTCAGTAGCCAGCACTAAATAAGCCTCCTCTGTGTAGGCTCTGAGTTGGGCCCTCAAGGGTCACAGAGACAAATCAGACAATTGCTCAACCCTGTGCTGAAGAGCACTAGACGCACACTAGGTCCTCTCTGACGATAATTCAATCAGGTGTGGGGCAGGCTGCTCTCCTCACCTGGGCTTCTGGGTCAGCTCCCGGCTGCCCAGAGAAGTGTTTGGCCAGATTGGGATGCAAGGTCAGTGCCTGTAATCGAAGTTGGGGGGTTGTGGCCGAGCAGACACAGGTGGGAGCTGCAGAGCATGTGCTTGGCCGGGGAGGCATCCCCTGTGCTGCCTCGAGAGGAAATGTGGACGCTGTGGGGCTGGATATCTTTATGTTTTAAGTAAAGCTGGAAATGTGATTATTATTTGAAAATTTCTGGTTTTTAGAGGAAGTTGACTAATTCCAAAATTGAATTTTGAATTCACTTGGAAGGCCAGGTGAAACATAGCTATAGGCCAGGCAGTCTGTCCCCCAGGGGCCCTTTTAGTTTATGATGCAGTGGTTTCAAGGTCAGGTGGAGGGACAGTTGCCCCAGGCCCTGAGGCCTGGGACCATGGCACAAGTGCTCACAGGGGAGGAAGTGGTTTGGGAGAGAAGCTGAGCTTGTACACTCAGAGTGTGACATTCATGTGGTGGTGGTGACACAGGCCCCAGGGGAGAGCTGGAGATGGGGACCAGGGATCTGGTCCCGCCCGAGCAGAGTGTTTCTCTAGCCTTGGCAGGACAGGCCCAGACCCCTCCCTCACTGACAGTCCCTGGTCCATCTGCTGCAAGGAGGCGCCGCTCCTACCTTCCGATGCTGCAGTGCTGCGACTGCAGGGGAGGCCTGGGGGCTTAGATGGGGGAGGCCCAGGGACGCACAGGATGAGGGAGTGGGACTGGGGAGGACCAAGCTCCACCCCTCCCTTTAGCGTCCATCCCAACAGTACATACCCCTCACCAAAGCCCTCCCTTCCAGGGGACCCAGGACCCTCAGATCCCACTCCCTGAGCAGGGAGGCGCCTGCTGGGGGCATTTGCCAGGGAAATGTACCCAAATGGCCCAGCCACCCACCTGCCTCACCAATACCCTGGCCTGGAAGAAAAAAGGATGCAAATGCATCAGGCTTCTCAGCTGGAGCTCAGGATGGAGGATGTGGGGCTGGCTGAGCTGTTGGGTCCACTTTAGGGGGTCTCAGGACAGGCCTCGGGACTGAGGTAGCCACAGTGCTTTTTCCATGTGGCTCTGGTCCGTGGAAGACACATGGCTCTGCCTTCAGAAGGCCTGGCCTCTGTTGGGAAAATACGCCCGTGTCTCAAAGAGCTCCATCTGAGGGGGAGATCCAGCCCAGGCTGGGGAGCTCCAATCTATTGAGGAAACACCACTATACCCTGAAAAAGCCCCACTTTAAGAGGTGAGAGATTGGGCCTTGCCAGAGGGACCCTGGGCTGTGAGGGGAGACTGAGGCCAAGGCCGTTGCACCCCCTCACCTGGGAGATGCAGCGCAGGTACCGCACGGCCACCTCTCGGGCCAGCAGCCAGTCGCCATCATAGATGTCAGGACAGGGCACCCTGGCTAGCAGGCGGGCAAGCTCAGGTGGGGTCAGGCCAGGCGCCAGGCTGCCGTTGCCCAGCACAGTCACAGGCACGGCAGTGCAGAAGGCACAGAGGAAGCACTTGCCATCCAGCAGTGTGACAGCCACCCAGACGACGGGAGCGATGAGGGCCCGCTGGGCCATGGAGCAGAACATGTAGCGCAGCACGGCAGGGTCTTTGGCCCGGCGGCCCGGGGGCCGTGTCCACTCTTCAGCCAGCATGGACACGTTGTTGTTCATGACCAGGCCGAGTAGGAAGAGCACGAGTGGGGGCGCCAGCAGGATGCCCGCGCTGTAGGCCACGTTGTAGCCGGGCAGGCAGGGGCAGTTGAAATCGAAGGCAGAGTACATCTGGGCGCTGGCCAGTGCCATGATGCCGCAGATGCCGTTCATGAAGGACTCCTGGTTGGACTGCAGGAACTGGAAAATCATCCGGAACTTGTCCATGGTGGCCCCCCTCCACGGGGCCCTGTGGCCTCCTCCCACCTCACCACTGCTTCAGGATGGCCCCTGCAGCCCACTCTGCCCAGCAGGTGACCGCCTCATGGCGGAGATGGGCAGAACTCAGGACAGTGGCTGAGGTCACTGTCTCTTTGAGAAACCTTCTAGTCAGGGGATGGCTGAGAGGGCACAAGTCATCCAATCCTGTGGGTGCAGCCAGGGTTCTGCCCCTCCCTCTCTTCTCCTCCTGGGCTTCTCTCTCCACAGCTGCCTCCGGCGCTGGGAAACCACGAGGGCCACACCTCATGGAGACCAGTTCTCTGTGGGTGTGGGAGGAGGGAAGGGAAGGAGGCTCAGACACAGGCTGGGAAGATACTGTCTCCAACAGGGTTGGAGTTTGGAAGAATGTGCGGCTGTGGCAGGGCTTGAACTTCTTGACCTTTTCCCATGGGCTCCTAGGAAGCATGTGACCCTCCTTCTGCCCTTCCCATTGGGTCTTTCCTCTGTATTATATCAGGGTTCAAGAAGGTTCCTTGATCAGTTCAGACAGTGATGGTATGATAAGGTAGTGATGACAGTGATGGTGGTGGTTGTCATGGGGGCAATAATGGTGGTGGTGGGGATGGTGCTGCTGCAGGTGAAAATGATAGTGGTTCTGATGGCAGTGGTGGAGGTGAAGGTGCTGGTGGTGGTGCTGCTGGTGGTGGTGACGGTGGCTGTGGTGATGGTGGTGGGGATGGCAATGCTGGTGGTGGTGTCAGTGGTCACAGCAGGGATGACAGTGGTGGCGGGCGGCAGTGGAGATAGGACTTATGCAGCCTTGCATAGTGTAAAAACCCTGGAATTTGGAGTCAGAGGATTTGGATCTGCAAGGTTGCTGGGTCCCCCCCCTGCTGGGCAGGGCACTATGCCTGTGAGCATAACGCAGCTGCTTTTATGTCCAGTCTGCTTGTATCTCTGTGGGTGTGTCTGTGTGTTTATGGACTGTGGATGACAAATCCTTTCCCAGCTGCACCTCCTACTTCTACTCCCCCAGATCAAGAATTAAAGGGGTGGGGCTGTGGCCTCCAGAGTGTGTGAGGAGCCAGGCCAGGGCCCCTCCATCGGCATATCAAAGTGGAGCAGAGCATAAAGGGCTCCCTTTGATGCTGCCAGTTCTCCCAGAAAAACAGGTCAGATCCAGCTCTACCCAAATGGGGCTGAAGCAGAGCAAGAGCCTGGATGGGGAGGCTCTAGGGGGCCCTCAGATCTGTGTCTCCCTGTGTGTGCCTGTGTGCGAGCTCCCTGTGGTTTGGGTCTCTGTGTATCTGCATGTGTGCATGTGTCCACAGGAGAGGTCTCTGTGTCTATGTGTCTCTGTATGACTGACAAGAACTGGCACTGCCCGAGACTTCCCCCGTGCCTGGCCATATGCCATCACCTTGTGTAACGCTCGCACAATCCTATGGGAAAGGCACTACTGTCCCTATTTCACAAAACTGGAGACTGAGGCTTAGGTTAAGTTACTTAACTAAAGGTTACACAGCTTGTAGGCGGAGGAGTTGAAATCGGACTAGGTGGGAGTCGGTGTGAAGGAGGGGGCAGGGAAGTATTTTTTGCCTTTTTCCTCAAGCTGTATCGGGTTCTCCTGTTCTACTAGTTTGGATGGAAATGCCAGTGTATCACAAGTAGGATACAGGTGGGGAGGATACTGCTCCCCTCAGTCCTCAAGCTGGAGCACTGAGGCTGGTGGCACCTGCGGGAACTTTTGGGGGGCTCTCCAGAGGTGCACCCACAGGTGCAGCGCAGGATGAGGGAGATACAGCCAAGGAGGTGTCTGCCCTCAGACGTCTACTGCAGCATCAATGTGCTTGGTAGACAAGGGCTCTGAGCTGCTGGCAGAGCCAAGCCCACAGCCCGAGAGGTGGAGGGCTGGGGCAGGTGGCTCCAAGGACTGCCTTGAATCTCTGTTCTCTCCTGTGTGCCTGGCTCCCTGTTTGTAGCTGATGTGCCCTTTTAGTGGCTGCCAGCTTGAACCTCTTCTACTCTATGCCATGCTGCCTCCATTCTTTGCAAACTCTAACTTCCACATTATTTAAAAATACTTGATATAAAACAGTTTGATTGGATTCTACACCTATTATTCTTGTTATCATCAGAATTTTGTTTACAGTTATTGAAAGCAAATATTAAATATTAAAAATTAGTTTTAAATTTATCACCCCCCCTTGGGTCAAGACTTTCATGGGTGGTATTTGTCAAACATTTGAAAAGATCATCATTAAAGAGCCTTGGGGTAGGGGGTGGAATAAGTGGGTGAAGGAGGTCAAAACAAACTTCCAGTTATGAAATAAATAAGTCATAGGGATATAATATATGGCATGGCGTCCACTGTTAAAGCACTATGTCATGTATTTGAAAGTTGCCAGGACAGTAGATCTTAAAAGTTGTCACCACAAGAAAAAAGATTTTGGAACTGTGTGTGGTGAGGACATTGACTTATTGTGGCGATCATTTTGCAATATATACAAATATCTAATCATTATGTTGTGCACCCAAAAACAATATAATATTATAGGTGAGTTATATCTCAATTAAAAAAAGAAGAGCCTTGAATAGGAATTGCCTGTGGTCGTTTCATGCAAAAAAAATAAATCTAATGTTAAAAAGTTGTGCTCACTGAAGCCAGCTCAAATTTCTCATTTTAAGAGGTCTGGGAGGAGCACCTGGGTGGCTCAATCAGTTAAGCATCTGACTTTGGCTCAGGTCATGATCTCTCGGTTTGTGGGTTCGAGCCCCACATCAGGCTCTGTGCTGACAGCTCAGAGCCTGGAGCCTGTTTCAGATTCTGTGTCTCCCCCCACTCATGCTCTGTCTCAAAAATAAATAAAACAAAAAGAGGTCTGGGAGATTTCATGAGGATGTTTTACGCCAATTCAGTATTTAATATCTTTCCTAGTACTTAACTTTATGTGGATGTACTACATCTTTCTTACCATAATTATATGAGATAAAAAAGATGCAATTGTGTTTTTCCCCCCACCGGGCTCTTTATAGATGTCTCCAAAGCCCCTCTCTTTGTCCTGATGTCATGTACCAGTGTTATCAGTGTTTGATCCAGTGGGGTGGGAAGAAGATTAGGAACCTCTCAGCCTCTGAAAGAGGGTGGGGCAGAGCAGGTGCCTTATGAGGGAGAAGGTAGAGGTGGCCTCTAGAGCCCCAACTGAGGCCAGAACTGTGTCGGAGACCACAGCAGGGACACAAGGCTGCCTGGGGGCGACTCCTTAGCTATCACCCCTTTACTTGTGCTGTCCCCCTCTTCGAATACCGTCTGCCCTCACTCTTGCCCACCCAAGTCCACTTCAGCACCCTGCCTATTCGCTCATTGTTTCTTTTGCTGAACAGTCAAGAAACCATGTTACAGGGTGGCTAAGAGCAGCTTACCCAATGACCTGGGTTCAAGTCTCAACCCTGCCGTGTACCAGCCAGGGACCTCGGGCAGGTAATTTAACCTCTGGGTGCCATAGTCTTCTTGTCTGTGGAATGGGGAGAATTCCTCGGGCTGTTTGTTGTGAGGATTCCAGGAGATGCTGTTGGTGGGGGTGGAGGGCCCTCAGTGAACGCTCAGTAAAAGACCCTTACAATCTTTGAATCGTAATAATTATTATCTCTGCACTTGACCTTCAGTAGTGCATTTTGAAAATCTGTATTCATTTCCTATTACTGCTATAGAAAATGACCACAAGTTTATTGGCTTAAAACAGCATAAGTTTTATTTTCTCATTGTTCTGGGAGGTCAGGAGTCTGAAATGGGTCACAACGGGCTGAAAATCAAGGGGGTGGCAGGCTGTGTTCCAGGGGGGAATCCTTTCCTGGCCTTAAAGAAGATACGCACACTCCCCGCTCCCAACCCCTCCAGCCTCTGCTCTGTCGTCACTTCTTTTCTGCCTCTGGTCGGCCTGCCTCTCTTCTAATAATACCGATCACGTGGGTCATCTTGGCTAATCCAGGATAGTCTCGGCATCTCAAGATTTTTGATACAATCACATCTGCAAAGTCCTTTTTGCAGGTAACACACTCATGGGTTCCAGAGATCAGGAGGTGAACTTTGGAGGCCCATTACTCTTATCTACTTGAGGAAGGGTCTTTGGTAGTGCATTTAGCAGTGTTTTGTGTCTTCTGCACCTCTTCCTTGTAACTCCCTAGAGTGTGACTGGGTATAAATGGAAAAAGCAGGATGTCATGACCCTGCTCAAAGTTTTTGATGCCTTGGGCGGCAAACTCGCCCACAGTCACCGCTGTGGGATGTGCACCAGCCCCTTCACCTCCTGCCTTCAGGAGTGGTCCTGGCACCCTCACCAGTGCTGTGGGTCCCCTCCAGCTTGGAAAAGTTGAGTGTCATGAAAAGTAGCATGCAAAGGGGGCCTCTGGGGAGCAGGTGCTGTATACCTCTAGGGAAATGCCCAATTTGCGTAGGAGAGCATGAGTGTGTGGCATTCAAGTGGGCACTGCCCTCAACCAGCAGCCATGGGAGCCCCCAGAGAACAGGGCCATGTAGGAGGGAGGGGCCATCAGTGACATGTGGCTACTGAAGCAGCTCAAGTACTGTCAGTTGTGTTATCAGAGGTATAAGGTCTTTACCTAAGAAGGATACAATGCCACTCTCTTCTGCATCAGCCAAACTATACTGAAGGTTGTATATTTTGGCAAAAACCAGTTGCGCTCATCAAATAGTCTGTGTGCTTCCTTTAACAATTCCCAGCCCACGTTCGACGTAGGTTAGGGCCACATGGTTGAGTTCTGGCATAGAACCCCTGACCCCCACCTCTCACCACTCTTCCTGGTCTTTTTCTTTCTGTCTCTTGGACCCTGGACACCAGTGTAACAGGTGCCTCTGGGCCCCACCCATCCTGGTCAGCACTCACTTCCACATTCCCAAAGCTGTGCACAGCACACCCGGCACATTTGGCCCAGGGCAAGCTGGAGGTGCCTGAGTTAGCATGCCCGTGAATGACTTGGAAATTGGTAATAAACACTCCGCTTTCCTCCCTCCTGGGTTGGGGCAACTCCTGTGCATGGCTCCCAGAGTTGCTCACAGCAGTGATTGGCTAGCTCCGCACCCTTTGCTGGCTTTCTTCTCTTTTCTATATTACTTCCCCTGTTCCTTTCTGGTGTTCTCTGGGAACAACTTGTACATAAACGACTTGCACTCGTCTCAGGATCTGGGGAATATGATGTGTCTCGATGGTGGCATTCCAAGCTGGGGGAGACTCTTGTCAGTTGGGTCCCCAGGTGACTAGAGGAGCCTCCCTCCTCTCCTCCTGCCTTCCCTCTCCTGTTTACCCACCTCAGGCTTTGCCTGAGTGAGAAATATATCTTTGTGTTAAGGCACTGATATTTTGCTTTTATTTTGATTGCATTTTGTTTTTACATCTTGGTCTACCCTGATTAAGATAGGGTGATCTGCTCTATGCATTATAGTTTAATCGTTATTTTTGAGAGAGAGAGAGCGAGCGAGCATGGGGGGGGGCAGAGAGAGAGAAAGGGAGATATAGAATCCAAAGCAGACTCCAGGCTCTGAGCTGTCAGCACAGAGTCTGATGTGGGGCTCGAACTCACAAACCTCAAGTTTATGACCTGAGTCGAAGTCTGATGATCAACTGACTGAGCCACCCAGGCGCCCCTATGCATTGCATTTTAAGCAGGACACGGACAAACAAGAACACCCAGTGTTCTAAATACCTCCACCTGCTATTTCTGCCCATCATCACCCTAATCCAGGCTCCTGCAGCTCTTGCTTCCTTCTGAAGTGCACACTGGCCTCTATCAAGCTCTTCATAGGCTGCAGACAGTGCGATTTTTGGAGTGGATGTCTGATTATATGACTACATTCTTAACTCCCTTCAATGGCCGAAGTAAACAAATCCTTAATGGGCTCTGTATGCCCAAGTGAGAGCTGGCCCTGGGGCTACTCTGCTCCTAGTATGTACTCTCCAGCTCATTTGCCTGCTTTCAGTTCCTCAATCGGGATAAACCTCTCCCTGTCTCACAAACTTTGCATGTGCTGTGTGCCTTCCCTGAAAGCTTCTCCTACTCTTCACCTGAGAAATTCCTGTTTATCCTTAAGACGGCAGCTTGGGGGCACCTGGGTGACTCAGTCGGTTTAGCATCTGACTCTTTTACTTTTTTAATAAATTTTTTTAAATGTTTTTTTATTTTTTGAGAGACAGAGAGAGACAGTGAGAGCAGGGGAGGGTCAGAGAAAGAGGGAGATACAGAATCCGAAGCAGGCTCTGCAGGCTCTGCGCTAGCTATCAGCACAGAGCCTGACGTGGGGCTCGAACCCACGAACTGTGAGATCATGACCTGAGCCGAAGCCGGACGCTTAACCAACTGAGCCACCCAGGCACCCCTAGCATCCGACTCTTGACTTCAGCTCGGGTCATATCTCATGGTTCGTGGGGTCGAGCCCCGCACTGGGCTCTGTGCTGACAGTGGGGAACCTGGTTGAGATTCTCTCTCTCTCTCTCTCTCTCTCTCTCTCTCTCCCCCTCCCTAGCTCCTGAGTGTGTGCTGTCCTCTATCAAAATAAATAAACTTAAAAAAAAAAAAACCCTCAAGTTAATGGTCTGTCTTTAGAGAAGTTTCTGAACCCTTAGCTTGGACAGATCTGCTGGTATAGGCTTCATAGCCTCCTGAATGTACTTCCCTTTCCCAGCACTAATTACAATCTGAGTTACTTGTTTTGGAGGGGTGTGTTTATTTAATGTCTGGGCTTCCTCTGGACCATAATTTTTTTAAATGTTTATTTTATTTTTGAGAGAGAGAGAGAGAGAAAGAGAGAGAGCACAAGTGGGAGAGGGACAGAGAGAGAGAAAGGAAGACACAGAATCTGAAGGAGGTTCCAGGCTCTGAGCTGTCAGCACAGAGCCTGATGCAGGGCTCAAACTCACAAGCTGTGAGATCATGACCTGAGCTGTGGTCGGATGCTTAACCAACTGAGCCACGCAGGTGCCCTATCCCCTCACTGGACCGTAAATGTCTGAGGCCCACACCTCTTCATTCACATCTGTGTTCCCAATGCTTGACACAGTGTGCCTGGTTTAGTAGATGCTCAGTTAATAAGTGCTGAACGAATAAATACACGAATAAATGAATCAGGGGAAGTGGACGTGGGAATTCAGACACAGACGGGGGAGATAGTCCTGCCACTCTGGCTCTGGGCTTGCTGCCAGGGCTAGGTTCTGTGAGCAGAGTGGGGAGGCCTGAAGAGTAGTCCCTCCTTTATGTGAAGGGTGGCTGGCTGGGTGGGAGGGGTGGGCAGGAGGGGCTGGTGCCCATTCAAAGCTCACTGCCATGGTAACAACCAGTGTCACCTTGGCTTTGCTACCAGCTGCCATTCTGGACCATCTCCCCTTGCTCTTCAGTAGACCTTCAGGGACACTCTTCCCATCCTGCCGCCCGCTGTGCCCTTCCCCTACAGAGCGGATCAAGCAGAGGCAAGGGGAGGTCACTTCATCTGGCCTCCAAGGGCTGGGCAGAGCTGGACTCTCAGCAGCAAACTCCCTTACCTTCTGTGAGACCCTGGAAGTGGAACCATGTTAGTGTGGACACGATTTCTTTACTCTCATTGTACTATGGGGTCCTGGTGCTCTTCCCTATACGTGGGTGCTGAAGGTCCCTCCCGTATCAATATCATAAAACAGGGCAGGCTCCAAACCTGCCACCTGTTCTTTATAACCTGGGGTGTGTGGAAGGCTTACGCCCAGGGATTTTTATGAATCCTACAGAAACCCACCCATCTCTTCACTGGGACACCTCCCTGGGTGAGCACTCTCCTGTCCTAAACAGTTACCAAAACCCAAGGTTTTCCCTTAGTCCTCCGACTCCTGGGTCTCTCTGAAGCTCGGGATTTATTGCTTATCCTTCCCTCATCTTGGAATTCATGCCTCCCCGGCATCCTTCTGGACTCTTCCTCTGTGATTGATTGTTCCTCTTTCTCCTCTAAAGCTCTAAAGGTCTTGGTCCTTCCTCTTCTCACTTATGCCTCTCTCTCTTGCTGGGCCTACCCATTCCTGCAGTTTCACACATCACTGCCATGTCCTTCCTCCTGACCTTGTTTATACACACTTGCCTCTCATGTCCAGTTCCCGGCAGGATCAAGCTGAAGTCCTGACCTAAATCTCCAAGGCTTCTGCCATCTTCCCCTTCTCGCTCAGAACTGCAGCTTCCCAGGCCCAACACACACTTCTAGTACATTTCTGCCTTGCCCAGCTGGCCACTATGACTCCCAGAAGAGACGCACTATGTATAGGGTGTGGTCAGGAGGGCCTCACCAAGAGTTGGCTGGGGCTTGGGGAATGGGCTTGGGTGCCCATGATGGCTGCTGTCCTGGGAGAGGCGAGGGTCTTCAGAAGCAGGTGGGAGCCTTCCGGCCGAGTCCTCTCCCTTCGCTCCCCGGTGGAGCGGCATGCACTGCTCCAGGCATCTCCCTCTCAGGGGATGTGAGCAAATGGTGGATGGACAATGGCAAAGAGGTCTGCATTGGACAGCACAGCATTGGGGACCTCAGAGGGTAGGGACACATTTGAGGGCTGTCCAGCACTGATCCGGAGCATCTGTCACTGGATGCAGGGCTCAGGGAGCAACCCTCAGTGGGACTCACTGGCAGTGGGCTCCTCAGCCCCCTACCTAATGCCTTCGCTTTTGCCAGGTCGGACTGCACACCCCTCCATTTGGTTATTTGCTCCCTAGCTCATGCCATAGCTCCTTCCCAGACTGGAAGCTCCATTACGATAGAATCCTGTCTCTCCGTCTGTCCTGCCCTCTGGCACTCACTTATCAATGTTTGTTGAATGAATAAATAAAACATATGCTGCCCCTTTCCCAGTTCTTTGCCTTTGTTCTTGCTGTTTCCTCCCTTTAGGTGCCCTGTGGCCCCACCCCCATCTCTCTCTCTACTTGTCAAAACCCTCCCTCTCCTTCCAGACCCATTCAGAAGAAGCTTTCCCTGAGCCCCCAGCGTGGAACCATCTTCCCCATGCTAAATCTCTGGCACATGGCTTGTGTCTCTCACATCACTGATATCTTTTGCTTTGGATTATACTTATTTCTGTACCTATCTCTGTCCCTCTACTAGACAGTGAGCTCCTTGAGGGCAGGGCATATCATCCATGTATTTTCTCTTCCCTATTCGCTGGCACAATGCTTTCTAGGCACTAGGTGCTCTATAAGTGCACAGTGTAAGAAGGCAGAGGTGTTGATTACAGTCAGTGGCTTTTTACTGGGACAAATGCTGCTTCATTGCAGCCCAAAGTGGGGTCCCTGAACCCCCTTGCCCTTGCCTCATATTGACGGGGCCATCTCTAAGATCTCCCACCTTTCCTTCCCACTCAACCCCTGCTAACACTTTGCTAAATCATACTCCATTTCAAACATTTGCATGGCCTGACCACAGCCTGGTAGATGGGGGGAGGCTGAGCTGCAGGGATTGTCCGGTCATATGAGTCTCTTGGCAAGAGCCCAAGAGAGCAGAGATTGCCTGATATGGAGGGCGCTGGGCTCCAGGGGGGCATCTGGGGGCCCCTGCACAGCCCCCTATGCCCTGAGCCCCGAAAAGCACTGGGTAAACCCAAGTTTGCCTGTCTGTGGTCACCATCTGTACTGATGGAGACATTGGCAGGATGTGTCTGTATGTGCGAATGAGTGCTTGTGTGCGTGCTGAATGAGTCACCAGGGAGGGGCCAGGCCCAGAGGAGCTCACAGGCTAGATCTTCCTCAATTTTTCCTATTTGGGCCGCCAGAGATTGAGTGGCACATCTTTCAGCAAGATTTAACCCTGTGGTTTCAAGGGGTTTCCTTCCTAGCCAGACTCTATACTCAAGCTTAGTACAGAAGTTCTTAAACACTGCAACTTAATCCAGTCGCCTGGGGTGCATGTTCAGCATGGGGATGTCTGGGTCCACCCCTGCCCTGATTTTCATCTAATTTTTTTAAATGTTTATTTATTATTGAGAGAGCATGAGCATGGGAGGGGCAGAGAGAGAGGGGAAGACACAGAATCTGAAGGAGGCTCCAGGCTCTGAGCTGTCAGCACAAAGCCCAACGCAGGGCTTGAACTCACAAACCAAGAGATTGTGACCTGAGCCAAAGTCGGATGCTTAACTGGCTGAGCCACCCAGGCGCCCCCCTCCCTCTGCCCTGATTTTCAGATCTGGTCCGAATACCACACACCTGGAGCTTGCGAGCACTTACTCACACAAACATGGTGGAAGCTGCAGGAAATGCAACCAGAATGCTGAAAACAAATGCACAAACAATGTAGAGGGCTGAGGAATATAGGAGTCTAGACTTAATGTAGCAGCCAGACTCCTGGAATAAAATTCCAGCTCCTACCTGGGTGACCTTGGGCAACTCAACCTCCTTAGGCTTCAGTTTGCTCCTCTAAAATGGAACTAATAATCATCCCACTTCATTAGGTTATCATGAGAATTAAATGAGCTATATATGTAAAGTCATTGGAACAATGCCTGACATGTAGTTAAGTACCATTTAAGCATGTTAGATGTTATTATATTATTATTATTATTTTAATGTTTATTCATTTTTGAAAGAGAGAGAGTCAGAACATGAACTGGGAGGGGCAGAGAGAGAGGGAGACACAGAATCTGAAGCAGGCTCCAGGCTCAGAGCACACAAACTGATAAGGGCCTCAAACCCACAAACCATGAGATCATAACCTGAGCCGAAGTCAGACGTTTAACCGACTGAGCCACCCAAGTGCCCCAATATTATTATTTAATTTATATCTGGACATCTAGGACCCAGAATTCTTGGCAGATCTATTTAGACTCTTGCTACTTAGCTCTGTTTAGGCTCTTTCTAGTTCACACGCGTCAGTACGACCTGGTAGCAGGACAGAAATGCAATCTCGGACCCAGTTCTGGATGCAAGGAATCAGAATCTGCATTTAACAAGAGCCCAGGGGAACAGTGAGCTCATTGAAGTTTGTGAAGCACTGCTTTAGAGCACACGGGAGGCCACACCCTGAAACTAGGCCAGAGATTGGGCTGTTAGGGAGAAGGAGGCCAGCAAGGGTTAGGTTGCCCTGCCTTGGGGTCAGCACAGCCTGGAAATCCCCCAGACCGTCTTCAATGCGAGCACTTCACGTCGGGACACCGCTGGGGTCCCTACACGTCAGTGTGCTGGGACAGCCTGGTGCCTGGGGCCACCGTGGGGGCGCGGTGGTTGAGGCCACCCCCCCAGAGCCCAGGGGATGCCACGAGGTCGAGGGGCGGTTTGCTGGAGTACCAGGTGCGTAGGAGGCGGTCTACCTGCTCCCGGCTGGAAACGGCGCGCAGGTGGCCCTTCCCGCTTCCGCCGCCGTCCAGGCCATCGGGGGGCTTGGGCATCTCGGGGGGCTCAGGGTCCCTGTCCGCGGTGTCCCGGCGCAGCCCCCGTGCCCGCATTTCGCTCTGCATGCTGGCAAAGAAGTGCAGCACGCAGCGGTGCGCAAAGTCCCGCGCATGCTCGCAGCATGTTTCGTCGAAGAGCTTCTGCTCCAGGTCCACGTAGTTGCTCCAGTATCGGCGCTGCAGGAAGACTGTCTGGTCGAAGCAAGGCCTCAGGCAGCGGGCCAGGAAAGCCAGGATGATCAGTAGCAGGGTGATACTCCAGCCGATGGCCTGGAGGGGGTGGGGGGAGAGGGGCACCAGGTTGGGCGGAAGAGAGGCCAGGTTCTATACAGTGTGGCAAGGGTGTTCCAAAGTCTCTCCCTTTACTCACCTCTCCCATCTCTCCCCAAATCTATCTATGCTCCCATTTAATCATCCATCCTACCAACCACCTCCACCCATCCTCCCTTCCATCCATCCATCCATATATCTGTTTCTCCACCCATCCATCCAGTCATCCATCCTCTTACCTGGCTAATGTGTCTGTCAGCTTCCCATCCAACCATCCTGTGACTGTCCTTGAATCTGTCATACATCCTCCTGCCCATCCATTCATGTTCCCATAGTCTCATTCTTTCTTCCATTTATCATCCACCCTCCCACCATTCAACCTCCAAATCTTCCTCTGGAAGGAAACCAGAATATGTTACCCCAACATATGCCTCTTTGACACAAAAAGTATCTTGTACTGAAGACAATTGAGAAACAGCATCCATAGGAACAGTTTTCTTGACCCTCCTCTTTTCTGCCTAAAGGCAGGAAGTACATTCCCCTTTTATTGGGAGAGAACTCTATCAGCCCAGAGACTGCGCCAGAGAATCTGCCAACAAACCTTACTCCATTAGTCCCTCTCATGTGTTTACCTTCCCATGGTTTCCGCCCTTGGAGACTAACATGGCTCTCCTTTGTCCTGCCATTGCTCTACAAAGGTATTGTTCTTTGTTGAAGACGCTAGATGAGTTGCGGTTCTAAGCCACCACTTTGAGGTACTCTTTCGTTGTTTTAGGTTTCTTTCACTTGATGCACACTGCACACATTAATAAATTGTGTTTTCCTCCTATTAATTTGCCTTTTTGTTAGAGTGTCAGCTGAAAACCTATGATGAGTAGAGGCAAAACTTTGCCTCCCTTACACTCCCATCCATCCATCCATCCATCTACCACTCACCCATCCATCCACCCACCATCCATCTATCCACCGACCCACTCACCATCCATACATCCATCTACCTATCCACCATCCATCCATTTATCCATCCACCCACATCCATCCATCCACTCACCATCCATTCATCCATCTATCTACCCACCATCCATCCATCTATCCATCCGTCATCCTTTTGCTTTTTATCTAGTCCTTCATCAATCCTCACACATACTTATCCATCCCATCTCTGCAGCCAACCATCCTTTATTTTGGGAGAGGCACTGAGGACTCAGTCTTTGCTCTCATAGAGTGCACACTTGTGGAGGAAACAATAAAGTTGGTGATAGACTGGCTGAATGCCGTGTTCTGGGCTGTGTAGGGGGTCATGGGAGTACAGAGGAGGGTAACCCAATCTGAACTTGAGGTCTTAGGGAATAGTGAGATTGAGGCTGAGATGTGAAGGGTGATATGAACAGGGAACAGTGTTCCCAGGACGAGTGTGAGGAAAATTTGAAGAGTTCCTTCAGTTTGGATCCTACACCTACCCGACACCTGTCCCTCCTCTCTGCCCACCCAAAGCTTTAGTCTCTCCAAGGCCTTGCTTACGACACACAGAGAAACTGTGTGCTCCTGGGGCAGGCAGAGAAATCACTCCTCTAAGCCACAAAGACATATTTGAATCCTTATCATTTGTGGATGTGGTTTACACAGCTCTCTTATTTGGCCTCTCTCAGGATCCTTCCTTCCACCTGCCAATCTAAAATAGTCGTGTGAGTGTTTTATATACAAGGAACATTTAATGTGCCTGATAACCTATATCTGACTCAGGACTCAAACCTTGGTCTGATTGAAAATTCTACACTCTTTCCAGTGAACTAGCAAGAGCCCAGAGAATTTAAGCCTGCAGGGCTCATCCACATGGGGGAGACCAAATCAACTGTGGGAGAGACTGAAACCCAGAGGGGGAGTAATGTGGTCAAGGCAGAATCTGACCCCGAATCCAAGGCATCCTGAGTACTGGTCCCATCTCTGTCATGCATGGGCCTGCATTTGCCATGAGTCTGTCTTGGTCTCACAAAGGGCTGGGCTGTGTTTTTATTCCCTGTAGCCCCAGTGATGCTATGTATGTGGTGGGTTCATGTAAATACTTTTGGGGGGAACACAGCACAACTGGGGCTCTGGGAGAGATGGTGGTGGAATCTGGAGTCTGGGATGGGGGTGGGACTGGGGTCTGTCCCCAGGGTGATGGCGGGGATGCTAGCTTGGGGAGCCAGGCGTTGTGGGGAGGACCTGCACTGCAGGGAGATGGTTCCGGGGGCTTGGTGTGACTGCACTTCAGATCCCTGCCCTGCCTCTTAGGAGCTGTGCGACTTGGATCCGTGAACTAAACTCTCAGAAGCTTAATTTCCTCATCTGTAAAATTGGATGATAATGATTGCACCTGCCTCATATGGTTGTTCCAAGAATTAAATAAACCAATGCATATGAAATGCTAAGCACAGTGCCTGATACATAAGTGCTCAGTGGCGATTAGTATTATTTCTGAGAGGTGGCAAGAATGTGTGTATGGGGTGGGAGGCAGGGCAGAGCAGGTTATTTCCAATGCTTTCCTGTCATCTAGCCTCCTGGGGATGGAACTAGCTGCCTTCTGGAGGGTACGGGCACCTGGTCTCTGCCCTGGGGTGAGTTAGCGTTGAAGGCAAAATGTCCACTTCTTAAGGCCCAACAGTGTCCTCTATATGGATCATGCTCCTGATCCTTCCGGGGACCACCTGCTCCTTAATTGGGTCTCTAGCAGTAGGGAGGGGCCACCGGAAAACATTTGCACCTCCTCACCCCCACGCCCCTTGGAACCAGGGCAGGCTGTTTTCCGGGGCTGGGAGAGAACCACCCGAATTACCTGTGACAGGCACCGTAGGTAGCGAGATACTGCCTTTCTCGCGGGACTGTCCCTGACCAGCCCATCCTCCTTGCAGGGCACCTTGGCCAGGAAGAGCTGCACCTGGCTGGGGGTCATGTTGGCAAAGTCCAGAAACTTATCAGGGTCCACGGAGCTGCTGAAGGCACACACAAAACACTTCCCGTCGAGGAGGGCCAGTAGGATCCAGACGAGGGGCGCAGCCAGCGCTCTCTGCAGCACAGAGGAGCACATATACCTAGGGCCAGAGGCAGGGAGGGCTGCAGAGGCAGCTGGGATTCGGCCGGAGCAGGAAGGCTACAGGAGAGATGTGAGGATGGACTTCCAGGAGGGCTGAGAAATGCATGCTGAGGTGACATCAAGAAATGGCTGCAGCTTCCCCTGCAGAGGTCCCAACAGCAGAGGACAGGGAGGAAGGAGGGGGGCTGGGACCCCAGGAGGTTGGGAAAGTCTCCCCCAGCAGTCCTGAGACTGGAACACTGGGGAGCTCTCTGCCTCGGACTCTAGGCTCTGCTGGTGCCCTGCCCATGCTGGGGGCACTTAGATCTTAGTTCCATTCCCCTGGCGGTACTGAGGGCCCCTGATCTCAACTACCTGTGGGGCTCTCTCTGCCTTAGTTAGGGCTTCAGGTCTCTGTTCCCAGAGTGGAAGGCTGAAAGCCAGGAGAGTTAATGACCCCAACCAACCTTCAGTCCACAGGGTTGAGGCCCGGTGGGCAAAGACCCCAGCTTTGTAGACTCTCAGTGGGACAATCCTGAGGTGTGTTCTACCCGTGTTCTCAGCGAGTCCCCAGAAGGAGTGACTCCAGTTGCCCATTTATCACCCTCTCCCCAGAACTGCTTTTGTGGGGGAGTCTCAAATAAAACAGCCCCACCCTATAACCTTTCTGGAGGCAGTGCCTGGCACACCTCCCTCCAGGTCCTGAAGCCACCCTCTGTCCTTCTGCCCTTCGGGAGGTTGCGTGTGGGTCACAGGACAGGAGCCCAGGGGAGCTGGACTTACTGGGTCCCGGGTTCCGGAGGAAAAGGCAAAGTGCGCAGCTCACGCGTATGACCCTCCCCGTGTGGCTGAATCATAGGGAGCAGGGGGCCTCTGCACCACGGAGCAGAGGCCCCTGTGCACAGCATGCAGCTGTCTGTCGTCTCTGACTTGGACTGTATACAGAACATGAAATGACATATGCTGGGCTGTGTATATGTGGGCACGACCTACCCAGCAGGCAATTGTAAATACAGCATAGATAGGGGTGGCTCTGGTGTTTTCTAAGACCAGCATGGGCCGAAGGTGATACTGAGGCCTTGTTGCGAACTTCCACCACCTGGTTCTGATATGGACACCAAGCTGGCGTGAGGCTCTGAGGACATGGTGCCATACAACAGGGGATGTCCCTGTTCCCGGAGGAGCTTATGGGAGAGGGAACGCAGCCTCGAAGCCCATCATCCCTCCTACTGTGTGTGAGCACTGGCTGTTCGTGTCAGGAGATGGCCCTTCATGTATGTGCTGAGTGTAATTCATGGCCAGAGGACAGATGTGACCTGGGCAATTTTGGGGAATCCTGCACTGGCCATAGAAGGGTGACAAATTACAGGAACGGAAACCTCTGTTTCCAGAGTGGAAACTGGCTAGTGAGGCTTGGTGAGTTGGTGTTTCCCTCCCTTGGGGAGGAAGGGGCCCCACCTGAGAGTGACTTTGGGGGTGGGTGGGGGAGCCTTACCAACACCCATGAGGAGTCACCGGCAGTGTCTGAGGGGGGGGAGACGACCGATTATGCCCAGGGGTAGCTAGGTGGTGTGGGACCATACCTGATGATGCCTGGGTCCTTCCTCCGGTGCCCGGCGGGCCGGCGCCACTCCTCAACCATCACCATGGACTGCCGGTTGGCAAGGAGGCCACAGAGGAAAAGGGCGAGTGGGGGTGTGAGCAGCAGGCCCAGGCCATAGAGGGCATTGTAGCGTGCCAGGCAGGGGCAGTTGAAGTCGAAGGAGGAGTACAGCTTGACAGTGACCGCGGCCAGCAGCAGGCAGATGCCGTTCATCACTGACTCCGAGCTGGACTGAAAGTGCTGGAGAAGCACCCGGAACTTTTCCATGGCTCTGGCCAGGGGGCAGTGGGCAGCCGTGGGTCTCCGAGTAGCAGCAAGCCTCCGGCCACCTTCCTGGCCAAATCCAGGCCACTCTAGGGGCAAGCCTGGCGGGGCAGAGGAGGGTCTTCTCTTCCAAAGGCCAGAGGGGACAAGGAGGGGGCGACGTTCAGCCTCCAGCCCAGCTTCTGGTGTCCCGCCAAGGACGTGAGGTGGGGGCAGGCTCTCTCCACGAGTGCCCCCTACACCCAGCTCCGACCCCCGGCTGTCCCCCAGTGCCACGCTTCTCCTCTCCGAAGGAAGGTCACTGTTCTGCAGTGCCAGCTCAAAACACCTCTAGGCAAATGTTCCGCACCCTGTCACTGCCCCCTCCCCAGCCCATACCTTCCTCTCTTCAGGGTTTGGATCCTAAGCCTGTCAGCTGGTGGGGCTTTGTGTAGGGGACAGGCAAATTCTGGGTGTGGTAAGGGAACAATGCTGACGAGGCCAATTATATTTTCCAGTCTTAGTCAAAAACCCGATTTGACTCAGCTGAGCCCAGGTAGATTTCATGTCGGCTTTCATGCTGGGGGGAGCCAGGGGGCCCCTCACCCTGCTGGAAGCCTGCCTGGAAGAGAAGACCCTTGAGAAGAGTCTAAACCAGGTTTTAGCATTTGCTGGGTTAGGGGTTGTGGAAGGGCCAGGTCTTCCTGGCAGAGGGTACCATATGGGCAGAGGCAAGGAGGTGAGGAGCAGCCCGCTGTGGGCCAGTAGTGTGGGCTTGCTGGGATGCAGTATCAGACAGGAGGTGTCGTGCAAGGGGCCTGGAGGAGTCAGTGGATGCCTGCAACCTTCTTCTCCATTTTATTCCACTGTCCCCAGATCTGGGCACCTGACCAGCCCAGGTCCCTCTAAAGCACAGCTTCTTCTGCATCACTCACCTGCTCAGGTGTGACTAGGGGCTCCCTCAGCTTCCATAGGTTGGCATTCAAGGTGCTCTTAATTGTACCCAGATGTGCCTTCCTACCTCCACATCCTCCCCCCTTGCCCTTGCCCCTTCCTCCCACCTGCTCTTCAAGACGCAGCTCAAACGCAGCCCTGTCACCAAGACCCACCCCTGGTGACCTTAGCTCTGTGGGAGCCTCTGCTGTCCCTCTGGCCCCTGAAAGGCTACCTTGGCCTGTTATCAGTCTTCCTCCTGGGGGGCGGGGGCATGGGCATGGACATCCAATGAGGGTAGGGATTTGGGCTGCAGCTGGTTCTCTGCAGCGTCCAGCACGGTGCTGCGTGCATAGCTGGTGACAGCAAGTGTTTGTTCTCTGGGATAGTGATGCCCAGACGTCTTCATTTCATTTCTAGCTCTGTCCTCTCTGCCACTTGGCCTGCACCTGCCTTGCTGTCTGTTCCTAGGAAGCCGATGAGTACAATGTAGGCCCTGTCCTAATCTCTGTCTCTCTCTCCCTTTCTCTCTCTGTTTCTCATTTGTCTCTGTCTCTCTCTGACTCTACTGTAGTGTGTGGTGTGTGTGTGAGGGTGTGTGTGTGTGTGTGTGTGACTCTTTGTGTCCCTTTGTGAACTGGAGGGGGTGGGCGGGCCATCACGGGAATGCAAGTGTGACCCCGAGAAACTCTTCTAGCCTGGTTCATTTCTTGGGCTCTTAATGTAGCCAAGAATCACCAGCGCCATATTCTTCAGGAGGGCACGGGTCCCAGAAAGGCTGGTCGTCTGTCTGAGGTCATACAGCCTGGTGGGGACAGAGCCAGGAAGGAAGCCAGGATCCTCCTTCTGTACCTTCCAGCTCTACTTACCTGCTGGGCTGCTGACCCTCAGGGCCCCCAGCCCCCTGAAACCTAAGGACTCTCCAGAAAAGATCAACCAGTCCTTCTGGGAGAACACTGCCAGGAACTGGGACAAGGTCTCTTCTAGGCCAACCTGTTCACAGCTCCAAACCGGAGAGGGGAGACAGCCCCCAGGTCAGCCCGCCACAACGTAAAGAGATAGTATCTTCCCAGGTGTGAGTGTATCTTTGCATTTTAAACATTCTGTATTTTCTAACTATCTACTTTCATAATCATGATTTTAGAAATTTCCCAGTATAAATCATAAACCATTCTCATTGGAAATACTCAAAGGGTGTATAGAACAAGGTAAAAGGGGAGAAGGATCACATTTTGTTGCTGGGAGCCTGGGTCTGCTGAACCAGGAGAGGCAGAAGTAGAGGGAAGAGCTGGAGAGAGACTTACTTTCCTCAGTAGGGGCGCCTGGTGGCTCAGCTGGTTAAGCTACTGACTCTTGATTTCAGCTCAGGTCATGATCTCACAGTTCGTGGCTTAGAGCCCCCAATCAGCCTCCATGCTGACAGCGCAGAGCCTGCTTGAGATTCTCTCTCCTTCCTCTCTCTGTCTCTCTGCCCTTCCCCAGCTCATGCTTTCACTTTCTGTCTCAAAATAAACTTAAAAAAATTTGAAAAAAATTGTTGAGCTGCATGATAATGCCTTAACCCAGCCTTTCCTCCTTTGTTCTTTTAAAAAATAGTTTTTGGCATTTTTATTTTAGAGGGAGAGCATGAGCAGGGGAGGGGCGGAGGGAGAGAGACAGACAGATAGAATCTCAAGCAGACTCCATGTTCAGTGTGTAGCCTGATGTGGGGCTTGATCCCACAACTCTGGGTTCAGGACCTGAGCCAAAACCAAAAGTCCGATGCTCAACTGACTGAGCCACCCAGGCACCCCAACGCAGCCTTTCTTAACCCCTTACACCACCCCAGCGGTCTGTGGCTATGTTCTTCTGGGTCTTTAAATTCTGGGGAAATTTTTTCAATTCACATTTTCATTTTAATGATGACTTAAATCTTTTTAGCAGTTTTAGACATACGTTACTGTGCAATGAGAAGATCTTTATAGGACAAGTCTTGGTTTCTTTCTTTCTCTCTTTTTTTTTCTTCTTGTATTAGGGCCTGACAGTTACATCTTGGGGGGTTTTCCAGATTTTTTGTCCTTGAATAGGAAACTGGATATTATTTGAGAAACATTGGCTTTACCATTCTTGGAATTCCTGTGACTGAGAGGGTTCTTTAAGACTAGGTGCCCATATTGGAGATGTTCAGTGTATCTGAAGTGTGAGCGTGTGTGCGCGTGTCAGGGTGTAGGCGTACTTGTGAGTGCATGTGTGTACACACGTGTGTGTGGTGTGAATGTGTGTGATATGCATGTGCAGAATGTACGGATAAGTGTGTGTTTTCAGAAATACAGGTGCCCCTCTGTTTCTTCTTTCTATAGTGAGTACACTCTCCCCTGAGGTTTCTCTTTCTTTTTCCTTCACGAGGAAGACATTGGACGCATGTCCCACTTGTCTCTCAGGACAGGGAGACCATTGTTCCCTCATGTCTAGCACAGCAGTCGTGTCCTTTCTGTCTCTGAGAGCCCGGCTGCTCTCTACCCAGGTGACAGAGGCCTCTGTGGGATTCTGCTGACAGGACCTTTTGGTGTGACTCTGGCAGACCTGGGGTAAAGCAATGTGGCACTTATGTGGCCTCCACTCTGGTGACCACATGGAGCCACGTGGCTCTTCAGGGATTGGAAGGAGGATGAAAATAGAAACTGGGGGTGCATCTGACACATGGCGTTGGAACAGCTGGCCAACCATTGGAGAAAATCTTAACTGAATTCCTATCTCATTCTTTTTTTTTAATTTTTTAATGTTTTTTATTTATTTTTGAGAGAGAGAGACAGTGTGAGCAGGGGAGGGTCAGAGAGAGAGGGAGACACAGAATCCGAAGCAGGCTCCAGGCTCTGAGCTAGTCGTCAGCACAGAACCCGATGCGGGGCTCAAACCCATGAACCGTGAGATCATGCCCTGAGCTGAAGCCGGACGCCTAACTGACTGAGCCACCCAGGTGCTCCCCTATCTCATTCTTTATACCAAAATTAATTCCAAATGGCTCAAAGACTTCAGCGTGAAAACTAAAATCATAACAATTTTATAAGACAATGTAGGCAAGTGTATTCATTATTAGAGGCCAGGCACATCCTTTGTGAACAGAGCACAGAACTTAGTAGCTATGAAGGAAAAGAGGGTTAATGCAGGCCTCAACTCCTGCGGGCAAAATACCAATAAACAAGTAAAAACAAACTGAAAAATGGCGTTTGCCAAACACAAGCCACACAAACATTTATGCTTCTTAATTTGCAGAGGGATATATAAATCAATAAAAGAGATGAACAATCCTATGGGAAAATGAGCAAAGCATGTCAATGGGCTGTTCACAGAAAAAGAAAAAAACAAGTGGCCTGCAAAGATTCTAATTCTCACATATAATTAAATGCGATCGAAACAACCAGGTGCCTTTTAAAACTTGTCACTTAGTTGGAAACTAAAAAGTTGATACTATCTGATGTCGATGAGGACTTCCGGAAATGACTTTTCATAAATTTATGATTAGAATACAAATTTATAAGGTTTTATTAGGACAGTTTGGCAATATAGTTAAAGCAAAAATTTAAATACACATGCCCTGGGAGCTAACAATTACACTAGTATGAATTTGCCCTACGGAGGGATTTGCCAAGATAAAGTAGAAATAGCCAAGATAAATGAACAGGATATTCATTATAACTTTGTTTGAATGGCAAGAAAACTGAAAACAACCAAAATTTCATCAACAGGGGACTGTTTTAATAAATTATGTCACAGCCATAAAATGGCATTTATGTAGCTATTAAAAGAATGAAGCAATCTATGTGTTCGTATGAAAAGATATTTAGTATATCTTAGGGTAGGTTAAAAAAAATCACTGTTTAATGTACTGTCCATGGTATGATCCTTTTTAAATAAAATAACATAAATATGTAAAAGTTTTGGTATTGTGTACACTTTTCTTTTTTGAATTTTTTTAATGTTTAGTTTTTTGAGAGAGAGAGAGAGAGAGACAGCGTACCATTGGGGGAGGGGCAGAGAGAGAGATGCACAGAATCCAAAGCAGGCTCCAGGTTCTGAGCTGTCAGCACAGAGTCTGATGTGGGGCTTGAGCTCACCAGCTGTGAGATCATGACCTGAGCTGAAGTCAGAACCTTAACCGACCGAGACTCCCAGGCCTGCCTGGTATTATGTACACTTTTTGCTGGAAGAATACATAAGATATGGACAGTTACTGGGTGGTCAGGGAAAGGGGATTTTTTTTTCCCATTTTATGCCTTTCTGTGCTGTTGATTTTCAATGTGTACATATGAATTCTATTTTTAAAAGATCAGGGGCACCTGGGTGGCTCAGTTGGTTAAGCATCTGACTTCGGCTCAGGTCATGATCTTGCAATTTTTGAGTTCAAGCCCTGCATCTGGCTCTGTGCTGACAGTTCAGAGCCTGGAGCCTGCTTTGGATTCTGTGTGTCTCTCTCTCTGCCACTCCCCAACCTCGCTCTGTCTCTGTCTCTCTCTCTCTCTCTTGAAAATAAAAAAACATTAAAATCTTTTTTAAAGATCAGTAAGAGGCTGTTTTGTGTCCTCAGTGGGGGACTTACCTCTCATATTTATGATCTTAATTTATATGGTGCCTGCGTGGAAGCAAATGTCTCCTGTATTGTGACATACCTATCCACACCTGGAGTTGTAAATAGGTTACTCTGTGTGTAAATAAAATAAGCCTGTTTGGATCTTCCAAAAAAAGAAAAAGAAAAAAAAGAGGCTATCCAGGCAGTGGTTTTATGGAATTAAAAAATAAGTTTCCATATATAAATTGAGAAATGTTATTTTAAAAAAGAGGATTAAAATATATGACTTACACAAAATAAAATATTCTAGTTCAAACAGTAGCATTCTTCTACACTTGGTCTTCATCCCACAGGTTACAGAATGTGGAACAATTTCCTTTGTTCACAGTACATTTCTTTCTTTTTTTTAAATCTATGTTTGTTCTTATTTATTTATTTATTTGAGAGAGAGAAAAAGAGAGAGTCCATGTATGCATAGGCACACAAGCAGGGGAGAGGGGCAGAGAGGGAGGAAGAGAGAGAGAGAGAGAGAGGGAGAGGGAGAGAGGGAGAGAGAGAATCTTAAGCAGTCTCCATGCTCAACATGGAGCTCAATATGAGGCTTCATCCCATGACCTGATCATGACCTGAGCCGAAATCAAGAGTCGGAGCTCAATTGACTGGGTCACACAGGTGCTCCTCATTAATGCATTTCTAATTCCTTTTCTCAGAAGAAAGAGATAAGCCTGGTTTTGTAGTATTATTTTCACCTCTCTTTTTTCACATGACTAAAGGCTGTGAACATGGAGTTTCTAACCAAACTGACATGACGTTGTTTCTAGCTTCTGCCGAGGGGGTCTGGTTTTCTGGCATGGAAATCCTGTCAGGGGTGGCATCCGACTCTAGATGACACTGGATGTTGGGCTAAAGGCAGAGACTTGGGGACAAACACAGTCGTTTGATTTGGGGAGAGGGAACCCATCCAGTTGGATTTTCTGAATTCTACTTCTGTTCAAGAAATACCAAAGCGGTGTGGCTCCAGGGCCATGTTTTCCCTTTTCTGACAGCACAAACTCATAAAGCTTCTGAGATTGCGCATCGTGGTTGAGAAGCGGGGTGTGCTGGAAGATGGCTGGGCTGGGGGAGTGGCAAATCCCAGCCGTGAGGGTGATCAGGTGCTCAGAGAGCAAGCTAGGAAGCCCCTGTTGTAGGCGACACACCCTCAAGCTTTAGCCACATGGCAACAGCTGTTCACTGGGCATGATGGTGCTGTGCTGGTGCTGGGCATACACAGGTGCCCACATCAGGTGCCCCCTGATGCAGCCAGGGCGGCATCCCAGTGTGAACTGGGGCACTCTGAAGAAGACCTCCACTTGGCTTAAGTTCGGGGAGATTCTCCCTGAGTCCTGGAAGAGTCTTTGTTGATAGATTTGACCTTCTTTGGTCTAGCAACCGGGATGGGGAGGTCTCCTCCGGAGGTCCAGTCACAAGATGAAAGATAAGAATGTGGCGTTAGTGACACAAATATACCCAGAGGGTAGTATGTCAGTGGCTAAAGTATAGGGCTAATTTCCTCACAGATACGTTTTCTTTACAATTAAATAGCTAATGGAAGCTACAAGGACATGTATTCCTCCCCACCAAAAAAGTTCTTTTTGTGTTGAGAGAGAAAAAGAGCTACTTGTAAACATTTAAACCTGTTTGAATCGACTTGAGGCCCCCCCTCCCAAATTGCCAGGGACAAAGGAGATTCCAATGGAGTTCTAGCGCTACCTAGTGGTGGCTGGTGAGAAACTGAGAGGGAGGGAAAGGGAGGCGAGAGCTGGGGACACAGGGTCACCATGGACTTTGCTGAGAGAAAACTTTCCACAGGCTACCCTCACTGGACAGAGAGGCCCCCCGATGCGTCTGCGGGTGAAGATGGGAACAAGCTAGTGCCTTCACACCTTCCTTGGGAAAGATGGACAGGCCAGAGATGTTACTCCACGAGCCATAGTGGAGACATGTCTGTTTCCTATTCCTGGTCTAGGGGTGAAGGGCATTTGAAGTGAAGACCACTGGCTTATTGGACACAAGCCTCCTGACTCCTATTTTTGTTTTGCCATGAGGGAGTTTTAAATTTTTACATAGTCATATTTATCATACTTTTCCTTTATGATTCTCTGGTCTTTGTAACATTCTTAGACAGGCTTTCCTGACAAGGAACCGTCATTTAAAATGTCTATGAGAGAAAGGGATGCTGGGGTATTACCACCATCTTGATCATTAAATTCTTTTTCCTGTTTGGTTATATTCTTTCTTTCTCTCTCTCTCTCTCTCTCTCTCTCTCTCTTTTTCTTATTTTTGAGAGACAGACAGAGACAGCGTAATCAGGGGAGGGTCAGAGAGAGAGAGGGAGATACAGAATCTGAAGACAGGCTCCAGGCTCTGAGCTAGCTGTCAGCAGAGAGCCTGATGCAGGGCTTGAACCCACAAATTGTGAGATCATGACCTGAGCTGAAGCCGGACGCTTAACCGACTGAGCCACCCAGGCGTCCTGTTTGATTGTTTTCAATCTATTTCATGTTCATTAGGGGCTGTGTACACCCTGGCTTACTTCCAGAGAGCTGAGTCAGAGCTCCTGGGAGACCTCAGGGTCCCTCAGGAGTTTCAAGGTTCAGGAACTCAGTGAGGATAGCTTCTCTGCCACAGGTGTTTTCCTGACGCTGGGCACTTGGGGGGATCCCATCCTGGGGCAGGTACAACATCGCAGAGATTTAGAGTCAGACCACTGGAGGGCTCTACCTCAGTGCTTCATTTATCAGCTCCTAGGCAAGTGTCTTAGCTTCCCTAAGCCTGGGGCTTTTCATTTGTAAAATGGAAATGATGAATATAAAATAATAACAGTCCCTACCTGACAGGGTTGTTACCAGGCTTAAATGAGTTGATACAGATGAATTGCTTAGACCGTGGCCTTGGGTACATATTGACTTAGTGCTCCATAAATATCACTTGTCACTATTAGTGAACCAGCAGCCCTGGGCTGGTTCAAGAGGGTTGCTGAACTCCTTGTCACTGCCCAAGTTTCCTAGACAGGGATACTTGGGGTCTTCTGTCTGGTGTTGGGTATTTTCCTTTCTGTGAGTAGAAGGGACCTCTACTGTCCTTTTATTTTATTTTATTTATTTATTTTGAGAGGCAGAGAGAGAACCCTTGTGCATGCAGGTGAGTACAAGCAGGAGAGTGGTAGAGAGAGGGAAAGAGAGAATCCCAAGCAGGCTCCACACTGTAAGCACAGAGCCTGACGTGGGGCTCAGTCTCACTAACTGTGAGATCATGACCTGAACTGAAATCAAGAGTTGGGTGCTCAACCAACTGAGCCACCCAGCATCCCCTCCACTCTCCTTTTAGATGCAACCTTAGGAGTCCTTGACCTCAGTCCTGGATTTTATCCGTGGGCATGATAGGCTCAATAGCTTTCTAAGGGTCTGCTTAAGACGGAGAAAAAACCATTATTGGCTCCAAATTATGATAGAAACATTTCAAAATCAAAATTAATAAATATTTACTTACCTGCCTACAAAATTTAATGTTGTGTCAACTTCATTAATCGTTAAATGAGTACTCATAAAGATTTCATTATATTTAAAGACAATTGTAGGTTTTTCTCACTTGGCAAGAAACCCAACACACGCATGATTGCTCAGAAATAAAACTGATTGTAAATTCAATGAGTTCTTGTCGTCCAGTGATTCCAAAAGCCAAATTTATAAAAATCCTTTCAAAATGTTTAAGATAGGAAAAATTATGTTTAATGTAGGATGCAGTATATTTAGAATGTTTGACCTGATATAGTTGCGCTCCAAGGATAAAAATTTGGGGGTTTATGAAGATCTTACACTTGATCATAGACCTAGGGGCTATCCCCCAGAGGGCAAGTCTGTCTGGAGCAGAGGAAGGGGCTGGGGTTCCCCCTCCCTGCACAGCCATGTCCTGTCCTGCCTTCCCATAATCTCTTGAGGCAAGGCCCGGGAATATACATTTTAAGCCATGTCCCCCTCTCTCCTTGCCTCTCTGCCTGCATATGATTCTGATGCATGCTGAGTTTGAGAATCATTAGTCTACTGTGTGTGCGCCACAGGAGGAGAGCAGATGATCCATTAAAAAAATAGCCTTTAGGGGCACCTGGGTGGCTTAGTCGGTTAAGCAGCAGACTTCGGCTCAGGTCTTGCAGTTCACGAGTTCAAGCCCTGTGTTGGGCTCTGTGCTGACAGTTCAGAGCCTGGAGCCTGCTTCAGTTTTTGTGTCTCCCTCTCTCTCTCTGCCCATTCCCCGCTCATGCTCTGTCTCTCAAAAATAAACATTAAAAAAATTAAAAATAGACTTTATTTTTAGAGCAGTTTTAGGTTCACAGCAAAATTGAGTGGAAAATACAAATATTTCCCGTATACACCCGCACATGCACAGCCTTCCTTGTTACCAGTAGCCCCCATCTAGGTGGTACATTTGTTTTAATCCATGAACCTGCACTGACAGAATGTAACCAGAGTCTATAGTTTATATTATAGTTCACTGCTGGCATTGTACATTCTATGGGGCTTGGGCAAGTGTGTAATGACATATATCCACCGTTACATTATCATACAGAGTAGCTTCATGGTTTCAAGAATCTTTTGCGCTCTATTCATCCTTCCTTCCCCACAACTTTTGGCAACTACTGATCTCTTTACTGTCTTCAGTGTGTTTCCTTTGTCAGAATTTCATAGTTAGAATCATAGAGTAAGTAGTCTTTTCATATTTACATATTTTTAACTTAGTATTACACATTTAAGTTTCCCCCATGTCTTTTTCATGGCTTGATAGCTCATTTCTTTTTTAGCACCAAGTAATATTCTGTTGTCTGGATGTACCACCTGCCCGAGGATGTCTCGGTTGATCCCACATTTTGGCATTATGAATAAAGCTGCTATAAACATCTTTGGGGCAGGTTTTTGCAGGGACATAAGTTTTCCACTCCTTTGGGTAAATATCAAGGAGTGTAATTGCTGGATTGTATGGTAAAAGAACATTTAATTTTGTAGGAAATCACTAAATTGTCTTCCAAAGTGTCTGTACCATTTTGTATTGCTACCAGCAATGAATGAGTATTCCTATTGCTCCATATCATCACCAACATTTGGTGCTGTCAGTACTCTGGAATTTGGCCATTCTAATAAATGGGTATGGTACCTCTTTGTTGTTTCAATTTGCATTTCCCTGATGAAATATATATGGAGTATCTTTTCATATGCGTATTTGCTATTTGTATATCTTCTTTGGTGAGGGGTCTGTTAACATCTTTGGCTCATTATATTTTATTTTATTTAAAAAATTTTAATATTTATTTTTGAAGGAGAGAGACAGAGCATGAGCAGGGGAGGGCCAGAGAGAGAGGGAGACACAGAATCTGAAGCAGGCTCCAGGCTCTGGGATGTCAGCACAGACCCAATGCAGGGCTCGAACTCATGAGCTTTGAGATTATGAGCTGAGTTGAAGTCAGACGCTTAACTGACTGAGCCACCCAGGCGCCCCTGTTTCATTATTTTTTAAGTGTTTGTTTGTTTATTGATTTATTTATTTTTGTGAGAGAGATAGAGCATGAGCCATGAAGGGGCAGAGAGAGAGGGAGATCCAGAATCTGAAGCGGGCTCCAGGCTCTGAGATGTCAGCGCAGAGCCTGACATGGGGCTTGAATTCCTGATCCATGAGATCATGACCTGAGCTGTGAAATCATTACCTGAGCCAAAGTTGGTCACTAACTGACTGAGCCACCTAGGCACCCCTATCTTTGGCTTCTTTTAAAAATCAGGTTGCTTTCTTATTGTTGAGTTTTAGAGTTTTTCATATATTTTGGGTAACTGGTTTTTATCAGATATGTCTTTTGTAGGGGGCACCTGGCTGGCCCAGTCAGAACAGCATGTGACTCTTGATCTCAGGTTTATGAGTTCAAATCCCGCATTGGGTGTAGAGATTACTTAAACAAATAAAACTTAAAAAAAAAAAGAGAGAGAGAGATGGGTCTTTTGCAAATACTTTCTCTCAGCCTTTGTGGTTTGTCTTTTTATTCCTTTGACAGTGTCTTTTGCAGAACAGAAAAATCTAATTTTAATTAATTCTAGCTTATGCATTCTTTCTTTCATGGCTCATGTTGTATCTAACAAGTCATCACCAAACCCAAGGCCCTTTAGATCTTCTCCTATATTATCTATTCTCTAGGAGTTTTATAGTTTTGCATTTTCTGTTTAGATCTGTGATCCGTTTTGAGTTAATTTCTGTGAAGGGTGTAAAGTCTGTGTCTAGATTCTCATTTCTTTTTACACATGTGGATGTCCAGGTGTTCATGTGTCATTTGTTGAAAAGACTGCCTTTGCTCCATTATATTGCCCTTGGTCCTTGCCAAAGGTCAGTTGGCTATCTCTCTGTGGGTGTATTTCTGGGCTTTCTATTCTGTTGCATTGACCCATATGTTTATTCTTTCACCAGTCCTACAGTGTCTTGATGACTGTGGCTTTATATACATCTTGAAATTGGTTGGCATCAGTCCTTCAACTTTGTTCTTCAATATTGTGTTGGTTATGCCAGATCTTTTGCCTCTTGCCACACACTTTAGAATCCGTTTGTCGATATTCCCCAAACTGGGATTTTGATGGGGATGCCTTGAATCTATAGATCAAGTCAGGAAAAACTAGTATCTTGACAATGTTGAGACCTACTGTGTGTTCAGCCCTAACCTTAGCCCTGGGAGGTAGGAAACTGGAGTACACAAAAGCGCAGAGAGGCTCCCCCATGGGGTCGACAGGGGGACTGCACCTCACACGGTACCAGGCATACAGGGAGTGCTCAATAAAAGATCACTGGAGCGACACTGAATTCCAAAGCACCTGGGCGGTATGGTACTCATTCCATGCTAAGATGGGCAGAACAGACTCCCATTCCTCGGAGGGAAGGCCTGGCCTTAGGGAAAACTGTGCACAGGTTGTGTTGAGGAGGGAATAGGCCGGGGGGGCTGGTCTGAGTAGGTTGACTAGGTTGACTAGGTAGCTCTAGTGATAGGTGACTAGGTAGCTCTAGTGATAGGTGGATTCGCTGATTTATTTATTCACTGACTCATTGAATAAACATTTATTGGGTATTTATTATGTATCAGGCACGCAGGGATCTCCTCCTCTAACATGTCCAGCCATCTCCTGCAGTCCAGGCAGGACAACCCTGTACAGGTTTTCCGATCACCTGACAACTATGGACTGAGCCATGGGGGATGGCAGGGGGCCCCCTCCCCCAGTCTAGGGATGGTTGTGGCTTTTTCTTATCTTCAGGTTAGTTTCTTGACAGGGAGAGAGGTATCATGTATTGACCTGGGTGGTCTCAAGTTTTGGGGAACACGGCTTGGCTTAGATGAACCCCACTCTTGCTTGCAGGGCGGGGACCCTCGCTGTGGCTCATTATGGGCTCGGCTTGCAGGTGCTCAGGGAAGGAATTTATTATTCTCAAATATTTTATTGTTTATCAATATAGTGACCCACATATGCACACACAAGCACACACATGCAAACATGTATGTCTAACACCCATCCCCCTGGGCACCGCCTTCAGAATCTACACTACCGGGGAGGCGGGGTTGCTACGGTGACTGGGGCTGGATCCCCACCTCATGGGTATTAATAGCTTCCACTGAAACCACAAAAACAGTGATTTCATCCAGCCTTGTCTCCCTGGCAGGATCCTTCCTCCTCCCTTTCTGGATGAGGCTAGGAAGGATCGTTGGGGCCACACAGGGTACTTCCCTGTCTCCAGGCAGCTGCCTTGGTGAAGAAGAGCCCGGAGGCCTCAGGGATTCTGCCTGATGTCCAGTGGGCATAAGGCTGCTGGACTTCTCTGATCCTCTGGACTGTATCTAACCGTAGCCCTTGCCAGAAAAGGGTTTCTGAAGCACAAGACCCCTCAGATGGGTCACCTCAGCTTCTTTGGGTCCCACCTGCCGTCTCTAGGTCCCTACCTGGCCAGAAACTTGGATCCAGTTGGCACTCATCAGTGGTGTCCCTTCCCGCAATATGGAGCTCCCCGGAAGGGCAAGGGCAAGCTAGGGAGATGGCTTAGGGTGAAAATTTTCAGAGGCATTAACTTTCAGGCTGGCGCAAGAGCAGGGCTGGCCCTGCATTACCCTGAGAGCCAGTGCCTCCTAGCATTTTACGCTAGGGATGCCTCGCTTGCCTCATCCTCTCCTGGTTCTGCTGATACTCCGTTTTCTCCTCAACCTTCTTGGGTCAGGGGAGATTTCTATCCTGCTCTCAGTCCCCTGAATTGGTCCCTGATTGCTCTCACCTTCCTGTGGGGCTCCCTGGGATCATGCTGCAGAGCCTGTTGCTGACCCTGGACGCCTCTGATGGGCACCAGTCTCTGGCCCTCACTTCCTCTTCCCTTTGATCTTCTCTGTCTCTCCCCTGCTTTGCCCACAGCCCCAGGTTCAGACCACGTGGGGCCTGTGGCATCCCTGCTGTCCTCTACCTTTGGGGCCTCCATTCACACCCCTCCCCCACCTGGTGTCTAGGCATCAGCTCCTCCTCCCTGGGGAAGGGAGGAAGCGAGGGGTGGGATTCTAGGACAAGCCCAGCCTCCCTCCAGCCACCCTCTGCAAATCTACCAAGAGCCTTGCACTTCACACACACTCCAGGGGAATTAGTCTCGTCTATACAGAGCCTTCAGATTTATTGTGTGGCCAGCAGCCGTTTGCAGTGACCTCATTGCAGCAGACTTCGGGGGGTGTATGAGTATGTGTGAGACTATGTGTGCATTTGTGTAGAAATGAGTGTGCGAGAGAGTGCAGAGGTGTGCACGCAAATGTGTGAGTGTGCTGCCATTCAGAGCCCATGGATTTCTGATGCATGAGTCATGGGTTGGGAGTGAGCCTTGGGAAGATATGCCCATAAATAAGACAGCACCCCTGACCTCCATGTCCATTCTGCAGCTGGCTTGGGCACGTGATCCTGGGCATCTCTGAAGCTGGAGGCGGGGGTGGGGGCTGTCTTTCCCTCCAGACCCCAGAGAGCAGCTGTCATGGATATTTCTAGCTCGCCTGGAGTCCCAGACATTTATAGATGTGATGCCAGCAGTGGGTGGGGGACAGGGGCAGGGGAGGGGCATAACGAGCTTCCCTCCCAGGGATCTTAGTGGAGTTCTGATGGGTGGCAGGCAGTGTCATCCATTCCGCAAGTATTTTTTGATAGTCTGTCATGTGCCAGGTACTCTCCTAGGGGCTGGGGACGTCATGCTGAATACAGTGGCCTGCCAGCTCTCCTCACAGACCTTATGTTCTGGTGGGGGGAGGCAGAACATAACTAAGTGGGGAAAGGCTACTTTCAAACTAATCCCCACCCCCAAACAATAATGGAAGATGGCTGAGGTGTGTGTGGGGTTCTTTAGTTTGGGTGAACAGGGAAGGTCAGGAGGTGACACATGAGCTGTGGAGACCTGAGGAAAGAACCTTCCATAAGAGGATGGATGAGATGCCTGTTGCCAGCTCACGCCCTCACTGGACTCTGGATCAAAGTTGCTGAAGCCAGTCAGAGAGCTAGAGGTGCTTTAGAGGAGCAGGAAGGCAGATTCTGTCTGGGGGGCCTTGGCTCATCTTCTACCCCAATAGACTGGGGTCATGTGAACTTGCTGAGGCCCCTTCTTCCAGGGAGCCTTCTTTGACTGCTAAGGGCCACAGAGGCTGGCTCCCCCCGCCCCCCCCCCCTTATAGCTGACAGAACCACTCCGTTCAGTTGGTGGTTTGTCTGATGGTTTGTTCCTGAGATCTGTGCCGCCAGCTTGGCCAGCAACGCCGCCTCCTAGGTCCGCTCTGTATTCATCCCAAGGCCCCCAGGGCTGCTTCTGAGCCCTTACCCGAGCACCTCAAATGTAACTGAGGGCAGAGGGTCAAGGGTGGGTGTTCCTAATCTCACCTCATTTATTCAATCATCCATTCACTTATCAAAACCAAACATCTTTTGTTTTCTTGAGCTTTTCCTGTGTGCCAGACCCTGTACCTGGCTCTCGGGAGACAGCAGCGCCAACTCGCCCCGCGCCGGGCACCCAGGGAGCTCAACCTTCTTGCTCTTCTGTTTCAAGACCTAGTTCCACTGGCGGTGAGGGGAAGGAGCCCGACTCCTGGGTTCCCCCATCCGCCTGACATCTTCCCCCGACCCGGGCCGGGCCCCCCGGCGCGGCGGACAACTTGTGGCGGCGGCAACGCGGCGCGCCCCGGCGCCACATCTGGCCGAGCGGGCGCGCGCGTGTCACTAAGACGCTCATTCACCGGCGCAGCTGTCACCATAACAACCGGAGCGGGGGGCATCCTGGCGACGGCTGCGGGCGAGGGGCGGGGTTGGCGGTCGCGGGAGGCAGCCGGCGGGGGTGGGAGCGCCCAGCACGCCCCGCGCTCCACAGAGCCTCGTTCCATGCGGACCCGCCGGCGGGAGGGCGCCACGCACGTCACCGCAGCGGCCGTCCCCGCGGGCGGG
>NC_043701.1:161492942-161660546 GCF_006229205.1 Suricata suricatta
CGCAGCCCCGGCAGGGCCCTCCCCCGGCGGCGCGCGCCCGCGCGCGCACACCCTCGCATACCCTACCTCCGCTCCAGCCCGGCGTCGCCTACCCCCCGCGAGTGCCGAACCCCCCGGGGCCGGATGCCATGGGTAACAACTTCTCCAGTATCCCCTCTCTGCCCCGAGGAAACCCGAGCCGGGCGCCGCGGGGCCACCCCCAGACCCTTAAAGGTAAGAAAGGCTCCGCCGAGCCGGGCGCCGCCCGGAGGATTGGGTGGCAGGTGGAGGGGCAGGGAGAGGTGGAGAGGTGTTGTTGGGGAGGACGAGCAGGTGCCACCTGTTGTGTGCATTTGGAGACGCGAGGTGCGCATCTGGCCCTGGGGGTGGGCCGCGAGTGGGGGGCTGCCGGTGGTGATGTTGCAAACCCGGAAGGATGGCGTTCCGGGGGGTCTGCGCAGTTTTTCCTGCCAGCGCTGGGAACGTCACTGGAGTTAACTCAGGCCATGATGCTAGGCTAGCGTGCGGAAGCGAGGAAGGACATTTGCCCAGTGGGTAGAGGAGTGTGGCAGGATGCTCCGGCCGGCCAGCTGTGCTTCTCAAGGGAAGCATCACAGTCTTCTTTCGCATCTGCCCAGGGCTGCAGAGGTCACGCTGGAGGCACTAGTTGCGTCTACCATTGGAGGGTCATAAAGCTCCAGGGCTGACTTCTAGCAGCTTGAAGAAGGGGCCAGAGCTCTGCAGCTGTTGACTTTTGCATCCACTGACTCAGCTTGGTTTCTGGTTCCTCCAAAGGCCAAATGTCTATTCAGAACCCTAGACAGGAGAGGCTGGGAGCCTTGAAATGGAGGAACATTTATCCAGAAGGTGTTTGTGATCTCAATCCCCAGCACCACCACGGAAGCCTTAGGCCCAGCCCTCAGCCCTACAGCCTCCACTGCTTTCTCTGACCCTTGCAAGACACAGCATGTCTTCCTAAGCCCTCAGACCCCAGTGATTCCCTTCAGGAAGCCTCTTTTCTATCACCTTCAGAACCAGCCAGCACTTGTCCTGTGCATTCTGATGGCTAAGAGCCAGGAAGGGAAGCCCTTAGCCTTCTCCACAGAACAACCCACTTCCTCAGCCCCTTGGGTGATGAGAAGGATATAGTAATACCCCTTGACAAAACATTAAAGTTGACAAAGAACTTTCACAAACACCTTTTCATGTGAGCGAGGAAACTGCTCTGGGTAGTCAGCAAAGCGAATCATACCAATTTGACAGTTGAGGAGAACCAATGCTTGTTTTAGGTTCCTGAGGCCAGCAAGAAGCAGAACTAGGCTGCACACCTGTATCTCCTGACTTTGAACTCTGTCCTCTCTTTTGCTGGACAGTTAACCTTCCAGACTGGGGGAGAGGAGGAGGGATGGGAGCATCATCCTGTGTTCTAGCTCCAACCATTCCAGAACTTCCACTCTCACTTGGTTTGGGAAAATCAGTGGGTTTGTTGTGTCTCTCTGGAAATTAATATGGTGGTACATGTCAAGAGTTTTTAAAGTAACGTGTTCATTGGCCGTGTGATTACCCTTAGAGGAGTCGATCCTAGCAAAATGGAGATACTTATGCATTAGGTTAGGATGTTCACCACAGTCGTATTTATACTAGAAAAACAACCTAAATGCCCCATAATCATGGCATGTCCTCTTGGTGGAGTATTATGCAATCTATAAAATAGTATTTTTGAAGAATATTTGATTTGGGAAAATGATCAGTGCAGCATAAGGACAGTTGAAAAAAGCAGGATACAAAGTTGTATGGACCATGAGGTTTTGTTTAAAAAAATGTGAATACAAAAAAATAATCAAACAATTCTGGAAAGAAAGTTTCCCAAAGGGTAGTATTGGTTTTCTCTGGGTAATGGGATCACATAAGATTTTTTTCTTTTCTTTTTTTTTTAAAATATTTTGCTATTTTAAAAAAGTTCTACAATAAGCAAGTATTATTTTTTTATCATCAGGAATAAGCTATCAGTATTAACATATAACCACTACTTATGAGCATTGAAAAAAGATTCTTAATGACAGAGGAAACCGTGGACATCCTCTCGTTCAATGTCCTCCCTCGCAAGGGAGAAGAATGGAGGGAAGTTACTCGGTGCATCAGTCAACAGAACATGGTAAAGCCAGGCTGAACCCTTTAAGGGCAGGGTAGCTGGGCTAGTGAGTTGACTTGGAGTTAAATGGCTTACAAACTGTCCCAAAGAAGGCTGGCCTGCTCCATCCTTGACCTTAGGGGAGCTCAAAGAAGGCTCCAGTAATTATACCTCTTTTTACCTAAAGTTTGGGATTGTGGGGATGTGAGATCTTGGTGACTGGAGTCTTCAGCAAGGGAGGGAATGGACAGGAGAGGGTCTAGGATCCTCTCACTTCCCTTCCCCCACTCTAACCTTCTCCTCTGTATGACTTCCCCAGCCTGGGAAACCCCACTTATGCTGTCTCTCTGGTTTGTAGGGATCAATTCTTCTTCCATGGGACTAAATGGTGGTGAAATTCTCTCCCTAGCTGTCTCCTTCTCTCTACCCGTCTCCTTTCAGGCTTGATTTACCAGAATCCACTCTCCTGTCCCTACCTACACACCTCCTGGAGGTGGCCATGAGCATTTTCATTCTGCTCCTTCCAAGCCTGAGATGAAAGATTGGATGGAGTATGCCCATGACAGCCACCTATGAGTGTCCTTTGTCCTTTGTCCAGGGTCCACTGATCCTGACTTCTCCCACCCTAATAAAGCTGTCTTTGTTTTAGTGTCTACTCCAAATTCTCTTCAAACTAAAACAGTATTGGCCTAGTAGTCTTCTCTGATACATCCGTGGTCGTCCAGAATTCCATTCCAACTGTATTGGTATTGACCTCAGTACTGACTCTGATTCTAAGCCTATTCACCCAGACTTCTGCTCGGATTGCTTCTGTACCCATCCTGAATTCAGCTGTAATTCGTATCAATGTCCATCCAGTAATTTGCTAGGGGTGGGGAATCCGTCTTTGTTTATTTTTTTCCCCCTCTCCTTCTGTAATTGCAACCCCTATTGATTTCTCCCTATTTTAATTAAAACAGCTGGAAGGGGTCTGGCATAATAGGGACCCTGGGACACAGTGGAGATCTAAGATTGGTCTGGCTGTCAGGCTGACATGAAATGAGGCTTGTCCATCACCTGTTGGGTGGTAGACTTTGGGGTTCTCCCTGGAGACACACTAACTTCACCTTGCTGTTGGTGATTCCCACTGGGGTCTGAACAGTGTTGGTCTAGGGGCGTCCAGGGGAGAGATCCAAAGCATAGTTCTGGGCTTAGGACCAACAGACAGTTACAAAGATGCCATACCTTGAGGTGAGGGCTCCTGACATCCCTGCACATTCACAAGCTGAAGATTGACTTGGAAAGGCAAGGCTGAGGGAGGGGATGGGGCCAAGTGCTTGTCTGGACCACTAAAATCCCAGGTGGGGGACCAGGAGGACTATGAGCCAGACATGGGGGAATGGCAGAAATTGGATAGATGATAAGGGGTGCACCAGGAGTGCTAGGGAGTGGGGAGGAGGATTGGGGAAGAAGCAGACAGCAAAGGCAGGGAGGTGGGAGTCAGTAAGTGTGTGTGTGTTCTCAGTTACAGGCACAGGGGCCTCCAGCTTCCTGGAGACAAATACAGAGACTAAAGATCTTCCTCTTTTCCCAGCTCTTTCTGAGTGCCTGCCTGCTTGGTTCTAAGTGTTGATGGTAAGGTAACCAGGAAAACCTTTGGGGAGGGCTACTCAGCCCCAGGGGTCTCCCATAGATGAGGATTGGATGGGCCACTTCCCATCTTCTTTTAAATTGTGGTAAAATTTACATAAAATTCACCACTTTAACACTTGAGAGCATGCAATTCAGTGATATTTAGTACATTTACGATGTTGTGCAACCACCACCTCTGTCTAGTTCCAGAACATTTTCATCACCTCAAAAGCAAAGCCTGAATCCAGTAAGCAGTCACTCCCCATTACCCCCTCCCCTGAACGCTTGGCTAAGAATGCTGCCCAGAAACATCGACCTAGGAAGTGGTGAGGCTGGGATTTCTCTCCAGAACATCAGAGCCCATGAGGGAGAAAAATTGGTCTTGGGGGAAATTTTGCATATTGGGGCCTTGTTTTCCCTGACCCTCTGGGGTGGCATGTGATCACTTCCAAGATATGTACATTGAGGGTCAGGCTTTGGTTCTGAATCACAGAGGCCAAGATGGAGGCCGGATAGGCAAGAGCAAGAGGGAGGAGGAGGGGGGAGGAAGTAGGGCAGGAGCTGGGTACTGCCCAGGGGATGCCAGGAATGCCTCTGTCCTGGTGTGCCAGCTGCCCAGGCCTATTTCCATTTGGTCTGTGACTCTCCCAAGGGCTAGAGGCTTAGGGGCTGCTTCTCACTGAACTGGTTGCTTTGGCAACCCTGGGCAGGATGCAAGTGGTCTCCTTGGTAACGCCTGAGAAACCTGCCTATGGGGATGGAGGGAAGTGGACAGGCCAGCGGTCAGGCAGGGTGGCACAGGCGGAGCTGGGCCAGGCTGCTGAGAATAAAGCCTCTAGGGAGGGTCAAGCTTACTAGGCTGCCTGTTGGCCATTCCCCAGCGAGCCAGAGTCCAGAGGCCCAGGGGACGGCGGGGGGGGGGGGGGGGGGGGGGGGGGGGGGGCGGACACCAGTGGCACTAATGGGCCAACCCAGGAAGTGGGAAGAGATGGGGGTGAGGGTGGGAAGAGGAGAGAATATAGTTTCTGGATGACAGATCCAGCTACAGGGTTTATTAAAAGATGCTTATCAGAGGTCATTACCCGGATCCTGCTGCTTTGGGAAATGAGCAGGTGCTGATGCCTGTGGGGGGCCGGGCAGAGAGAAAAGAAGGTCTAGGAGAGGAGGAGAAGGAAATAGATGGAATCACTGGCAGGCAGGTGGGAGGCCTTGGCTTTCTCTCTGCTCTAGCTGCAATTGGGGGTAGGCCGGGCACTGCATTAGTTCTGGAACTGAAATTCTAGGGTGAGAGTTGGGGCTCCAGGGATGCTCTGCTGGGAGGAGCTCATTCTGTTGTTTAACAAATGCAGACTAAGCATGGACGACAGGCCAGACACTCTCCTAGGCGTGAGGATACAGTGGCATACAAGACAGATGAGGGCTCACTGCCACGAAGCCTCCCCTCCAGTGGGGAGGCAGATGGGAAGAAAAATGACAAGCAAACCAAAATGAATTGGAATATGATAATAACTACTAACAGGCTCTGTGCTGGAGCCCATGCGAGGGTCTTTACACCTATTATCTCATTTGATTTTTAGAACAACCTTGTGAAGTGAGTATGATTATTAACCCCATTTATGGATGGATAAACCAAAGCATAGAGAGGTTAAGTAACTTGCCCAAGGTCATATGGCTGCTTTGAAGTGGGGCCTGGATTCTGGCCAGAATCTTTCTGATTTTGGAGCTACTGCTCTCTCTTTTTCTCTCTCTCTCTTTAATACAGGCATACTTAGGAGATATTACTGGTTCTGTTCCAGATCTCTGCAATAAAGTAAATATTACAATAAAAAGAGTCAAATGAATCTTTTTGTTACCTAGTGCGTATAAACATTATGTTTATACCATACTGTAGTCCACTAAGTATGCAGTGGCATTACATCTACAGAAACCAGTGTACATTCCTTAATTAAAAACACTTTATTGCTAAAAAGTGCTAACCATTATCTGAGATTTCAGCGAGTTGTGTTCTTGCTGGTGGGTGTCCTTGCCTCGATGTTGATGACTACGGACTGATCCGGGTGGTGGGTGTTGAAGGCTGGGGTGGCTGTGGCATTTTCTTAAAATAAGACAGTGGTGAAGTTTCCTGCATCAATGGACTCCTCCTTTCACGAACGAATTCTCTGCAGCATGTGATGCTATTTGATAGCATTTTACCCACAGGAGACATGCTTTCAAAATTGGACTCGGTCCTCTCAAACCTTGCTGTTGCTGTATCAGCTAAGTTTATGTAATACTCCAAATCCTTTGTTGTCATTTCTGTAGTCTTCACAGCATCTCAAGGAACCGCTTTGCTCATCCGTAAGCAGCCGCCCCTCATCTGTTACGGTTTTATCACAAGATTGCAGCACCTCAGTCCCACGTTGAGGCTCTACTTCCAATCTAGTTCTCTCGCTGTCTCCACCACATCTGCAGTGATGTCATCCCCTGAAGTGTTGAAGCCCTCACAGCCATTCACGAGAGTTGGAATCACCTTGTTCCAAACTCCTGATAATGTTGATATTTTGACCTCTTTCCATGATTGACGAGTGTTCTTAATGGCATCTAGAATGGTGAATCCTTTCCAGACGGTTTTCAGTGGACTTTGCCCAGATCTGTCAGAGGAATCATGATCTGTGCAGTTATCCCCTTATGAAATGTATTTCTTAAATAGTAAGACTTGAAAGTTGAAAGGACTCCTTAGACCCATGGGCTGCAGAACGGATGTTGTGTTAGTAGGCATGGAAACAACATTAATCTCATTGTCCATCTCCATCAGAGCTCTTCAGCGACCACGTGCATTGTCAATGAGCACTAATATTTTGAAAGGCATTTTTTTCAGTAACCCATGTGTTAAACAGATGTGCTGCCATCTAGGCTTTGTTGTTCCGGTGGTAGCGCACTGGCAGAGTAGATGGAGCATAATTCTCAAGGGCCCTAAGATTTCCAGAATGGCAAGTGAACAATGTCTTCCACTTCAAGTCACCAGTTGCATTAGTTCCCAACAGAGTTAGTCTGTCCTTTGAAGCTCTGAAATCAGGCACTGACTTCTCCTCTCTAGCTATGGAAGTCCTAGATGGCATCTTTGAATAGAAGGCTGTTTCATCTACATTGAAAATCTGTTAAGTGTAGCTAGCCACCTTCATGGATTATCTCACCTAGACGTTCTGGATAATTTGCTGCAGCTTATACATCAGCACTTGCTGCTTTACCTTACATTTATATGTTGTGGGGACGGCTCCTTTTCCCTAAACCTCATGAACCAACCTCTGCTAGCTTTAGTCATTCTCCTGCAGCTTCCTCCCCTCTCTCAGCCTTCATAGACTCACAGAGAGTTAGGGCCTTGCTCCGGATGAGCCTTTGGCTTAAGAAAATGTTGTGGCTGTTTTGATTTTCTGTTCAGACCACCAAAACATTCTCCATCTCAGCAACAAGGCTGTTTTGCTTTCCCGTCATTCATGTGTTCACTGGAGTAGCACTTTTAATTTCCTTCAAGACCTTTTCTTTTGCATTTACAGCTTGGCTAACTGCTTGGAACAACCTTTCCCCTGACTCCCGCCTTCCTCATGGAGGGTAATCACTTCTAGCTTTTGATTTAAAAGGAGAGATGCCAGACTCTTCCTTGCCTTGAGTGCTTAGAGGCCAATGCAGGGTTAAAGGTTGGCCTAATTTCCATATTTCTGTGTCTCAGGAAATAGAGAGGGCTGAGGAGAGGGGGATGGGTGTGGGCTAGCTGGTGGGTGGAGCATTCATCACACACAGCATTGATCAAGTTTGCTGTCTTATGTGGGCCCCCAAAACAATAACTGATCACAGATCACCATAATAAATATAATAATAATAATAAGTTTTGAAATGTTGTTGCAAGAATTACCAAAATGTGACACAGAGACACAAAGTGAGCAAATACTGTTGGAAAATGGCACTGGGAGACTTGCCCGAAGCAGGGTTGTCACAAATCTTCAATTTGTTAAAAAAACAAACAAACAAAAAAACCCCCTTAATATCTGCAAAGAACAATGAAGTGAAGCACCATAAAATGAGGTATGCCTGTAACTGTTTTGTTTAGAACAGTTTTAGATGTACAGAATTATTGCAAAATAATGGAGTTTCCAGATACTCCCTTTCTGGTTTCCCCCACTATTAACATCTTAACCTTAGTGTGGAAAATTGGTGACCAGTGGGGTGCCTGGGTGGCTCAGTGGGTTAAGCGTCCGGCTTCGGCTCAGGTCATGATCTCACGGTTCGTGGGTTCCAGGTCCGCGTCAGGCTTTGTGCTGACAGCTAGCTCAGAGTCTGGAGCCTGCTTCAGATTCTGTATCTCCTTCTCTCTCTGACCCTCCCCTGCTCATACTGTCTCTCTCTGTCTCTCAAGAATAAATAAAAAGCATTAAAAAAATTAAAAAGAAAAGAAAATCGGTGACCAGTAATGAACCAATATTGATACATTGTTATTAACTAATGCCTCTACTTCGTTCAGATTTCCTTAGTTTTCCCAGCATTCTATTTTTGTACCAGGATCCCGTCCAGGATATCACATTATATTTTTAGGTACCATGTTATATATTTAGTGGTCATGTTTTCTTAGGCTCCTCTCAGTTTTGACAATTTCCCATGCTTTCCTTTGATGACCTTGACAGTTGTGAGGATTACTGGTTAAGTATCTTGTAGACTGTCCCTCTCTTGGGATTTGTGTGATGTTCTTCTCACGATTAGAGTGCTGTATAGGTTTTGGAGAGATAACCGCAGAGGTGAAGTGCCATTTCCATCATGTATCAATGGTGCATGCAAGCCACATGACCTGTCACTGGTGATGTTGACCTTGACCACTCGGCTGAGGCAGTGCTTGTCTGGTTTCTTCATTGTAAAGTTAAAGTTCTGCTTTTCTCCTGTTTCCATATTGCAGTCTTTGCAAGCTAGTCCCCACGTTCAGCCCTCACTTAAGGGGCGGAGTTATGCTCCCAGTCCTTGAGGCCAGAGCATTACTTTAACTACTCTGTTAACTATTTCTTTAGTTACCCGTTTTGTTTGGAAGAGGGCTGTGAAAGAGAAGACTGGGGAGCTACCCTCAGGGAACTTGCCCTGGCTCTGCAGGTCTGGAAAGGTTTCTCTAGGGAAGTGATCTGCAGATGAGTAGGGCTTGGCTTTATGTTCCTAGAAGGGTACTCCTGGCATGTTTGGTGTAGAACTATTCATTTAGCATCCCTGACCCCTGCCTGTTCAATGCCCCTGGCAACCTTCAATGTCATTGTGACATTAAAAAAAAAAAAAAAAAGCTTTCCCATGTTTTTCTTTTCTTTTAATTACAGTGTAGTTAAGATGCAGTGTTATATTAGTTTCAGGTGTACAATAGAGTGATTCAACAATTCTATAATTACTCAGTGCTCATCAAGATAAGCGTATCTTAATCCCCTTCACCTATTCCACCCACCCCTCCACCCACCTCCCCTCTGGTAACCATCTGCTCTCCAAAGTTAAGATCTCCCATATTTTTAAAAGCACCCCAAAGGCGGCATTACTGCTCCTGATTGAGAGCATTGAGCTGGGTGTGGGGAGCAGCTGTGAAGGGTGTTCCCGTCAGGGGGCCTAGGACAGGGCCTAGGCCTCTGCTCGAGGTGGAGTTTAGAGTTGGTTCCTGCTAAGTATGGAGGGGATGATCCCAGGCCGATGATATCCCAACCCTCTGGGCCAAGAAACTTTCTCAGCAGAAAATCATTAAGAGATCACTGCCTTGCCTCTCTTCCGCGGTCACAAAGGCTGTCTGTGGTGGGCTGGAGCAGGAAGAGGAGGGTTCTTCCTGGGATGAAGGGAGAGGGAGAGGAAAGTCTGACTCCTGGCTTATTTGTGTCGCCTTCTCAGCCTCTGTTGCCCCAGAATGCCATCCCGGCTGCTCCCGAGGTGGGGGAGGGGACAACAAAAAGGGAGAGGATTGCCAGGAAGGGGTGATGTCTTGTGATAAGGGTGGCAGCCCTTCCACATGCTCCTGGCTTTCACCTTCATCTTTCCCCCGTGGCTTGCCCTGGCCTCTCCCTGGCATCTGCGGAAAGACGGGCCAGCCTAGGGCCTGTGCGCGCCCCAGCGGAGGTATCCATCCAGGTGCGTCTGAGAACAGGGGAGGAGGCGCTTTGCCTTGATCAGAGTAAGTAAAACTTCAGCTACGCTCCAGCTCACTGATTTCATGTGTTGGTGCCCTCTTGGCACTGGGTATGAAGACTGAGAGGTGAATACTGGCGCATGTCTGCCCTTGTTCTCATGGCCCACCCTTATTTAATTCAGACATCAGTCCCTGTTGACAGAAGGAGCCCTTTTCTCCTCCAGGTCTGCTTTCTATTCCTTTGTTTTTCTTTCCCTGATCTTCCCAGCAAATGCTCCTTTGAACACATTTTCCCTGAGGAGAGAGGCCTGGCAGGTGGTCAGATAAATGTGTATGTGAGGCTGGTGGAAGGACCAGTGCCCCTGACTTGGAACACCAGAGCCCAGTACACAATAAGGATTGTTTTGTCCTACATTCTTTCTCACCCCAGGTCTGGGGTTCTCAGTCTCAGAGAGGGGAAGTGACTCGCCCAGGGTCCTACAGCGGGGTTGGACCAGGTGGTATAGTGGACTCAAGGTTCTGACCTTGCAGGGAGGGTGCTAATGGTCTCCAGAGTTGGCAAAAGTAAACTCCAGAGGGACAGCTGAGGAGGATGAATGCTTGACCCCGCTGTGCTATGTGCTGTCCATAGGGGAATTGTTGAAGGGCTTTAAATGGCAGAGTGACAGAATCACTTAGATGTCTTAGAAAATTCTGGTGCAAGAGAGGGGCTGGGCAGGGCCAGGCAGGAGGCTGCAGCATACCTCCAAGGGAGGAGACAGGCGTGGCTTCTGCCAGAGTGGGGCAGTGAGCAGTGAGGCAAATAGATTGATGTCAGCTAGAAGATTTAGCGGTGGAGGGGGAGACGTAGAGGAGCTGCTTGTGTGGACACGTCTCTGGGGATTTTGACTTCTAGGGCAGTGGGGATCTGGCTTGGAAGAGCTTGAATACACAGGGAGGGTGGGTCTCTTTGGAGTTCAGGAGTGTGCGTGTGACGTGTGGCTGTTCCCTTGAGTGCTGTGTCCCACCCAATCCTTGAGGTCCTAGAGCCAGGAGGAGAAATAGGCGAGGGGGCGTGGCTGGCCCTGGGCTCTTAACTCCATCTCTACCACCTGGGACACCATCAATAATTAATATTCCCTCTGCCTGTCACAGGTGGCTCCCGGGTGGGTAGAGGCAGGGCCCTGGCGCCTGGGGTGAGATATGCATCTGGCTTCTGCTAGCCCGCACACCAGAGGCCTTCAGTCCTGATCTAGCCATTCTTTCTCAGGTGGCTCTTTGCTCCTGGCATTCACACACAAACCATGACAGGTGGCCATAAATCAGCTGGGACAGGCCAAGGCTGCTCTGGTTTTCCCAGAGTTGAGATCAAAGCCCCAGACCCTCACCCTGGGGCTCAGTACTTATTAAATTATTAAACTGTCAAGGGAGGGGAAAGCAGGAGGGACTGGATGGATGGCCATATAGTAAAACAGAATGTGGAAGAATGGGCTGAGAAATGAAGCATCAGGTGGTGCAGATATCTCTTGAAGATAGAGATTTCATTTCTTTTGGATATATTCCCAGATGTGAGAATCATACGGCAGTTCTATTTTTAATTGTTTGAAGATCCTCCATATTGTTCTCTAAAATTGCTGTACCAATCAATTTTCATTCTCATCAACAGTGTGCAAGAGTTCCCTCATCAATATTTGTTATCTGTCTTTTTGATAAGAAACATCCTGATAGATGTGAGGTGATATCTTATTGTGGTTTTGATTTGCATTTCCTTGTGTGATGTTGAATACTTTTCATGTACTTGTTGGCCATTTGTGTGTCGTCTTTCGAAAAATGATCCTACATTTTTAAACTGAGTTACTCATTATTTTCTTGCTATTGAGTTGTAAGAGTTTCTTACGTATTTTGGATGTTAACCCCTTATCAGATAGATGGTTTGCAAATATTTCCTCCCATTCCTTAGGTTGCCTTTTTATTTTGTTGTTTCTTTTGCTGTGCAGAAACCTTTTTGTTTAATGTGGTTCTACTTGTTTATTTTTTCTTTTGTTGCCTGTGCTTTTGGGATCATATCCAAAAAAATCATCGTCAAGACCAAAGTCAAGGTTTTTTTCCTAGGTTTTATTCCAGGGGTTTTATAGTTTCAGGTCTTCAGTTTAAGTCTTTAAACCACTTTGAGTTGATTTCTTATATATGGTGTGAGATAAGGGTCCAGTTTAATTCTTTTGTTTGTGGATACCCAATTTTCCCAACACCATTTATCTTTTTCCCCATTGTGTATTCTTGGCATTTTTTGTTGAAAATTATTTGACCCTATGTGTATAGGTTTATTTCTACACTATTTTATTCTATTGATCTCTATATATGTCTTTATGCCAATACCATACTGTTTTGATTACTGTAGCTTTATAATATAGTTTGAAATCAGGAAGTGTGATGCCTCCAGCTTTGTTCTTCTCCCTCACAATTTAGCTTTTCAGGGTCTTTTGTGGTTCTATATAAATTTTGAGATTATATTTTCCATTTTTATGAAAAATGCCATTGGAATTATAATAAGCATTGCATTGAATCTGTATATTGTGTTGAGTAGCATGGACATTTTAACAATATTAATTATTCCAATTAATGAATATGGGATATTTTTGCACTTATTTGTATCTTCTTCAATTTCCTTCATCAGTGTTTTATAGTTTGCAATATATAGATCTTTCATTTCCTTGGTTAAATTTATCCCTAAGTATTTTATTCTTTTTGATATTTTGTAAAGAGGTTTGTTTCTTATTTTTTGGATAGTTTATTATTAGTGTATAGAAACACAACTGACTTCAATGAATTTGTTTATCAATCTGACAGCTTTTTTTGTGGAGTCTTTAGAGTTTTCAATATATAAGATCCTGTTATCTGCAAATAGAGATAATTTTACTTCTTTCTTTCTGATTTGGATGCCTTTTATTTCTTTTCCTTGCCTAAGTGCCCTGGCTAGGACTTCTGGTACTGTTTTGACTACAAGTGGCAAGAGTTGGCATCCTTGTCTTGTTCCTGATATTAGAGGAAAAACTTTCAGCTTTTCACCATTGAGTATGATGTTAGCTGTGAATCTGTCATATGTGGCCTTTATTATGTTGAGGTACATTCCATATATACTTAATTTGTTGAGTGTTTATCATGGAACGATGCTGATGTTGTCAAAGGCTTTTTATGTATCTATTGAGATGATCATATGATTTTTAAAATCTTTTATTTTGTTAATATGGTATACCATGTTTATTGATTTGTGTATACTATACTATTCTTGCATCCCAGGGATAAACCCCACTTGATCATGGTGTAAGATCCTTTCACTGTGCTGTTGAGTTTGGTTGGCTAATATTTTTGTAAAATTTAATAGATGGAGGCAGAGATGAGAGGAAAGAAAGAGACCAAGTTATGGAGCCAAGAAAGCCTTTATTGGAATCTGCGATTCCCCGGGCGAGGTTCTGTGACTCCGGGAGTGGGGAGTCAGGGAAGTTGTGCCTGGTAGGGAGGGGTGAGGTAATTTATGGGTGAAAGACTTGCGGTCTGGTCCTGGGAGGGCAGACCACCAAATAAGGGCACTTTAGGCGGGATGGGATAGGTTGCCTCCTCTGTCAGGGTGATGGGAAGCTGGGGCTTCATGATTGGCTGTTTTCAAACTGGCACGGAACATTCCAGGTCTGCAGGTGAGGGGTGGGGGTCGTCGGTGCACCGTGTTTTTCTCCAACCCACAGCAAAATGGCCGCTAGTCACCATGCCAAGGTGACTCTTACATTCCAACCTTTTTGGTGTTATGGGGCGGTGTCAGGTCTCTGGCTACTTCCTGCTGAAATCGGGGCAGTGTTATGATCAGGGTCTGCGGTCAGAATGGGAGAGTATTGGTGAACCAGCAGCAGGTGGGTCGTGGCATGGTTGGTGAATCTGGATACCAGTTCCTGTAAAAAGTTGGAAAAACAGCGGAGCAGACACAGCCCCAGTAGGGCTATGAGGAGTAATGAGATTATGGGTTGGGCCAGGGTGGACAAGAGGCTAATTAATCATGGAGACCAGTTGAAGAGGCTTTCATACCAATTTTGGTTTTTGGCTCCTTAGTTTTGCCCTTTCTTGTAGATGGCCGGGGACCACGGCTAAGATTTCTTGTACAATTCATGAGCTATTGGCATAGAAGCAACATTGTTCCCCTAAAGCCTGGCATAGCCCTCCTTGGTGTAATAGTAATAAGTCTAAACTTTGCCTGTTTAGTAACACTATTTCAGCTAAGGAATCCAAGGAGTTTTGTAAATGACTAATAGAGCTTTCTAGCTCGGCTAGATCAGCGTCAATGGCCTTAGTTAATGCATCCTTTAGATAGGGCTTGATCGTGCTGAATCATTTTTAAGGAACGAAACAAATTATAACTCTGATGTAAGGTTAGGAATAATGGGAGGAGGTCTCCCAAACAATTTTATAAGGAGTAAGGCCTAGGGTTTAAGGGGAATTTTACCCTGTAAAGGGCCTAGGAAGGAAGAGTTTACCCAATGTCCACCAGTCTCCATGGTTAATTTGGTGAGGGTCTCTTTTAGGGTTTCTAATATCTGGTGCTGCCTGGTTTACAAAAGTAAGAATGACAGCAGATTTGTTTCCTGGTTTTTCAGGATCCTTGGGCATATAAGTGTGATATGCCTGTATGATTCTTTCTCTGTTGTACACTACTAACCTTAGCCAAGTTGGTAGGCCGTCTAGCGGCCACTTGAAGAACCCCCATTAGAGTCTGGCGGTAGAGGTGTAGGCTCCCCTTACCATCTGCCGTGTTGAGATCCCATGCCCGGATTAGAGGCAATTAATACCAACAGAACATCCTATCCATTAAGAGGAAGGTGAGCATAATCAGGAACTTTTCCTGTTTCCCCAGCTTTCTGGGGCAACATTTGCCACTCCGATGGCAAAGGGACAGGGCAGTTTAACTCATGGGACTGGTGATGCATTGTTGAAACATAGTTTTTCTCTCTAAAAAAACCTCATTTTTAGATAGCCAGATTGAGACCAATGCCTTTGTGGAACGAGTTCAGTCTTAACAACCTTGGCCTGATTATTTACATAAGCTCAGCAAGAATAAGGATTGTTCATGAGGATTTTATAAGGCTTGCTTGCTTTGCTGGGTCCTTTTATAAGGAATCTCCAGGTTGAACTTTTAGTAGCCACTCTGGGCCAGAAACCAAACCAAGCACTTTCCAGCAGACAGGCCTGCAATACCTGTAGGATTGGGCAAATTCCTCTTCCCGAGGTCCCCAAGATATGCTGAGGTCCCTGCACCTGCCAGGAAGTGACCTTCTTTACTCACCTGGGGAGGCTTCTGGGAACTCTGAAAGCAAGGTATCCAGCTGACATTTCCACGAGGCTTTATGGCTCCATGTTCCATAAAGTCAACCTTAGTTCCTTAAAGCTGTCGGGTCATATCTGAGTCTATGCATGACTCAAATAGGACATTCCAGTCAAAGCTTTGGTAAAATAACCAGTATTTCTAATGTCCTGCTATAAAATGAACAGATTCTTATTGAACTTATGCAAACAATTGTAATTGCCATGGAAAGAGAATACTCATTGTGAGGTTTTGAATTTCTGACAGTTTAAGTAGAGAGAAAAGATAAATGCTCTAGATTACAAAAAACATTTCTGAATATCACAGATTTTTCTAATTCTTGTTCAGGTTCAATGCAGCTTCTAATTCTGGAGGTTTCTATCCATTGTCACCCCGGGCAGAGGGAGAGGAACCTCTCGCCTGAGGCTACTTATGCAGATTGGCTTCTTCCCACCCAGTGGATGTGGGCTAAATCTTTAAAGCATTCAGGGTGCTCAGGAAGGAGGGGCTACCCTTATTGGCTCTCTGGTTACCCCGGGCAATGGGGCTGTCTACCTCTTGATAGCCTGAGTCAGTTATGCAGGCCAGCCCTTCCCCACCCAGGTGGTACAGAAGAAAGAAAGGGGGAAGGGAGAGCAAGAGGAGAGGCTCCCCAGGGGGCAGAGAAGGAGAATTTCCAGCTTAAAATTTTCTCCAATTATAGCTGTTAACCTGGAAAATGAATGAGGGAGAAGTCCTCACATCTACAAGGCAGAGGAACACAGAGTCAGTGTCCCCTTCAGTAAGATTTTATCTCAGCAGACCACAAAGACAGACAAAGGGGTGGGGGTGCCCCCTCTAATGAGAAGACCAGTCAGATACCCATCTGGCTGTGTCCCAAAGGAACTTAGGTGATGCTTAGCCATAGCGGTCTCAGCATTGTGACTTACGATCGGAAGCTGTTCCAGTGCTGCCATAGACACTCGGCAGGCTTGCCAGACTGAGTTGCACATTCACATTCACCTACACATAAGACCAAAAACAATGACAATGACAACTGGACAAAACAGGTACAGAGGTGGCCACAAAACAGGTGTTTACAGGTTTACTAAAGGGCCCAACTGACGTCTCGGTGTGGCCCTGGGGTGGGAAGTCGTGTGTCCAGGCTTCCACTTAATACCCCAGACAAAAGCTCATGTGCATTCAAAATTTAGATGATAAACTAGTTTACCTCCGGAGGTTTAGACAAGTGACTCTCACAGATTACTGATGCCATTTCCAAGGTGGAAGGAAAGACAAGAGTGTCTTCCCAGCTCCTAACACCTAGATGTCCCTGGGAGTGCCTTTTGCTCTTAGCCTCCGAGGATGGGAGGAGGCAATGAGGCATATCACACCCAGTAGGTACAGAAACAGAGAGTGGGAGGGGAAGGCAGAAGAGGCAAGGTTAAGGTTATAGGAGCCCTCTGGGGGTTATCAGTCCCAGAGAATGTCAGCCAGTCCAGCTTGCAGTGTGTCCGCAGTCAGGATAGCTTTAGGTTAAAGCCATAGTTCTTTTCTCTTCTCCTGAAACCGAAGAAGTTATTTAATATGCATTTAAGGAAGGGGAGGGGCCTCGGGGTAAAGATGGCAGCATGGCATTGTCTCTCAGTTTCTGGGGTGGCGGTAGGATCCTAGGAGAAAGAAAAGGTTTTAACCAAGGTGGGGAGTGTGTGGCCATCCAACGTTGAAGGTTGGCCATTCGTTCCTGGAAAAGACAGAACTTTTTCTTTACGTTAAGCCTTAATCTGTCAGCTCTTTCCCTAATGTCCTTGAAATGGTCCAAGGCTAAAGTTAAGGGGTAGTTTGAGTCTGTCCCATAGTGTCAGTCCGAACAAACCAAGACAACACAATCAACAAAACTAGGACAAAGAATATGGGAACCAGGCCTTCTGGCCAGTGGAGGCGAAACCAAGAGTGAGAGGACGGCCTTACGCTGCGGGTTCTCATGGGGCTCTTGGATAATTTCTGGGAGCTTATTAAAACTAACACTTATTTGAGGCTGCTTGCATGCCTGCCAGCAAGCACTGGATCATCTGATCCCGTCACCTGTGGCCAGTTCCCTGTTGCTGGTAATTCTAGTTAGGGTCGCCTGCCGGTATGGCCTTTGCCCCAATAGGTATTGTGGGATCGGTAATACGAATCTGGTCTGTGTGGTTGCGAGCAGCTGTCTGGATTCATTTCCTTTCCTCTGAGTTTAAGGTAGAGGTCAGGATTACATGGCTATCATGCCAGGCGAGATCATATGCTTGGGCCAAATATTGGAATTCCTTAATGTATTGTGAGGGGTCCGAGAATGACCCCAAGTGCTTTTCTATGGCCAGCAGATCTTGTAGGGAAAAGGGCACATGAACTCTAACAAGGCCCTCCACGCCGCCTCTTCCCTGAAAGGTAAGATGGCTGCTGTGGGGGCATTTTAAGGCTGTTGGTAAGCGCTGGTACAAGAGGTGATAGGAGGCGTGGGAGAGGCAGACTTGGTGGGAAGGGCGGGGCTTGGAGGAGGAGGAGGAGGAGGAGGAGGAGGAGGAGGAGGAGGAGACGATGAAGTCGGAGCGGGTGGTGGGGGAGGGAGAGTGAGTGCCAGAGTTATAGGGAGGTTATATGGTTATAGGAAGGAGGGGCAGCGAGGTCATCTAGGGGGATCGGAGACAGGAGAGGGGGATGGGAGGGGCTCTGGGGGTGGGGGTTTCAGGTCGCAAGCTAAGCGCATACGGACAGTAGGAAGGAAAACAGTAGGAAGGAAAACAGAATTTGGGACGGCAATGCAGATCCAAAAAAGCCATAACTTAAGGAATCTCTGCCCATTTGCCCTGCCTCCAGCAGAAATTATCTAGGTTTGTGAGAATTTGGAAATCAAGGGACCCCTCATGGGGCCATTGAGATTGATTGTCCAATTTATAGAGGGGCCACACGGTAGTGCAGAGAAGGACTAGGCGGTTGCAGTGGAGGTCATTAGCATAACCAAGGAGTCAAAAGGTTTTCAGGAGACGTTGTTAGGGTGCGAGTATATGTTTTGGCTTAGATTTATTGTTCCCCATTCTAAAGCCTCGGAGTATCGCAGGGCAACGCAAGGCGTCCCCAAGGTTGCTCCTTTGATCCGGAAAAGTCCCAAGCCGTGATCAGAGATGTCTCTCTGGTCATGGGCAGGACGGACGGACGGTCGGAGGCGTCTGGGCCATAGGGCGTCCCCCACAACCGAGAAGCCGGAGACTCGGAGGAGATCCTGACGCCCGTGCGATTACGGACAGGATCCCCGGAAAGGCTTAGATTTTGGGGAACTTACCCAGTTGGCTGCTGAGCTTAGCAGGAGGGCCTTAGCCCGGCAGGGGCAGTTTTCCGGTTTTCTTTGGCACCTAGACGAGGTCGGATTGGATCAGATCAAAGGAGAGCGCTCAGCAAGGGGGCTCTTATTTCCTTTGTTAGGGAAATTTGTATAGGCAGAAAGCAAGTAACAGGACAGGGAGATGGGAAACTTAGGGGGACATTCGCTGCACCCGCCTGGCCGCTCCCCTTGCGGAGAATTAGGTACCTCTTGGCATTGGCAGGCTGGTATAAACCCCCGGCATGGATCAGGACTTGGTCCCGATTCTGCCTTTAGTCATATGAGGTTACCACGGAACCGCAGGTTGGGGCCCACTCAAGCTCCGTAGGATCCAGTCCGGTGGAGCTATAGAGAGGATCACACACACGCACCCACAGAGAGTCCCCTCAAGAGAGGAATGGCCCCCCGCACGAAGCTGGGGACTCAAATCTCCTCTCTCGGGTTTCGGCACCGAATGTAAGATTTAATGGATGGAGGCAGAGATGAGAGGAAAGAAAGAGACCAAGTTATGGAGCCAAGAAAGCCTTTATTGGGATCTGCGATTCCCGGGCGAGGTTCTGTGACTCTGGGAGTGGGGAGTCAGAGAAAAAGGGACGTGGTGGGATGGGATAGGTTGCCTCCTCTGTCAGGGTGATGGAAAGCTGGGGCTTCATGATTGGCTGTTTTCAAACTGGCACGGAACATTCTAGGTCTGCAGGTGAGGGGTGGGGGTCGTTGGTGCATGGTGTTTTTTCTCCAACTCACAGCAAAATGGCCGCTAGTCACCATGCCAAGGTGACTCCCAAGGTGACTCTTACAATTTTGTTGATTTTTACATCCATGTTCATCAGGATATTGGCCTGTGTTTTCTTGTAGCATTCTTGTCTGGCCTTGGTATTAGTGTAATGCTGGCCTCATAAAATGGGTTTGGAACAGTTCCTTCCTCCTAATTTTTTTGGAGACAATTTGAGAAGGATCAGTATTAATTCTTTTGTAAATGTTTGGTAGAATTCACCAGTGAAGTCAGCTGGTCTTGGATTTCTTTGTTTGGAGATTTAAGAATGCTTTACCCAGAAAAGCTATCCTTCAGAATTGAATGAGAGATACAGAAATTTCCAGACAAAAAAAAGCTGACATAGTTCACAACCACTAAACCTGCCTTACCAGAAATGCTAAAGGAGTTCTTCAAGCTGAAAAGGAGGGACACTAACTAGTAACATAAAAGCATATGAAAATATAAAATTCCCTGGTAAATGTAAATGTGTGGTCAGATTCAGGATACTCGAATGTTCTAATGATGGTATATAAATCACTTACAACTCTAATATAAAGGTTAAAAGACAAAAGAATTTTAAGAAGCTATAATTATAGTAATGGTTAGTGGATATATAATACGAAAATATGTAAACTGTGACATTAAAAACATGAAGTTGGGGAAAGGAGTAAAAGTGTGGAGCTTTTGTATGTGAACAAAGTTGAGTTGCTATCAGCTTCCAATAGACTATGATAAGATGTTTTATCTAAACCTCATGGTAACTACAAGCAAAAACCAATAGTAGATACACAAAAGATAAAGAGAAAGGAATGAAAGCATACCACTATAGAAAATCATCAAATCACAAAGAAAGGCAGTAAAAGAGGAAGAAAGGAGCAAAGGATCTATGAAATACCCAGAAAACAATGAACAAAATGGCAATAGTATGTCCTTGTCTATCAATAATTACTTTAAATATCAAGAGTCTAAGTTCTCCAATCAGAAGACAAAGAGTGGCTAAATAGTTAGGAAAACAAGACCCAATGACCAACCCAACTATGGGACTCACTTTAGGATACACCTAAGTAGAAAATTAAGGGATGGAAAAAGATATTCCAGGCAAATGGAAACAAAAGAGAACAGGGGTAGTAATGGACAAAATAGACTTTAAATAGAAGATTGTAATTAGAGGGGTGTCTGAGTGGCTTAGTCAGTTAAGTGTCCAACTCTTGATTTCAGCTTAGGTCATGGTCTCACAGTTTGTGGGGTCCAGCTCCACATCGGGTTCTCTGCCGCCAGCACCTGCTTGGGATTCCCTCTCCTCCTCTCCCCCTCTCCCCCTCTCCCCCTCTCCCTCCCTTCCTCCTTCCTTCTATCTGCCCCTCCCCCACTTGTATGCACACTTGTGGTCCCTCTCAAGACAAATAAACTTTAAAAAGAGACTAATAAGAGACAAGGTCATTATATAATGATAAAGGAATGGATTCATCAAGAGGAAGTAACTATAGTAAATACATATGCACCTAACATGCTTATATACATAAGTATATAAAGCAAATATTAACAGATCTGAAAGGATAAATAGCAGTACCATAATAATAGGGGATTTCAGTTCTCCCTTTCAACAATAGATAGATCATCCATACAGAAAGTCAGTAAGGAAACATTGGACTTGAACTACACTTTAGACCCAATGGACCTAACAGACATATATAGAACATCTCATCAAACAGCAGTAAAATACACATTCTTCTCAAGTGCACACACAGCATTCTTCAGGGTAGATCGTATGTTAGCCACAAAACAAGTCTTAACATATTGAGGAAGATTTAAATCATTTCAAGTATCTTTGCCAACCACAATGTTATGAAACTAGAAACCAATGACAGGAGGAAAACTAGAAAGTTTACAAATATGTGTAGATTGAACAACATAGTCCTGAACAACCAATGGGTCAAAGAAGAAATCCAAAGAGAAATAAAAAAAAAAAAATCTTGAGTCAAACAAAAATGGAAACACAACAAACACAACATGCCAAAATTATAGGATGCAGCAAAAGCAGTTCTAAGAGGAAAGTTTATAGTTATCTGTCCTTACATTAAGAAAAAAGAAAGATATCAAAAAACAGCCTAATTTTACACCTCAAGGAACTAGAAAAAAGAACAAACTAAACCCACAGTTAGTAGGAGGAAGGAAATAACAAAGATCAGAGTAGAAATAAATGAAATAAAGACTAGAATGATCGTAGGAAAGATCAACAAAAGTAAAAGTTGGTTTTTTTTAAAAAGATAAACAAAAATTAAACCTTTAGCTAGACCAAGAAACAAAAAGAGAAGACTCAAATATATAGCAGAGAAATACAGAGGATCATAAGAGACTACTATGAACAATAATATGCTAACAAGTTGGATGACCTAGAAGAAATGGATACATTCCTAGGAACATACAACCTACCAAGACTGAATCATGAAGAAATAGAAAATCTGAGCAGACCAATAATGAGAAAGGAAATCTTTCTTCAGGGCAGAGAGACCCTCGCTAGGCCTGAGAGGTATGAGCCTTTTCCATCTCCAGAGCAGGCTGGCAGATCCTCTATAACTGAAGAAGCCAACCAGACACCCAGACCCTGGAAGGGAACCAAGATGATAGAGCATGTGGTGGGGTGAGGCTATGAGTGGCCAGAATGCCACTCGCATGGACATTTCTGCAGCAGAGTGCAGCCCTCCGACAAATCGGGGCTCTGGTTGCTTGCATGAGATTCCTCTGGTTCCTTCACTGCAAAGTGTGGAGGAAACTTTTTTTTTTAAACATTTATTTATTTTTGAGAGAGACACACACAGAGTGTGAGCAGGGGAGGGTCAGAGAGAGACACACACAGAATCAGAAGCAGGCTCCAGGCTCTGAGCTGTCAGCACAGAGCCCAACATGGGGCTCGAACCCATGAACCATGAGATCATGACCTGAGCTAAAGTCGGCTGCTTAACTGGCTGAGCCACCCAGGCGCCCCTGGAGGGAACTGTTTTAGGGAGTTGGGGTTTCCTTATCCGGTCACCAAGTTGAGGGTATGTTAAAGAAACAAAATACAAGAGTGTGGATTAGTATTTGAGAAGAGAGTTTCCCAAGATTCAGAGCTTGTTCTGAAAAAGGAGGTTTACTGTCTAGTGCAAAGTTTCAGTTCCTAGAGCACAAGGTTCTATTTTGAGGGTGAAGGTGACATTTTTGTAGGCAAGATTCTGGCTTGGTATTGAGGTGCCTGTTGTGGGGTTCTGATGTCCATGCTGGGGTGAGAGTTCCATTCCCGGATGGGAGTTTTCACTGCAGGGTCCCAGATTCATGCCTGCAGTTGAGCTTTGAGTCCTGGGACCCAGAATCTGCTGTCATGCTCCATAGTCTATGATTGGGTTAAAGTTCCCTTCCTAGGCTTTGTGTTTTGATTATCAGGCTGGAGGTCTTGTGCCCTGGGAGGAAGGGAAGAGCTAGAACTCCTTTTCCCTTCTGGAGAAGACTTTCTGGGACCAGCAGCAGAGGAATGGGCCAATAGACTCATGAACCGATGGTCAGGAGGCCTGGGTCCCAGCCCTTGCCTGGATGTGAGACTAAGAAATCACTTGCAAGCTTCAGGTCTCTGCTGGAAGCATGGCCAGGCAGTGGTGTTGATTCACAAAGTACCTTCCAAGCTCGCTTGATCCTCCCAAAATGACACTAATGATGGACTCCATAGGCACTGATGGCCATTGCTTGGTGAGTCAAATCCATGATGACAGCACTCACGCTGCCCTGGGCACTGTCAGCTTGGTCCAATTAGTGACAATTGGATCTTAACTTGTGCTGAGGGGCTCCTGGGGAGAGAGAGCACACACTGAGTGGGGTATGTTAAATCTGGGTTCCTGGGGCTTGGTGTGTAGCTCCGGAGGAAGAGGGCTCAGCGGGGTTGGGCCAACAGCTTCCTTCCTACTGGGCCACTTCCCACGTAGCCCAGTCGGTAGATACAGATATACCATAAACCGTGATGTGAAGGGGCCTGGCTTGCTCCCTCATTCTCTGTGGAGCAGCTGGGGTGTAAGGAGAGTTTTGTGTCCTCTGGCCCCCAGCCTGGCTGGTGCCCAGCTGAGAAACATCTGCTTCTATATAGTGCCACCGCCTTGACTCCCCTCTCTCATTTCTTTCTCTTATTACCCCAATGCAGTTCCCAGTCCTACACAGGCGAAGTTGCTGGGAAGAAAAAAGCCCATTCCCTTTGTTGGGAGCTTTCAACTTTGTAAAGCCCTCCTGCCTCTTCCCTCCCGGATCTTGTTCCACGTCTCCTAGAGATTGCTGAGGCAAGTGGTCTGGGCCCTATTTCCTGGAGGAGCAGCAGCTTGAGGTCCAGTTGTGTGCATACTTCCAGGGTATCTTCAGTGATGCCTGTACCCACTTGCCCAGGGACACAGAGCTGGCCTGTCGGCCTTGAATGGAGGTCTTTGCCACATGGCCTCCTGGTCCCAATACACCTTTGTCGCAGGTGGCCCTTCCTGTCTCAGAGGTCCTCCTCTGTTCTACCCAAATGTGAAATAGCAGTGAGTGATGCCATGCTGTCAGGGTGAGGCTGTGCAGGTAGCTTCCAGCTCGGGAAATGTCTCTAATATTCCAGAAGAACTTCACCTTGAGGACAGAGCCCCTCAGAAGACGGGGGAGTTTTCTCTGCCACCAGGTCTGTCCCAGAGGTGTAGGGAGTGTGCTTTCTAGGTCTGCAGGGACTCCTCTCCCCACCCCCCAATGCCACTGTCTGGTCCTGGCCAAGGTTACATGGGAGGCTGAGAGGCCCCGGGGATCCCGCTGGGCAAAGAAGACCCAACCCAGATATTGGCCTCTGTTGTGGTCCAGCAGGCCTCTAGAGTTCCCCAAGGGCATCTGGGGGAACCTGGGGTATGAGAAGGGAGGAGGAAAGGCAGGGCAGAGTAGAGGCCCTGTGGTTGAGGAAAAGGTTCTGGGGTCAGATTTTGTCTTTGCTGCCTGGGCCACCTGGAGCCACAGGCTTAACTTCTACAGTATTCCTTGTTGGAGACAAGGCTCAACCTTCAGGTCCCAGCTGAGACATCACTTCCACCAGGAAGCCTTCCCTGACCACCCCGGCTGGCTTAGATGGCTTTTCTATTCTCTTTCACTGCAGTCCTGTGCTCCCCTCTGAGCACTGATCACCCTAGGTGTCAGGGTCTGTTTACCAGTCAGTGTCTTTCACCCCCTGTGTGCTCACCATTGTGTTGCTACCACTGGGCCTGACATACACACTAGGCGCTCAACAAATATTTTGAAATGAATGCAAGAATGGGCTGATTCTGGAGAAGTCAAACTTCTTTCACAGGCCCTCAGGGCTATGACAACCAACTTTCTTTTCTTAGTCGAAAGGACATTTCTTGAATACGAGGCTCTGGGGTCAAGACAAGAGAAGGTAAGAGTAATATGGAGCTTTGGGTTCATTTATTCATTCCCCAGTGGCATAGATGTTCTCTGGGTGCCTTGCAGGTGCCAGGCCCTGTGCCGGCCTCTGGGGACAGACATACCCCCATCAGCACTTGGGTGCTGATCACTAGGGGCTGAGAAAGGTCAGAGGAGAGGCTGAAGGGAGTCAGGAAAGACCTCCAGGAGAAGAGATTTGTTTTGAAGAATGAAGGGGAAGTTTGGATAGATAATAGATGGGCCTTCTCTCCGGGGTGGGCAGGGAGCAGACAGAGAAGATGGAGCTGCCTGTGAACGGCAGTAAGGCAAAGCTGGCCAATGACATTGTGGTCTGAGGGTGTGGGGTCCCTGCCTTTCTTGCTAAAGATGGGTTCACAAGCTGTGGGTGCCGCTGATCCTGGCTCTGCATCCACAGACAAGTGACCCTGGGCAGGTCATGTCACTCCCTGAGTGCTGGTTTATTCATCTCCAGGATGGGAGCAGTGATGCCTGCCACTCAGGGTTGTCAGACCACTTTGTAAAAGGAGAAGGCCAAGATAATATTGGTGGGGGGGCCCTGCGGGCAGGCTGGGAGGCAGGTATGGGGCGGAGTGCTATGTGGGAAAACAGGAAGGCAGTCTGCTTCAGGCTTCTCTGTTTTGTAAATAATTAAATTCTTATCTTGGGTTTGTGGTGCCCACACTGCGGGAGGCAGGTGCAACAGCCGGGAACAAGGTGCTGTATTGTCTAGGAAGTGGTGGAGTCCCTTCCCTACCCTGTCCCCTCCCTCCCAGCCTCCTGGTCATGGTAGGCAGGTCGGTTGGAGTAAGGAGTCTTCTAGGCTCTTCTTGTTGTCCCTCCTTCCTGCGTTTTTCTTTCTTTTGCCCTGTCTCCATGTTGTCATTGTCTGGTTCCCCTTGGCATTCTCGCCTCTGCAGACACCAAGCATTGCTTGCCCCCTCTCCCTGCAGGCTGCAGGCCCCTTGACGCTGTTACCCTGTCTGCACCCCACTTTGCTGCCTGTTGAAACCTTCCTCTGCAGTGGCCCTTCCCGAACACCCCCACCTCCTGAGTCCTGCAGTGCTCCCCAGGTCTGCTCCAGCGGCCTCTGGGGAGCACTGACCTCTCCCTCACTCCGTGCTCCAGAGACAAATAGTCGTTTTTTCATTTTTAGTGCTTAATACTGAGAATGTGAAGGTCTGTTTAGTCTTGTCCAGCTAACATAAACCAGCCGGAACTGGGCCATGGCAGGGACTTTGCTGTAAGTTCCCTTATTTGGAATGAAATTCATTGTTTTCCACTGGGAGGCAGTGGGGGCTTTGGGGAAGCCCCGCTGGGCCCCCTCCTCAGGGTGTGGCCTGCAAGGCCCTCTCCAAAGGCCACCAAGGTGTCTGTGACATAGACGCTGGCCCTAGGACATGTGTCACCCCTAATATATCAGGGAGGGAGAGGGCTTGGGATCATGTTGTCCAGGTCTGCCTTTTTCCAGGGAGAAACTGAGGATCAGAGAGGAGAAGGGACCTGCCCAGACTCCCAGGGCATAATGGAGCAGATGGAGGTCTAGAAGGGAGGGTTCTGGCTCTCTGGCTCTCACATTTCTGTGCTGTGCCAGGACGCCTCTGGCCTAGGAGCTATGCGGGTGGGGGGTGGGGCTGCGGGGCAGTGGGAGTGCTGATGAATCTGGCTTTGGAAGTGGCCTTTCAGTCTGGGGATCTTCCAAGGCTTCTGGCTTAGCAGCTAAACACAGAGGCTTGGGGCAGTGAGCTGGGGGGTGGGGCATGAGAGAGGGAGAGGAGAGGGAAGGGAGAGGTTGTGAGGGTCCAGGAGAACTGGCTCTGGTCCTGACTCTGCTGCTATTGCTGTGACTCTCAGATGCCTTCTTTGACCTTGTTCTTCCCCACTTGTCCTAGAGGCTCAGCCCTTTTTGTGCATGCCCCAGGGTGTGCCTTGGATGAGCCAAAGTCAGGGAGTGTTTCTTACCTGTGATGGGCTGTGTTAACCAGCTCACCTAGCAGGTCATTACCCCTCTCTGGCCCAGGTTTCTCTTCCTTGTAAAGAGGGGTGTGGACCTTTCATGAGTTCTCTGCAAGAGCATGAGTTTTAGGGGCAGACCTTGGATTTTGATCTTGACTCTGATACTTGATTAGCTGGGCTGCTAATTAGGAACACAGGCTTCAAAACCTGGGGCTCTACAGGGAGCAGAGAGGGTCTTTGCAAGGATGATAGGAACTCATAGACCCAAAATGTCTATCCCCGAGTGCTTAGTAAGTAGTGTGGGGCATGGGGCAGGAAGCAGGCAAGCAGCAGCCCAGCTTACTGAGAGCTGCCTTGGGGTTCCCTGTGGCTCTGCTTTCTTTGCTCCATCCCAGGTCCCCACTGGAAAAACAGCAAGCGTGTGTTTAGATATTCTTTCTAGAGGGAATTCCCCGTTTAACATCCTTTAAAAAGAGCTTCTCATTTATTCACTTATTCTTTTCACAAAGATCACACAGCTGGGACGTAGGAAGCTGTAACTGACCAGTGTAGGAATTCCTGGGACTGAGAAAGGAAAGAAAGATGTTAGAAAGCACAGGCCTGAGCAATTCAAACTAGAAGGCCCGGGTGCTGGGGAAATCAGGGCAGGTGACGCTCCGTTGTTTACTATGACCATTCCATTCACTGCTCTTTTAGCACTAACGCTAGTACTAGCATCCAAGGCTGTTTACAAAGGTACGTCTGCCGTAAAGGTCCGGGTCTAGGCGGTCGGTAAGGCACTCTTTTTTACAAAAGATCATCTCATTGCCAAGAGCAAACCACACCATAGCAAAACATTACATTCAGCATTGAAGTGAATGGAGATGATGTAAGGAACAGTGTCCCCGTGGGCCCTGTGAATCTCTGTGCAATGGGAGACCCTGTAGGTTTTAGGGGTGCTTTTTGGATAGATCAGTCTAGCTGCTCTGTGGAGGATGGATTTAGGAGGGACAAGGTAGAAGCAGGGAGACTAGTTAAAATAGGACTGTAACTGTCTGGGGGAAGGATGCCAAGGCCTGAAGTGTAGGTTTGGTGAAAGAGGAAGGGACACATTTTGAGACACATTTAGCAGATGTGCTTGGTGGCACTAATAAACAAATGGTGGGGGAGAGGTTGCTAAGAAAGAGGGAGGAATCCAAGATGGGGCCTGGGTTTTCAGGTGACTCGGAGGATGATGAGTCCATCAGGACCCCAGGCAGGAGGGGAGGATTGGAGGAGAGGCAAGGAAGGTGCTGGGTTGGGTTTTGGGATGCCAGAGGAGCACTGAGGCATTCTCTGGGAGACCTGTGGGTCAGCTGCTCCATGTGTGAGCTCAGAGTGCATGGGGGAGGTCATTCACGGCTGCAACCTGTTGTCAGCAATGGGTGCTGCTTAAACCTTGAAGGTGATGAAGGATCCCAGGGTGGACAGAACAAAACTGTGACGGAGTTGGGTGAGGAGTAAGGGAGAACCAAGAAAAGGCAGCAGCCCAGAGAAGCTGATGGAGGTCATGGGAGTAGACTTTAGAGGTCACGATATGCCATAGCAAAGTGGTTCTCAGACCTTAATGATCCATGGATTACTTGTAGATTGGTTCCTGGGGCCCACTTCTGGAAAATCTGGCTTAGTCAGTTTGGGGGTGGGCTTCTGGGATCTGTTCTTTTATTTTTGTTTTTTTTATTTTTTTAATGTTTTATTTATTTTTGATAGAGAGATAGAGCATGAGAGAGGAAGGGGCAGAGAGAGAAGGAGACACAGAACCGGAAGCAGGCTCCAGGCTCTGAGCTAGCTGTCAGCACAGAGCCTGACGCGGGGCTCGAACCCACAAATGTGAGATCTGACCTGAGCGGAAGTCGGAGGCTTAACCGACTGAGCTACCCAGGTGCTCCTGGGATCTGTTATTTTAAACAAGAAGCTCAGGTGATACCGATATGAGGGATCTGTGGACCACCCATTATGAAACACTTCCCTAAGAGTCAGATCTGGACACAAATCTTGACCCTTGAGTCTTGATCTTGGGCAAGCCCCTTGATCTTCCAAACCTTGGTTTCTTATTGGTTAGCAGGCATACTAGTTTCCACTTCACAGGGTCATTGTGTGGATTAATTTGGGTGGTTCGGGACCTGGTCCAGGAAAATGTCTGTAAGTAGGAGGTACTTCTTGTTCATAACCAGAAGCTTGAATATCGTGAGCAATGGGACAGGGCAGCCTGCTGCGCAGGCAGGAGCCCTCCCCTGTGCAGCGTCTGGCCCTGGGCTGAGCTGGCTCCAAATTCCATCTCCAAGGTCTCCTGTGTGAGTTGATAGGACCAGGAGCTACTGACTCATCTGATCAAGTCCACAAAAACTCATGAATCAAATCAGAAGTCAATTTACTACTTCTCAGTGAGAAATTTACTGTCAGATGGACTGGACAGCGTGTCAACTACTTGCCAATTTCTCCCCTTACAGGAAGCTACTTGTGTGCTGGGTGAACCTGGCGTCTGGTGGGGAGAGGCACATGGGAGGGGGAGGATTGTAGTCACCGTCTGAGGACTCTGAACTCTTCTGAGCTCTGCCCAGACCACTTCATCAACAGGGAAATGCCTGCCAGGTGACCCAAGACCTGGGCCAGCCTAGGGCATCATCTCCCTGTGGCTCCCCCTACAGTTTGCCTCAGGACACCCCCTTTTCCAGGATTCCTTGGCATCCAATGAACACATCTTTTCTTTAGGTTTGTTAATACCTCCAGTCAGGTCTCTTTTATGGGGCTGTTTTGGCTCTTGAGGGTAACTTTGCATGTTGACTCATGGCCAGTTGATTTTATAGACTAATAGACAGGGAAAGCTTATTGCCAAGTGCACTGGGGAGTCACCTCACTGTGGCCCTCTCCCCACTTACGGTCCATGCAGGCTTTCAAGGAGGAAGAGGGGTAAGGCCATGATGGCACCTCTATATACAGGATGACTTTGCAATTTTTAATATTATGAGATACTGTTGGTAAAACTGTCCACCACATTGTTTAGAGAGAGAGAGAAAAAAAAAAGCAAACTACACGGTATACCTAGTGTGCAAGTATGATCCTATTTGTGTTTAGAGTGTTAGATTTTTCCTTTCTCTTCCCTTCCTTGCATCCTTCTTTCCTTCCTTCCAACTAATATTTATTCAGTGCCTACTATGTGTTGAGCACTGTTGTGGGCATATAGGATATAGCAGTGAGCAAATTTGCTGTCTCATGGAGTTACATTCTTATGAGGAGAGACAGACTAAAATAAAGATGACATATGGGATGTCAGATGGTGCTAAGTGCCATGGAGAGAAATAAATCATGGGTGTGGCAGGGATAGGGATTACGGGTGGGGAGTGTGTGGATGTCTACATTTGTGTTCGGTGCAAAAAAAGGTGATTTTATTAAAGCATGGAGACAGGACCCAGGGGCAGGAAGAGCTGCAGGGATGTCTATATTTTTAAAATAAATTGTCCAGAAAAAGCCTGATGGCATTTGACCAAATGTTTGGTGGAACAACGCTCTGTTCTGTGGTTTGATATCCTGATACCTGTTCATCGCTTATCCATATTTACTTTGTACAAATTCAGACCAAGGTTGCATGGATGCCTGCCTTGCTGTTAGCAGTGGCTGCCTCTGGGAAATAGGCTGAGGATAGAGCGGTGTGGAAGAACGGGATGGTTTTGTTTTGTTTTGTTTTGTTTTAAAGTAGGCTTTGTACCCAGCGTGGAGCTCAACTCAGGGCTTGAACTCACAACCCTGATCGAGACCTGAGCTGAGATCAAGAGTCAGATGCTTAACCAACTGAGCCAGCCAGGCATGTTCCTGAGATGCTTTTATTTTTACTCCATACTAATTGGTATGGTTTTGTTTATTTTTAAGCATGTATTGCTTTTATACTTTAAACTTTTTTTAAAATGAACTTTTATATCCCTGCCCCTCCCAAAAGAGAGGCTTTATCAATCTCTATTGAGGAATGAATGAGATACTTGATATATAATGGCCAGTGGTTGTGACTGGTGCTTGAAGTTAAATTTCTTTTCCCTCTCTTAATTTTTCCCCCGCAGTGCCCAGAATAACGTTAGGTGTCCAAAAGTGCATAATGGCGATGGGTGAAATTCAAATAAATTTGAAGGTGGGACTGCCCTTATTGGGAGCCCCTGGGAGTCATGCTTCTGGAGGCTGAGTAGGTCTGGCTCCCTCCACTGAGATCAGAGAACCCTGTCTTTACAGGCCCTCATCTAGAGACCTTCAGCCCTCCTTGAGCACGTGTGTGGTTTTTGACCCCCTGTGTAGACATCACACTGCAGGGGTGCCTGAGTGGCTCAGTTGGTTAAGCCTCCGACTTCAGCTCAGGTCAGATCTCACATTTGTGGGTTTGAGCCCCGCGTCAGGCTCTGTTCTAACGGCTAGCTTAGAGCCTGGAGCCTGCTTCAGATCCTGTGTCTCCCCCTCTCTCTGCCCCTCCTCCTCTCATGCTCTGTCTCTTTCTGTATCAAAAATAAATAAAAACATTAAAAAAAATCGTTTAGGCATTACACTGCATCCTTCTCATCATTTTGGTCATTCGTGCATTAATTAATTTATTTTTAAAGATTTTAAAGATATTATTTATTTATTCATTTTAATGTGGGGCTCAAACTCACAACCTTGAGGTCAAGAGTCACAGGCTGGCCAACTAAGCCAGCTGGTCACCCTTTGATCACCATTTTCAATTCTACAGCCACCACCAGCAACAGATGCTTTAAAAAGTTTGTTACTGGGGCACCTGGGGTGGCTCAGTCGGTTAAGTGTCTGAGTTCGGCTCAGGTCATGATCTCACATCTGTGAGTTTGAGCCCTGTGTTAGGTTCTGTGCTGACAGCTCGGAGTCTGGAGCCTGCCTCTTATTCTGTGTGTGTCTCTCTCTGTACTGCCCTCACTCCTGTTCTCTCTCTCTCTGTCTCCCTCTCTCTCAAAAATAAGTAAACCTTAAAAAATTAAAAATAAAAACAGTTTGTTGTTTAAATTATAATGAGTAATATACCCTTTGACCAACATATCTCCATTCCCCCCACCCCTCAGTCCCTGGCAACTACCATTCTACTCTCTGCTTTTATGAATTTGACTTATTGATATATATATATCTCACAGAGAAAGACAAATTTATATATATAAATTTATGTAAATTTGATTTTATGTATATATAAATTTGTTATTCTCGTCTGGTCTGTTATACTGAGCATGTCCTCAAGGTTCATCCATGTTGTCCCAAATGGCAGGATAGCCTTCCTTTTTAAGGCTGAATAACATTTCATTTGGATATATATCACATTTTCTTTATCCATTCATCTGTAGATGGACACTCAGCTTGTTTCAGTATCTTGGCTGTTATGAATAGTGCTACAGTGAATATGGGAATGCAGAGATCTCTTCAAGATAGTGATTTTATTTCTTTTGGATATATACTCACAAGTGGGATTGCTGGATCATGTGATAGTTCTATTTTTAATTTTTTGAGAAATGTCCAAACTTTAAAAAATAATGGAAATACATTCCCACCAACATTGTTCGAGAGTTCTTTTTTTTTTCCTTTCACATTCTGGCTAGCACTTGTTATCTCTTGTCTTTTTGACGCTAGCCATCTGACAGGTGTGAGGCAATCCCTCATTTTGGTTTTGATTTGCATTTCCCTGATGATGAGTGATGAACATTTTTTCATATTCTTGTTGGTCATTTGGATGTCTTCTTTGGAAAAATAATGATTTAGGTCCATGGCTCATTTTTAAAAAAAGCTAGATATTTGTTGTTTTTTTTCTTTGCTATTGAGTTGTTTTTCTTATGTATTTTGAATGTTAACCCCTTATCAGATGTGTAGTTTTTGCAAATATTTCCTCCCATTCTGTAGGTTGTCTCTTCACTCTGTTGATTGGTTCTTGGCTGGGCAGCAGCTTTTTAATTTGATGCAATCCCCGTTGTCTGTTTTTGTTTTTGTTGCCTGTGCTTTTGGGATCATATCCAAAAAATCATTGTCAAGACCGATGTCAGTCTTTTCTCCTATGTTTTCTTCTAGCACTTTTACAGTTTCACTTTTTACGTTTAAGTCTTTAACCCATTATGAGTTGATTTTTGTGTCTGGTGTGATATAGTGGTCCAGCTTCCTAATTCTGCATGTAGACATCCAGTTTTCTCAATACCACTTACTGAAGAGACTCTCCTTTCCCCATTGTGTGTCCTTGGTACTCTTGTCAAAGATCAGTTGACTATAAATGCTTGGATTTATTTGGGGGCTCTCTTTTCTGTTCCATTGGTCTCTATGTCTGTTTTTATCCCAGCACCAGATTGCACTGAATCTGTATATTGATTACTTTGGGTAGTATGGACACCTTAACAGTATTAATTCTTCCAATCCATTAACATGAGATATCTTTCCATTTTTGTGTGTCTTCAGTTTCACTCATCAGTATTTTATAGTTTTCACTGTACTGATCTTTCATTTCCTTGGTTAAATTCTGAAGTATTTTGTTCTTTATGATGTCATTGTCAATGGGATTATTTTCTTACTTTCTTTTTTGGGTAGTATTATGCAGTTATCTTGCCTGCATATGATTTGACAGCATTTTTTTGGGGGGGGACTAGCTTTTAATGTACCCTTTCAAAGCATTCAACTTGCTTTGTTTTGTTAACCATTTTTAGGTGTATAATATATAGGCATTGAGTACATTCACATAGTTTTGTAACCATCACCACCGTCCATTGCCAGCATTTTCTTCATTTTCCCAAACTGAAACTCTGTACTCGTTGAACAATACCTCCTCATTCCCCCTGCCTCCAGCCACTGGCACCACCACTTTTTTTCCCCTGCCTCTATGAATTTGACTGCTCTAGGTACCTCATATAAGTGGAATCCTATAGGAGCAGCTGGGTGGCTCAGTCTGCTGAGTAGCTAACTTTGGCTCAGGTCACGATCTCAGGGTTTGTGAGTTCAAACCCCATGTGGGGCTCTGTGCTGACAGCTCAGAGCCTGGAGCCTGAGACTCTGTGTCTTCCCCTCTCTCTGCCCCCCACCCATTCGTGCTCTGTCTTTCTCTCTCTCAAAAATAAATAAACATTAAAATAATTTTTAAGTGGAATCCTATAGTATTTGTCCTTTCACAGCTGGCTTATATCATTTAACATAATGTCCTCAAGGTTCATCCATGTTGTAGCACAAAACAGAATTTCCTTATTTAAGGCTGAATAATATTCCATTTTGTGTGTATCTATATATCACATTTTGTTCATCCATTCATCTGTGGATGGACACTTAACATTGTTTCTATCTTTCAGCTATTGTAAATAATGCAGCTGTGAACCTAGGAGCACAAGTATCTATTTCAAACATTGCTTTCAATTCTTTTGGGTGTGGACCTGGAAATGGGATTGTTGGACCAGATGGTAATTCTATTTTTTAATTTTTTGAGGAATTGATTCAACTTGGTTTTTACCAAAAAACCTGTAATTTTCTTTCTTAATCCCCTCCTCTCATACTCATATTTAATGATTTTTAAAAATAGCGTTATTGAAGTATAATTGACATGCAATATACTGCACATATTTATAACGTACAATTTTGATATGTTTTTGTCTGACATATATATCTGAAGCCATCAGCACCATCCTGTTAATGAACGCTTCCACCACCCTCAAAACTTCCCTTGTGCCTTTTGTGACCGCGCTCTCCTGCTCCTTCTGCCCCTCCCTGTACTGAAGTAACCACTCATCTGCTCCATCACGGTAGCTTAGTTCACCTTTTCAAAGAGTTCTGTATAGATGGAATCATACAGCCTGTACACTCCTGTCCTCTGGCTGCTTCTACTCATTTTCCCTTATTTTCCCTTATTTTGAGATTCATTCATATTGTGGTATGTATTAACAATTCTTTTTTTTTTTTTTTCTCAGTGGTATTCCATGATATGGATGTACAATTTCTTTATTCACCTGTTGATGAACATTTGGGTTGTTTTCAACTTTATTAAAAATGAAGTTAAGAACATTTATATATAAATCTGTTTGTGAACATGCATTTCCTTTTCTCTAAATATCTTGAAGTGGAATGGTAGGGCGCCTGGATGGCTCAGTCGGTTGAGCGTCCAACTTCGGCTCAGGTCATGATCTCACGGTTCGTGGGTTTGAGCCCCGTGTCGGGCTCTGTGCTGATAGCTAGCCTAGAGCCTGGAACCTTCTTCGGATTCTGTGTCTATCTCTCTCTCTCTCTGTCCCTCCCCTGTTACTCTGTGTCTCTCTGTCTCTCAAAAATAAATCAATGTAAAAAAATTTAGAAGTGGAATGGCTGGATTCACATGGTAGGTGTGTTTTAAAATAAAAGAAACTGACAAAAAAAATAGTCGTACCATTTATATTTTCACCAGCAGAGTATGAAGCTTCCTATTTCTCCACATTCTCATCAGCACTTGATATGGCCATTCATTTTAATTTTGGCCATTCTAATAGGTGTATGGTGGTATCTCATCAGGGTTTTAATTGGCATGTCATCTAATGATGAATGATTTTGAACATTTCTTTTTTCATGTGTTTATTTGCTCCCTGTATATCTACTTTGCCTGCTGAAATTTTTCCTCAGCTTTATTGAAATATAATTGACACATAACATTGTGTAAGTTTAAGGTGTACAGTGTGTTGATTTCATAATTTGTATATTATAAAATGATCACTAGCTTTCGCTCACACCTCTACTCCATCAATAGTTACCATTTCTTTTTTTGTGGTGAGAACATTTAAGATTTATTCTCTTAGCAACATTCAGGTATATAATACAGTATTATTAGCTATAAGCACCATGCTATACATTAGATCCCCAAACTTGTTAATCTTATAAATGGAAGTTTGTACTCTTTGGCCAATATCTCCCCATTGCCCCTCCTCCCTGGTAATCACTACTCTACTCTCTGTTTCTTTGAGTTAACTATTTTAGAATCCACATGTAAGTAATATACAGTACTTTTTATTTTTTTTGGTCTTATTTCACTTAGCATAATGCTCTCAAGATTCATCCAATTTAGCATAAACACAGCATGATTTCCTATTTTCTCATTGGCCCATTATTTCATATTGGGTTGTTTGTTTTCTTATCTTATTTTAGGGTTTTGAGACTTCTTTATGTATTTTGGGTTCTCTGTTAGGTATGTACTCTGTGGTCCTTTTCCTTTGGTCTGTGACTTGTTTTTTCATTCTCTTAAAAGAGACTTTTGATACTTTTTATGTATATTTAAATAAATTACATAGTTTCCTGGCATACCAACCTGTCATAAAGTCAGGAACAACACAACTTCTCTTATTGAGCATACAGTTCAGTTGGAGGGAGAAGAAGGGCATACAGGGACATTAGGAAAGACCCCCACCAGTTTTGAATATGGTATGTACTATGGGCATCACTCATAATGTTTTCCAGAGAATGGAGCTCATCATCATGGCTGGGGACCCTGTTTTTATTTGAGATGGCAATGTGTCCAATGAAAAGACTATATATCCCAGCTTCCCTTGCAGCATGGGATAGCCATGTGATTACATTCTGGTCAGTGAGTATAAATTTAAATTGTTGAGTGAACTTTGAATAAGGCTCTTTTAAAGAGGGGCAGATGGCTGGTGTAGGTCCTTTGATTTTGGTTTCCTATGAACCTCCTCCTTTCTGTGTGGAATGTGGACAAGGTGGCTGGACCTTCAGCAGCTATCATGAATCATGAAGTAAACTTGAAGTGCCATGTGGAATGGGAGGTAGAAAGATAAAAGAAGCCTAGGTACCACATGACTACAGAACTGACACACTGGGCTTAGACTGTCTACTTACAGACTTTTTATATGTGAGAGAAAACATCTTACATGTTTAAAAAATCCATGTCATTTCTGGTTTTTGTAACTAGCAAGCAAGTGCAATTCTTAAAGGAATTTGGCTAATAAAGCAGTGGATTGGAGGAAGTTAGTTCTACTGCATATATGTTTATGTCATTGAGATCATACTGTTAGAATATTTTTTGTTCATGCTTTTCTGGTTTTCATGCTTACCTTTATCACTACTACTGTTTCCTCCATCATTACAGCCATCTTCACCTTTATTGCCCTCCTTTTCATATTGTTGTGTGAATAATTAAAAAAATTTTTTTTATGTTTACTTATTATTAAGAGAGAGAGAGAGACAGAGCATGAACGGGGTAGGGGCAGAGAGAAGGGGACACAGAATCCAAAGCAAGCTCCAGGCTCTGAGCACGCTGTCAGTACAGAGCCTGACATGGGGCCCCAACCCGTGAACCACGAGGTTGTGAACTGAGCCGAAGTTAGTTGCTCAGCTGACTGAGCCATCCCAGGCACCCCATGTTGTGTGAATAATTTTCATTAATGAAACAATCTTTGAGAAGATTCACTTCTTACTGGTGGAGGGTTGTTTGTATGTAAAATGTATTTCTCTTGGTAAATATTCCATTGAGGGAAGCTTTGTCACTGAGGAGATCTGTGGAAATGGTTGGAGTTAGGATCAGATTTAGGGTAGTTTCAGTGTTCATTGGGCGTGGGCCATGCCAATCATTTCTGCCCTGCAAATAGCCAGCATTGTCTCTTATGGGGTAACTCTCCAGGGATGTAAATGAAGCAACAGAGATGTAGTCTTAAACCAGGGTTGGCCTGGTCAGGTCAATGACAGCAGTACTTGTAAAGAAAGGCTGGGGAAAATAAACTTGATGGTGTAAGAACTAAGTGAAGGTTCTTGAGTAGGGAAGTAGCATGGTTTGTGTAGGAAGAGTTGGGGATGGGGCAGAGGGGACTCAAAGGTGGGTAGGCCATTTAGGAGGCTTTCATGGTGATCCAGGCATGAAGTGGTGAAGGTCAAGTTTTAGGCGGGTCATGTATTAAATAGTTAAGCAGACATCAGGAGAGGATTAAACGTGCAAAAATTATTTTAAAGATTATCTGAGGAAATACCTGTGTGAGAAGAAATAGGGAAGAAGTGGGGAGAATCTGGATGAGTCATCAGACCTCAGTGCAAGTGTGTCCCTGAGTAAAAAAAAGGTAAGGAAGAAAGCTTGGTGGAAGTATTTTAGACTGCAGTGCATTTCTAAGGAAAGTTCTGCAAGACCCTTGGGGAGTCCTAAACCCAAGTAGCAGTAGCTGGTCAGAGGACTTCTACTGCTGTCCCACTCAGTCATTGGTTGGGAGCAGCAGTGGGAAGTCTGGCCTTGGAGCAAACGCTGGGATGGATTTCAGAGTTGCAGAGCTGGGGCCCTGGGTCAAGTGCGCTTCCTGTGCTGGAAGATCTAAGGGGGTTGGACGGGGGTAGAGGATGAGGAGGGCGAGTGCTCTCTTAGGGCTGTCTTTGCAAGTAAACAGTGCTGATCTGGGTTGGCTTAAATAGTGAGGAGCCATACTATCCCAGATCATAGGAAGTCTAGGGGTAGGTGGATGTCAGGGTTGGTGGGCAAGGGCGTAGACAAGGATGAGGTATTTGCCATCTCTGTGCTCTGCCATCCATGGGTTGGCTTCCTTCTGGACTGGTAGTGACATGGCCATGGAGGCCCCAGGAATCACAACCAGATACAACAGTATCTAGAGGAAGAAGAACACTGTCTTGTGCTTCTTTCTCAGGGGAGTCTGTCAGATTTTCCACTAAGCTTCAGTGGCCAAAAGTGGGCCACATGGCCGTTCTTGACCCGATCACTGGCAGAGGGAATGGGATCAGTTTATACCAGCGGATTGCAACCCTGGCTGCCATTAGAAACCACCTGGAGAGCTTTTCGAAACATCCATGCCTGGGCCCTGTCTTCAGAGTTTCTGTATTAATTGGTCTGGAGTGGGAGCTGAGCCTCAGTAATTTGGTAACTTCCCTAGGTGACGCTCATGTGCAGCCAGGGTGGGGAACTGTCAATCTGGAGTAGAACAAATGCCAAATGCCGGGGGAGGCAGCCACAATGTTCTTTACAGTCACTTAGCTACTTTTGTGTGGCTCGCACAAGTCACAACTTCTTTGAGCTTGTTTCTTCATTTGTAGAGTGGGGGCTGGCCAAAGCTGCCTCCTGCTGCTACTGGGAAGATTGAATGAGCTCATGGATGCTCATAGACTTTGCAAATTCTAAGTCACTGACACCTGAAGGATGGTTGCTCATCGTGCTCCATCAGTTTGGAGGGAAAATTTAGCTTCTGTGCTGCCAGGAACCGGGTAGCGATTTCCCCTGAGCACAGCTTCCTGCCATTAAAATAAAAAATGAAAGAGAAGGAAAAAAACAACAGACCAGGAAGCCAGAGGCAAATGCAGTGGGCTTTTTTCTTCTTGGAAGGCGTGGGTTTGAATGCGCTGCTATAAATGGTTTATGCAAATGGGTTGGAGGGGCTCATCCCCCTGCTGCCAGAATCCGGGACTGGCTGGGAGACAGCCAGGCACATGGCTTCCAGCATCTCCTCCTCGCAGACCTGCAGCGGGCAGCTGGGGGCCGGGGGCCGCTCCCCGGCTGCATCCAGCAAAGATGGTCAGATAAGGCTCCGGTTCCTCAGTGTTCCAGGACACACCTGGCTGCTTGGCTTCTTGGCTCTTTCTGTCTGAGTGAGCACCGCCTGGTGCTGCCACTAGTACAGAGGGGGCAGGGAGGGCCAGCTCTGGGGCTGGCAGATCTTAGGCCAGGCAGTCCCTTCCTCTCAGGTCCCACTGTGTCCACAGGGACCTGGGGCATCATGGCTGGGAGGGTAATCTTAAAGCTGTTCTCTGGAGCTTAGATAAGGGGCAGATAGGGTGAAGTAAAGGCCACCCCCCAGCAGCCCTGGCCTTCCTTCCTCCCTCCTGCTCTTCCTCTCCTTTTCTTTCTTCTTTCATAAAATACTTTGAGTGCTACCCAGTGCCCGCCATGTTAGGTGGTGGGGATCTAGAGCTGAAAGGTCTGCCGTTGGGTTGCTCCAAGTATGAGAAGGAGACCCTTCCCATCACTGCAGGGCTGGGGCTGCTCCAAGGGCTGGACAAGCCTTAGGGAAGGAAGGTCCTGTCTGCCCTGGGGCGTTGGGACCATCTCAGGGGAAAGGGCCCTCTGAGCTAAGAGATGAAGGTGAGATAGGAGTTTCTGAGTGCCTAGTGTGATAAGGGGCTTTCCAGGTAGGGGAACAGTGTTCAAAGAGCCATGGGCATGTGAGGTGCAGCCATGTTCTACTATATATGTGCTTCTTTGCATAGAGTGTAGATACTTGGTCTGGGGGGGACGTCACAGGACGTAAGGCCAGACACGTGGGCTGGGGCCAGTTCCCAGAGGACCTTGAGGGTGGGTCAAGTTTACATACCGTGGGCTCTTAGCTGGGCAGTGACCCAATTGGATTAGTCAGGCAGAAGGGTCAACCTGGCATCCCTGAGGAAGAGGGATGGGAGGTCAAAGGCTGTAGGAAGAATTGTCAGATGGGGATGATGCTGGTGGCCTGAAATGTGGGATGGATTATAGGACACAGTGACTGTTCAGATGGAGGAATCCAGGATGGTACCAGACTTCTGGCCTGGCTAATAGGACTCTAGGGGTTAACCAGGCCACAGAACCTTGGAGATGTACACATGGTGGGGTCAGGAGGAGGACCGAGAAGCAGTGAGCAGCGGAGTACCCAGCAGAGAGCATCCTGGCTCATCCTTGGCTCTCTACCAGACCTTGGTGGAAAGTGGTGGAGAAGGAGGGGCTACTGCAGACAGTGCAGGATTTCTTAATTGCCTTCCCCCAAAGATTCCCTCCCATAGCTCTGATTCAGGGAAATCCTAGTTTGGAGCTAAAGATGCTTGTGTCCAGTGTTTCCATTTTACAGATGTGAGAGCCCTGGCCCAGAATGGAGATTGACTTGCCCAAGGTCATAGAGCAAATTATGGAGGTGGCAGCATGACTAGTGTGAATAGACACCACCACCCCCCCCAACAAAGGCTAATATGGTCTTGTCCCTATTTTGGCCCTGAGAACAAGGAGCTCCCCTCTGGGCAGAAACAGTGGGTTTGGCTAAGCAGGGTAGAAGGTGGGCCTGGGACATTGTTTTAGAGAAGGGAGGGGCGCCCTGGGGAGAGAGAACCCTGCTCCCATTTGTCCAGCAGTGGGGCCCAACACAGGAGCTGCATTAACCCACCTCCTGGAGCCCTGAGCCCTGGCAGGAGGGAGGAACCTCTATAGACATTGAAAGGGGCCATCCTCCCTCAGTCTCTCCAGCCGCAAGCAGGCCTTTGCAGACCTTCCTGAGCCTTGGGAAGTTTTACCTGACTCCCAGGGAAAGCTTTTTCCTCTACAGTATGGTGCTGGAGAGGTCATCTTGTGCATTGCTGGGGTCTCTGCTGGCCTGCCTGCTCCTCGGCTCCAGCAGCTGTGGGAGGAAGTAAACCCCAAAGGGTATGGCACCTTGAGGGAGGAGGCTGAGATACTGGAGAGAGAGGAAAGGAAGGTGGGAGCAAAGGACGAACGTGCAGATTGGGAGACGGGGCAGCTGCAGGGAGGATATTGGGTTTCCTGTCACTGCCGTCCTCCTGCGGTCATTTCTGCCCTTCTTGTGGTGATCTTTAGTCAGGAAGACCAGAGTCCCCATAGCTGCCTCTGGTCCAGCCACACCTGACCTCTGGTTCCGGAGGGGAGGGCTGCCAGCACTGAGCCAGCCACACTGTCCTGGTCCCCAGGCCTTTAGGGACTAAGAGCCCTGTTTGTGGGACTTCTTGCTGATGTGATAGGAGGCTGTCGGGTTGGCATCAGAGGCTCAGTCTGGGCTTCGGGCTGCAGGTGCCCTTGCAGGTGGTAGAATTCCTGCCCAGGCTCAGCAGGCTGGAAAGCCATCAGTTTCTCTTGACTTTAGCACCCCCAAGTTCACGAGTGCCTGGGGGTGCTGCCCTCCTCTCTGCGGCTGGCATGGCCAGTGTCTGCCGTGCTCCAGGCCACCACCCTGGGGGGTGGGCACAGAGCTGGCCTAGGTCAGTGACTGGATGGACCTCAGCTTTGTCACTCATGTTTGCTCTGTGAGAACAGGAATTCCTGTTTCAGAGCCAAGCTGAGCCTCCTGAAAAGCACCTGCCATTTCCTTTCTCTCTTCAGAACATTTGTGTCTCAGGGCCTGAGAGACCCGATGCCTTCTTGAATTAATCTGCACTTCCCCTTTGGACATGTGTATGGTATAAAGCTCTGGCTCCCAGAACTCAGAGCCCGCTCTGAAACCCCAGCCCCATATGGGAGTGGGCACAGAGCCTGGTGGGGCTGGGGTCTGTGGGTGGATGCTTAGATGTACAGCATGGACCCACACAGGGCAGGGCAAATGACTGTGGGAACACCACCCAGAGGCGGCTAACATTGGGATGAGCAATATTTACATTGGTGCCTGCACCCACCCTGGGACCCTCTGACTGATGCTGTGCTCATTTCATTGAAGGAGGGGCTTTTCTCAGGGAGGCACTGCGTAGTAGGCCGAGTCCTGGAGCCTGGACTCCTGAGTCAGAGATCTGGCTTCTGGGCGGCTCTGGTGCTTTCTGGCTTTGGCAATTCATTTCTATCTCCTTGAGCCTGTTTTTCTCATCTGTTAAGAAGGGATGAGCATTTGCCCTGCAGAACCAAATGCTTTTGCAAATCCAGTAAGATTTTGGGGAAAGTGTTTTGTAACTTTTATTAGCTGGGTCATTATTCCAAGAGGCCACACGGCAGAAAGGCCAGCGCTCGGACGCTGGTGTCTGGTGACTGTGCACGCAAATCCCTACCTTGTTGCATGTTAGCTGCATGCCTGGGATACGGCAGCTAACCTGCCTGGGCCTCCATTTCCCCACCCAGGGCTCGGCGTTCCAGGGCTGCCTGCCGTTTCCTCCTGTGGGCCCTCAGCCGGTGTTTCAAGATGCTGGCAGCAGATGTAATTTTCTTTTCTTTTCTGTTTTTTAATATTTATTTCTTTTGGAGAGAGAGAAAGCGAGAGCATGAGCAGGAGAGGCGCAGAGAGAGAGAGGGAGACACAGAACCTGAAGTAGGCTCCAGGCTCCAAGCTGTCAGCACAGAGCCTGATGTAAGGCTTGAACTCATAAACCGCAAGACCATGACCTGAGCTGAGGTCAGAGGCTTAACTGGTTGAACCACCCAGGAGCTCCCAGATATAATTTTCTTAATTGATTTGTCTTAACCGTTTGTCTTAATTCCTTCCTAAGTTTTGTAGCAGAAAGAGGCACTGGGACCCCTGCTAAAGGGGTATGAGTTCTTTAGGGGGGTCAGGTCAGAGGTCACGGTGGGTGGGACTGAGGAGCTCTGAGGGGCGAGGCCCCTGGGCAGCTGGTAAAGCGTGTCTGGTGGAGGCCTCTCTCCTGGTCTGGGACTCTGAGGCCTCGGGCCCCACCCGCCCTCTGACAGCTCCTGAGACTCAGCCCAGCTTCTCTGTTCTGCTGAATGGCTTCCCAGATCCTGGTTCCCCTGGTGTGGTCTGGACCCTGTCTGGTCACGAGCCCGGTCCTCACCAGGGCTGTACCCATTATCGTTTGCTTGGCCATGACCCACTGCCCACCCTCCCCAGAGGTACACTGTGCAGCGCTTACGAGGGCAGGCCCTGGAGGCCAGCTGACCCGAGGGCAAACGCCAGCTCTGCCGTGTCCACACTCTGTGCCCCAGTTTCTCCTCTGTCAGGTGAGCCCTGCCGCCCACACTGCTCCGAGCACACTACACATGTGAACTCATCCTCCTGCCCACTCCCCCGGTAGCCCTATGAGGCAGGCAGTATTATCATCAACCCTATTTTCAGAAGAGTAGGTGTTAGAACCGGGTTTTGAACCCAGGCAGTCTGACTCTAGAGCTTGCTCTTTTTAAGAAAAAAATTTTTTGGGGGGCGCCTGGGTGGCTCAGTCGGTTGAGCCTCCGACTTCGGCTCAGGTCAGATCTCACGTTCGTGGGTTCAAGCCCCGCGTCAGGCTCTGTGCTGACCGCTAGCTCAGAGCCTGGAGCCTGCTTCCGGTTCTGTGTCTCCTTCTCTCTCTGCCCCTCTCCCTCTCATGCTCTGTCTCTCTCTGTATCAAAAATAAATAAAACATTAAAAAAAAAAAAGAAAATCTTTAAAAAAAAAAAGAAACAAAATTTTTAATGTTTATTTATTTCTTGAAGTTTGTTTATTTGTTTAGATAGAGTGGGGGGGCAGAGAGAGAGGGAGAGAGGAAATCCTAAGAAGTCTCCATGCTACCAGTGCAGAGCCCTATGTGGGGCTCGATCTCATGAACTGCGAGATCATGGCCTGAGCTGAAATCAAGAGCCGATGCTTCACTGACTGAGCCACCCAGATGCCCCTAAAAATGCTTATTTAAATGTTGATCTGTGTGTTCATTCATTCATTCATTCATTCAGAGAGTGAGCTGGGGAGAGGCAGACCGAGGGAGAGTGAGAATCCCAAGCAGGCTCCATGCTCAGTTGCAGAGCCTGATTGGGGATCAATCTCACAATTGTGAGATCACGACCTGAACTAAAATCAAGTGTTGGCTGCTTAACTTAACTGACTGAGCCTCCCAGGTGCCCCAGAACCTGCTCTTTACCACCATCTGTGAAGCTACCTAGTGTAGACACTCTTAAATGGTGGCTGTGAGTAGCATTTCGTGTTGTCGGATCATTGGGACCTGGCTGCCTGTGGCCCTGCCTGCAGGGCTTGGCCCCTGGGGGTCCCACACCATCACACCCCTGTCCCCACTCATGCCCCGTGTCTGACTGTTGGAGTGGGTGGCCCCAGCAGGGGGCAGGGCCAGGGCACAGGAGAAGAAGTGGGGGCTGAGCCAGCTGGTCCTGGGCTATGCCTTTCCTCAGTAAGCTGGGCCTGGGAGGGGCAGGAGGCAGAAGAGAGCTTGAGAGCAGCCTCCTCAGAGGCAGGAGGGTGGGCTGAAGGAGGCACCGGGGGCTCTCCCAGCTCGGGGATGGTTTCATCTGGCTGGGGGTGGGGTGTGTGTGTGAGTGAGAGAGAGTGTGGGTGGGGAAGGGTGGGGAAGGGTGGGGAAGGGTGGGGGAGGGTGGGGGAGGGTGGCCTCTGCCTGCAGAGGAAGGATTTAACCTCCTGCTATCAGCTGCCAGCTTTTCTCATAATCCGGACAGGCGCGGCGGGATCAGTCGGGTATGTTTACGCATCTCGGATGGATGAAGCTCATGTCTTGCTCCAGCACATGTGTCCTGTCTCCTGCATCACGTTGGGCTTCATCTCTCTGCCTCACCTCCCCCATAAACGTTTCATTGTCTGCCCTTCCTCACCCTCCTCCGCAAGGTTAGGAGTTAGGGTGCACCTTATGAATTCAGGCCCTGGTAATTTATCACTTGTGATTGATCCCTGGGACAAGGAGTGGCTTCAAGTTTAAAATTCGTTCTACCCTTGAACAGAAGCAGAGTCCTCACCAGGTGATGAGGGATGATGTTTAATCTGCTTACTTAGAAGGACCTGCTGTTTCTCGGCACTCTGAAATGGCATTTACATTTCAGGCACGCGTGCACTAACACACATAAAGCATCAACGAGTGGTGGACGGTGAGCGGTGCTGAGAAATGGTGCTCACATGATGGTGTAGATGGTCGTTACATATGAAAGTACTGCTCCCTTTCTTTTCCTTGGTGTAACATACCTGCTGTGCTGTATTCGTATCCTGCATCCAACCTCTCTCCTTTCTGAGGCCCGGGCAGCAACCTTAGACCCTCTACGTACTACCTGGATTCCTGAGCTCTCTGGGTCTCTGAACAACATCATCAACAGCAATGGTTACTATTACTTGTTGAGCTAAGCACAGAGCCTCAGAGAAGCTCGGGAGCTTGCCCGGTCACACGGTGGTAGAGCTTGTTTGTCTGACCACAGATCGGAGCTCCCGTCGTGCGCTAGGGCTGGTGGGCACATCCATTCACCCTCCCTGACCAGTGACATAAATCTTTATTTTTCTTAAAATTTTTAAAAATGTTTATTTATTATTGAGATAGAAACAGAGCATGAGTGGGGGAGGGGCAGAGAGAGAGGGAGACACAGAATGTGAAGCAGGCTCCAGGCTCTGAGCCATCAGCACAGAGCCCAATGTGGGGCTTAAATCCTCAAGCTGTGAGATCATAACCTGAGCTGAAGTCGGATGCCCAAATGACTGAGCCACCCAGGTGCCCTGACATAAATCTTATCATAGGCAAATGTTTGCTTCCCGGTAGGGTCTCTGTGGGTGTGGGCTCCATCTGGCACACTTTGTCCTGGGATTTGAAACCTGGTTTCTTCCTTGTTGTGCCTGGCATGGACAGTGAACCCTCCGTCTGGTCCAGGCTGGCCCTGGGTAGCAGGCATAGGTGTGTTTGTGTCCTGGAGGACCTGAGAAAGGGCTGCTTGGCATTGGGCCCAGGGTCTGGGAGGGGCGGCCAACTCCAGGCTGTTTTCTCAGATTCTCTTTCAGTTTCCACCCCCGCCTCTGCACCTGTTGTGTTCCCATCATCCTGGGCGGCTGGCAGCTGTCACTGCTGGGGCACCTGTCCCAGCCCCAGAGGACGTCCTATAGATTCCCTGGCTCTTGTTTCTCTGCAGCACACAGCTCATGCTCTCTGTGTCTCTGTGTGTCTTTCTCCTCATCTCCATGCACATTGCTGTCTCTTGCACTCTTGTCCTGGGTCTGGGCATGGGAGGAAGCTCTAGGCTGGGGTTCCCTGCTCCCCATTCTCCGGCACCAGGCCCAGTCTAATAGGGTAGGAAGGATGGCCCTGGCAGGTTGGCCTTAAGGCTCAAATGCCAGGTGACTCATCAGCTCAATCAAATTATCCCTTGTTCTTGATGAAAAAGATACTATGGCAACCAGGAACTGCCTCCCAGCTCCTCTCCCGCAGGGCCATGTCCCCTTTCTAACCTCTCTTTATGGACCTCTGCAGGTGGAAGTCCCGTCTGCCCGCACTTCATAAAGAGAAGTTACCCCCCCTCTTTGTCCAGTTTTGTCTTGCATGCCGCTGGATGCCCTCACCCGAATGTCAATGTCATGTTAAGCACCAGAAGACACGACACCTCAGTTTAAGTCCTCCTTATTCTCTATCCATCGTGTGACCACTGGGAAGTCCACAGCTCCCTAGGCCTCATTTGCTACACCTATAAAATGAGCACGTTACTTCATGGTTTTCTTGAAGGCAGTGACGCTGGACCCAGAGCTTTCTTGAGGCTCCTTCCCTTCAGGGATCTTGGAATGTGCGATTCTTGTGGTTTCTGTTGTTCAGTGAACTTGTTCCGTGTTTTGTTCTTCACTTGCTAGGTCTGCCCTAGACTTTTACGTTCTGAGAGGGCAGGTTTAGCGGGGGATGTGGGTGCTAGGCCTTGGAGAACATGGATGAGGAAGGACTTGGTGGGGAGGGAGGTGGGCCGTGTAGCCCACCATGGAGACGAAGACGGCACCCAAGGGGGAAGAGGAGCTGGCAGAAAGGAATCAGAAAGCAGGGAGGGGGCTCTCCCCAGCTGGGTGGGTTCAGAGAGCAAAGGGGGCAGAAGTTCCCTGCGGCCAGAGAGCAGATGTGGCAGGGGGCTAGCCGGAAAGGGTGGGGGTTCTTTCTGAAGATTGGCAGGGTTTCTACTGCACCAAATTGCTCCCCCGGCCACATCCAGCCCTGCCTTCTGCCTCTGGGCTCTGAGGCATTGCAGCCCCATGCAGGTCATGGTCAGGTCTACTTTCTGCCAGATTTCCGGGATGGGCTGTCCTGCTAACAGATCGGAAGTCCAGTCATCCTCTAGTCTGCAGTCTCCCCATCTTCATTTAAGCTCCATCCTGGGGTACACCTCTCTATCCATTGGAAAAGTCCTAGGCTCTGCCTCCAAATAGAATCCCTCTGATTCCTTAAGGAGAAGGCGCACTGTTCCCTTGTCTCCTCTTTCCCAAGCAAGAAGAGCCTCTGCCCTTTGGCCTTTCCTGGATAGCGCATGAGTTTTGATGCAGGCAGATCTGGGTTTGAGCCCCAGCTGGTCTTGCCTTCAGTTGTAGCCTCTCTGAACCTCAGTTTAATTGCCTGCAAGACGGGCAGGAATCTACTCCTACAGGGATGTTGTGGGGATTTGGTGGGATTATATATGTGAAATACTTATCATCGTGCCTGGCATGCAGTAAGTGTTCAATAAACAGTAGCGTTTATAGCTTCTCCTGTGGATTTGCTTATAGATTCTCTGTTCCTGTTCACATCCTTTCCATGCCTTCACGTCCCCTTCCACATCCTTTCTGGAGACCAGAGTGCTGAAATAATTCAGCCAGAGCCCAAGGAACTCCATTCCTTGATCCCAGCGTGGCTCTGCTTGGCTTCTGAAGGGAAGAAGTTGGCCTTGCTCACTGCTGGGTTCAGAGTTGACGCTCTCTGGACGCTTGATGACTGAATGAGTGATGTAGGTCAGTGGTTCCCTTGCCCCATGTAGAAACAGAATCCTTTGGCTGGGTGAGATTTTATGTGATGCCCCAGTGAACGAAACAGAGGGGGTGCAGTGCCGGCTGCTGCTTCAACTGTAGAGGCCTGAACACTGCTCTCGGGAGGCGGTGAGGGGGGCCCTCAGACACAGGATGTTGCCACTTCCTACTTAAATTGGGGAAGTGGATTGTAGGAAACAGGGCCAAGGCCTGCTGGGAAACCCCTTTAGACAGTGGTAGTGTGAAGGCCCAGGGGCCACCAAGCACCCCTCAGTCCATTCTCCAGTGGCCAGAGCCAGGGGCGCTGCTTACCTGAAGGACTTTTGGTTTGCTGACCTTTCACTCTTTCCCCATTCCTGCTTGGTTACTGACCCCCAGTCCTGCTTCCAGAAAATTACACGAATTCCCTTCCATTCCTGAGATCTTTCCCGAGCGCTTGCTCTGTGCAGGCCCAGCGCTAGGCTGGAGCCGAGTGAGGGCGAGTCACGTCCAGCCCAACCACGCTCACACTCCTGCTTTTTCCCCCTGGCACCTTTTATTCCTCCAGGCATTCTCCACACCAGATGGCTGAATGACCTTTTAGAAATGCGGGTCTGGTCTTGTTGCCTCTCTGCTGAACCCTCTCAAGGGTTCCCTACTTCTCTCAGAGGAAAGGCCAGATTCTCCACTCTGCTCTTCAAGGCCCTCCTGGTGTGTCCTTTGACCACCTTGGCTTTGCCACAGGAAGGTTTCCTCCAGCTCCTTCTGCTGCGCCTGCTCTACCAACCTTGCCTCTAGAATGTGTGGGGCTTCCTGCCGCCACAGTGCCTTTGTACATGTCATGCTTACTCTCTGGAGCTCTCGCTGTCTTTTTTTAAATACTTATTTTGAGAGGGTGGGGGGAGAGGGAGAGAGAACTCTTAGCAGTCTTCATGCTCAGGGCAGAGACCGACATGGGAATTGATCTCATGACTAGGAGATCATGACCTGAACCAAAATTCAGGGTTAGCCGCTTAACCCATGAGCCATCCAGGAGTCCCTGGAGCTCTCTCCCTTCAAAGCTACTGCACAGCACATGGCCATACCTGCTTATCCCTCACCTTTGCTTTTGGGGAAAACTGGCCCCAAGCTCCCCCTGAGAACCCTACTCCTTTCCTTCAGAACACTTTTCTAGGATTGTGATTATATGTTCTTCAGTGAGACTGCTTGGTGGATATGTTTCCCTCTGGACTGTAAGTCCTCAAGGGCCAGGGCTACATGCTCAGCTTAGTGTCGCACATAGTAGGTGCTCATCAATGTTGGTCCAGTTGAATTGTTCTCATGCACCCAGGGCAAGCAGACAAGGCCACAGCTAGGCATGACCATCTCTGTGTAGGGCAAAGTAAGACAAGGGCTCGGGAGAGGCATAGCTTGGGGTCAGAGGAGAGACAAGCTCCAAGAAGGGGGGACTCGCTCTGCACCTCAGGTCCCAGGGAGGCTTTTCAGAAGAGGTGTTCCCAGTGCTCAGGGAGTGGGAAGACTAGGCTCGCCATGTGAAAGCGGCTGGTGGGGACGGGCCCAGGAAGGTGTATTAAAAGGCAGGCAGAGTGGGGGGGGGGGGGGGGGTTGACTCTGCTGCTCTAAGAACGGCCTCCGGAGCAGCCTCTTTTTGCCTTGGTTTCTTTATCTGTAAAATGGACATAAAAATGCAACTTATCCCTTAGGGTTGTCATGAGGATTGAACAAGTTAATGTGTGTAGTGTGCTTAGAACTGCCTGGTACACAGTCAGTCCTACGTTTGCTATTATTATGATTATTTATCCCACGAAAGGAGTTTGGGTTATTTCCCCTCTGTTAGACTTTAAATTAGCATCCTTCCCCCAGAGAACTGGGTGGGTGTGCCACAGAGCATGTGCGTGCATGTGCGTGCATGTATGTGTGGCTGTGCATAGCCATGAGCAAGATCCACCTGCAGAAAGGGGCAGCTTGCGTGGAAGTGGGCATCATGGCTCATTACAGTGAGAAGATTCAGGCACGCCTCTGGTCTGGGAGGAGGGTTAGCAGGCTGGGCTTGTGGGCACTTTCACCCAGGGCCTGCCTAGCCCTCTGGCTGGTGACACTAGGTCAGGCCTGAATGCCCCTCCCCCGGACCCACTCAGGGTGGCAGCGACAGGGTCTCGAGGTGAAGGCTCAGAGCCCAGCACAGCCCTTCATAGTGTCCAGGCCTCTGACTCCCTTGTGATATGGGGTAGCCCCTGCCTTTCCCATAGCTCTTTCTCCAGCCCCCATGTCTCTGTCCACTGGCCTTCCCTCCCCATCCAGATCTTTCCCGGGGAACCCAGATCCCTGACCCTGAGAACAGGGTCTGGGGGCTGGGCCAGGGCCTGGGAAAGGCCCTTGTCTTGCAGAGAGCCTGCGATGGGTGATGGATTGCGAGATTGTCTCATAGACCCAGGCTCGAGGGGCCTTCCCTCCTCCTGCCCCCTGCCCTCTGCATCTGCACCTTTGGTCTCCCCTGAGCGTGGTGTGCCAGGTTTTGCACACTCAGGATTTCTCTAGAGACTGCATGCGTCTGTGGGAGCGTGCATGTGTTGGTAGGTCCATTGCAAGGTGTGTTTGTAACGGTGCGGGAGTGTGTCTGGTGGGCAGGGGGTAGGTAAGCGTGCCTAGGGGTGAATGTTTATGCCAGGTTTGTGCGTGTACATGTGACATGGTGCAGACGGGTAGTGAGGTTGCTATATATTGGTGTGTGTGTTTGTATGGGGCACACATTACCTTTAAAGGGAGAGTCGGTGTGGCGGTGAAAGCATGGATCCCTGGGCTTGCATCCCAGCCACTTTCTGGGCTGGCAACCTGGCTCTGCCTCACTGTTCTCATCTGTAAGATAATAATAATAATAATGGTACCTGTTGATAATAATACTGATCTCTTCACTCAGCCAGTGGGGACTGAAGGAGTTAATACTCCTAAAGCATTTGCAGTCAAGCCTGGAAGAAGACAGAATCCATGTTAGCTGTTTGTTATTAAGCTCCCCTAGCCTGATTGTAAGCCCCTTGAGGATAGGACAGTGTGTGTTTTGCTCACTGTGGAACCCTCGCTGCTTTGCCCATTGTCTGCACGTAGGAGGTACATAATGACACATGAATGGCTGTAAGCCTGGGCAAGTGGGGAGGTTGTGAGAGTGTGTGTGTCTGTGATGAGGTGTGTGATGGGGAATGAGCATATGTGCATGTACACGTGTGTGCATGTGTGTGTCTGTGTCTGTGTCTGCTCTGGCTGGGGCATCTCCAGTACTTTCTGGAGCCCGGCTATTTCAGGAAGCCTCCAGTCTCCTCCTCCTTATGTAAATAAACATGACAGATCCCATTGCCTGTACCAGTGCAGGGAGGTGGGGGAGGCTTCGGGAGTGGGTGGGAGCCTGGAGGTGGACGCGGCAAGCTGGGCCAGAGGGGTGTGCTTGTGTGTGGGTGAGTGCGTGTGTGTATGTGCGTGGGTGTGCGCGCGCGCGCAACTGGCCTCACAGGCAGGAGCCGTGTGTGCGGGAGGGCGTTTGTGGGGACACGGGAGGGGCGGGCTCGGCCCTGCCATGCCGGCTGCTGGCCACAGGGGGAGGAGGAGGGGCAAGGGGAGGGGAACTGGTGGCTAGGGTGGCTCCGTGACAAGGCCAGCCGGCCAAACGAAGGTGGCCGTGCTGCCCGCTGCCCGCGATGGGGGGACAGATAACCCGGAGCACTCTCCACGGTAAGGCCCCAGCTGATGCTAGGGGGTCTGCCCATTCCCAGCCTGGGGACCACCTGGGGAGGCTGGAGCCCGGGACACCGGGTGAGGGCATGGTCATCCCCTGCCTCTTTATTCCTTGGTGGGCTCTGGGGGCGTGGGAAGGGGCGCCTTTGGGTGGTTGGCACTGGGGTGGGGGAAGGCAAGGGGGGCTGGAGGAAGCAGGAAGAGGTGGGCTTTCTCAGCCGGCAGAGGTCAGGCAGCTAAGTCTCCCCACAAAGTCTGGTTGTTGTCTTCCCTTTCTGGGGTGCTGAGCAGCCCCGACATGGGCTGTGAGGCCCTGGGTCTCCATACCCCCTCTCCTAGAATTGAGGCAAATCATAGTTAGACAGCTGGGGGGGACCCGTTTGTAGTCCTGGGATGCAGGCCATGGAGGTCAGTGCTGTGTTCCGTGGAGAGATGTGTGGGCACACATGTGTGTGCATGAGTGTGTGTGTGTGCGCCTGTGCTCACAAGGGTGCATTGGAGGTGTCCAGGGTGTGTACCTGTGCCCGCCTGTGCCGAAGCTATGGATGTGCAAGTGACAGCCCCCCACATTGCCTGACCTCAGTCCCCAAAATGCGTGCTCTGCTGGGGAGGCGAGTGAACTTCTGACCCCTGGGGTTTACATCCCTGGTGGGACAGGTGGACAGGCGGGCAGGAGAAGGGGTGGCGAGGAGGCACACTGGCTCCTTACTTGCATGCAGAGCTGCTTTGTGCCCCGGCTCCTGTCCCCTCAGCCTGCCTGGCTCAAGCACTGTGGTCTTGGGAGTAACATGGCCGATGTGGCACCAGACCCAGGAGGGAAAGACTTCCCAGGGACTTGTTTTGTCATTGCTGGGCCCCGGGAGCTGGGGTTTCTGTACAAACTGGCCGGTGCCAGAGCAGTGTGGGCTGACCTTGGACAGTCCCCGCCACACTCCCCTGTGTCCCCTGCTCCCCCCTCAGATGGGACATTAGGAGATGGGGCAGCCTCCATCTGCTGAGTCCAGTGGGCACTGAGGAACCTGGGTGAGGCCCAGGAAGGAGGGAGGGTGGTGGCAGGAGCCACCGGGAAGCTGGGGCTGGGACTGGTGACCAGGTGGCCTCTCCCTTCCAGGTTCTGGACTTTGAGAGAGTAATTTCTAATTAAAAAAGAAAAAGGCAGGAGAGGAGACATGGGAAAAGCAAATCGCTGGCTCTCTTAAAAGGAAATAAATTTGGTCCTGGGCCTGGAGGGCTAGGTGACAGATGGAAGGTCCTGGAAGACACATAATCCGGAGCCGGCCAGTGGCCTGGGCCTTGGCCTGAGACTCGGACTAAGCTGACCTGGGCCTGGCCCTGTGCGTCTGTGGCGCGGGGACTCCTCTCCGGGCTAGCCCCAGCACAGCCTGTGAGCAGAGCAGACTGGCATTTTCCACTGGAATCAGACTTGGGCAAGCCTGTGGCCTGGGAAGGACAGAGAGGCCCTCAGAACAGGCCCAGGATGCAGCACACTGTCCTCCAGCTGCCTTGGAGCACAGGCAAGACCACCCTAGACAGGATACGGCCTTCAAGGGCTCCCGCTGTGGAGCAGACAGACATGTGTTAGGGTGGGGCCAAGTGTCTTCTGGAGCCTCGGTTTTCTCATCTGTTAATGGGGCTCATAGTAGTACCCTCCTCAGAGGATTTTTGTGAGGATTGCATGGGACAGTATGAATAAGGACTGAATATGGGGAAAACCAAAAGAGCTTGGAAAAGCATTGTGAGGCCAGGGTCACAGACCCTCTGCCCTGGGACTGGAGGATACTTGGAGTATGTGGAGAGCTCTAGGAGCCGGGCATTCAGGCTGGGTGGATGTTGGCGAGTGCTAATCAAATGCCTCATCTGCTTTACCCTCCTTCCTCCCCCACCCTCAGCCAGCACCATCCTCCCTTGGCTGGGCCTCCTGCCAAGCTGGCTCTGACCGCTGCCTCAACTTAACCATCAACATGAGTAGGAGACGGGAGCTGGGGGCTGTGGAGAGGGTGTCTTTGCCTGTGTCACGTAGCCCCTTAGCCAACACCTGTGTGTGCCTGTCCCCACCCACATCACAGTCGCTCAGGCCCACACCTGTGCACTGGCTGTCCCGGGGCCGTGGTTTTACCTCTTCCCTGGAGGCACGTTGAGGAAAGTGGGAGATTCAGGGGTATCATTCCTTCCGAGGGGCACCCTCAGCCCACACCTGACTCCCTAAGAATAGTTACATACTTCTCGATTGTATTTTCACCGTAGGCCTTGGGATTTGGGTTTGGTGTAAACTGAAGGTTTTGGATTGCTGGGTGACAGAGGTGAGAGAGGTGTGACAGAGAGTGGTGTGTTTGTGGACATGTCTTGGCTGTCTTTGTCCCTGGTGTCAGCAGATTGTGTATGTGCATTATGTGTGTGTACAGCATGATGTGTACGTAGCTGTCTAATATTTAAGGGATTTCATGTTTCCATGTGTGAGCGGCCACATTTGTGTTACTCTGTGCCGGGGACATGTCCTTGTTACTCTGTAGATGTCGGTGTTTCTACATGAGGGGTGTGTGTGTGTGTGTGTGTGTGTGTGTGTGTGTGTGTGTGTATGGGCTGGTGGTGAGGAGTCAGGCTCCTCTGGGACCAGCCTGGTAGGAGACCCATGGGAAAAATTAATTCCCATTTGGAAAATGGTTTTGGCAGTTACATGCTTGATGTCTTTCATCAGGCAGATTTCCTGAGCTGCTCCTAGTCTTGAGGGCAGGACCGGGGGGGGGGCGGGGGGGGGGGAGAGCACCAAGGAAGGCAGCAGCAATACGGAGAGGGCTCTCCTCCCCTCCCTTCCCTGCCCTGCCCTCTTTCTTTGCCTTCCTCCTTCACCTCCTTGAGTGCTCTGCCACCAGCAAGGCCCAGTGGTGAGGGGTTGATGTGTGGGTGGCCCACGCCCAGATGTATGTGTCACCCCCAGGTTGATCTCTGGACCAACAGACCCTAGATGCTGGGGTGCAGGGACCTGAGAGGTGGTTCCCACTCTGTCCTTTCACAGAGGGGGATGCTGTGGCCCAGAAGGGGAAATGGAGCTGAGCTCATGGAGCTGGCGGCGTCGGGGGGAAGCCAGCCCTTGTCCCTTCGGCAGTTGGCTCCCCACTTCTCCTCCTTGGGTTCCTTAATTCTCAAATGGGCAGCAGGGGAAAGGGCACCCCGTGGCCTCCTGAGACCTGGGATTAGCACGGAGGGAGCAGTCTGTCTCCTGATAACGCTCTGGAGGCTTAGGCCAAGGTGAGCTTGCAGGTGTGGTGGCTCAGCTTGATCTGATTTACTCTCTTAATCCCTCTGTCCCTGCCACCCAGCAGGCACCCAGCAGATTCTTGGTCGCTGAGTGGGAGGGAAGAGTGAGGGTACAGGCCCTGGGTGGCTGGACTGCGTGGCAGTGGGAGCTGCGGTGGCTGGGGGACGGGTGGCATGGAGCTGTCAGAGATGGCTTTAGGACCCTGAGACCTGAGTAGGCAGTGCGGCCAGGCAAGGCTAGAGAAGAAGGGGACGGTGGGGCAGGTGCTCTTAGAGTTTGAATCCCAGTCCACTGGCCATGTGACTTTGGGTCAGTCCCTTCATCTGAGTCTGAGTCTCAGTGTCCTCTTCTGTACCTTGGGGATGGTAAGGTTTACCCTGAAGGTTGGTAGGAAGGATTAAGTAAGATAATAAGCATTAAGTACACTCTGTACATAGTAAGCACCCTATAAATGGATGGGTTCCTAAGAAAGTTTCCATGGAGGCTCCCCAGGCCTCTGTTATGTTCGTGAGTGTTTACACACACATGCATCTGGCTGCCTCTAGGACCAAGAATATATCTCTGTTCCCTCCAACCCTGATGGGTCCCTGGGACAATGTTTTAGATGCTTGTGTCCACCATCAGGCACACCTACTGGTTGTGTGTGGGCATGCATGCACACATGAATGAGTATGGATCTGTGTGAGGAGAGCTAAGGGTGATGGGTTGTGTGGTGTGCGGATTTGTGTGACGGAGGCATGCTTCCGCCCAGCCCCACATTCTCTCTGGCATGGCCTGGGGATTCTGGGAAGGTGCTGGGAAGACAAGGATCCAGAGCTGAACCTAGAATAGTTATCATCTGGAATCCCCTTCTGGAATCTTGGGGTAGGATGGGGGTGAGGGAAAAGGAGGGCTGGTCCCCTCCAGCAGTGAGGATATGGGGAGGCACAGCTGTGTGCATGTCTGGCTGCTGGAAATGTCAGAGCCTGGGAGGTCACAGAGTGAGTGACAACAGGAGGCTCAGTGTGGAGATGAACTTGGTGACAGAGGTGCCAGTCTTGCCCACTCCCTGCCACTGTCCTTCACCCAGCTTGTCATCATGGATTTGTTCAGACTTCCCGGGAGCAGCAGGGCCTGTGTAGGCATAGCGTAACTGGGACTCTAGGGGAGATGATAGGCCTACGTGGCCCCTAACCCTGACTCACAAAGGTGTGTGTACCTGGGGGCTGCAGAGGTCATGGAGAAACCAACTAGAGTGGATTGGAGGGTTCCTCTAGTAGTCAGAGGATGCTGGACGGCTAGTGTGGGCTCACTGAGGGTGGCTTTACAGGGCGTTATCTGAATTCAGAACCTAGTTCTGCCACTTACCAGCTATGTCATCTCGGTAAGTTATTACCTCTCAGAGCCTCTGTTTCCTTATCTATGAATTGTACAGCAAATTACCCTCAAAAAGTAGTGGTTTAAAACAACAAACATTTCATTCCCTGTTTCTGTGGGTCAGGAATCTTGACACAGTTTAGCTAGATAGCGCCAGCCTAATGTCTCTTGGGAGATTACAGTCAAGTTGTCGGCTGGGGCTGTGGTCTCATCTGAAGACTTGCCTGGAGGGGCATCCATACCCAACCTTGCTCATGTGGTGATTGGCAGTCCTTGGTCCCTTGCCACACAGGCTTTTGCACAGAGTTATCTCAAGACATGGGAGCTGGCTTTCCCCCAAGGGAGAAACCCAAGACAGGCAAGGGAGAGTCATCGAGGTGGAAGCTGAATGCTTTTTATACCCAGTCGTGGGCATGGCATCCTATTACTTCAGCAGTATTCCATTCATTAGGAGCAGGATTCCACTCCACTGCACACCCAAGGGGCAGGGATTGCAACAGGGGATGACGGCCAGGAGGCAGATGTGTGGATCACTGGCCGTCTTAGAGTCTGCTTCCTCCAGACACTTGCTTTGCAGGAACTGAGATGGTGAGGTGAGCTTATATGTGGAGGGCATCTGAAGCAGCATCTGATCCCAAAGAAAGAATCAACTCTTGTGACTTTCCTTTTCTCCTTTTATCTGCAGGCAAGTGGGAGCTACTGATGGTTCTTAGGCACGCAGTGTGGGATCTTGGTGCTGGGCAGTGAAGGAAACTGCCTTTTTAGTACCCCTTTCTCTGATTTCTCCATAGGACACCGGAAAGGGCAGGGCACAGAGTAGGTATTCCCTGGACACTTGCCAATTGGTCAGTGGACTGAAGAATCAAATAGTGGCAGTTTGCTCAACAATTTGCACTGAGGCCCTGCTCTGTGCTCTGGGCTAAGCACTGGGGAAATAGCAGTTTCCGCCCTCAGGAGGCTCAGGGTCCATCAGGGAGACAGACACGAATAGCCTCTGCAGTCTTTCCTTGCCAGAAAGCTGCACCACAGAGAATGGGGAATGATCCGAGTGACTCTTCTCAATTCTCAAGGGTGACATGCACCCAGTGGGTACCTCAGGGCATTTGCACTTAATTCTGTGGAGGAGCCGGAGGTGAGAGAGGCTACTGGGTACTCTGTTAGGGGTTTGTGGGTGGTGTCCCTGGGGGTCCATAGCAGGGCCCTGAACCTGGTCTGGGGGAAAGTGGGCTTTAAAAATCAAGGTCTAAAGGGGCACCTGGGTGGCTCAGTTGGTTAAGCGTCTGAGTTTGGCTCAGGTCATGATCTTATAGTATATGCGTTCAAGCCCTGCATCAAGCTGCCCCACTTGTGTGTTCTCTCTCTTTCTCTCTCTCTCTCTCTCTCTCTCTCTCTCTCTCTCTCTCTCTCTCTCTCAAAAATAAACATTTAAAAGTAAATGAAAAAAAATCAAGCTCTAAAGAATGAGTGAGAGAAAGGCAAGTATAATGGTGGGAAGGAGGAAGGGAAGGTTCCCAGCAGAGAAAGGGGGTTGGATCAAGCCTGGAAACAAGAGGAAAGTGAGAGAGGTGGGCCCATTAAGGAAGGGAAGTTCCTTCCTTAGAGGAGTTCACATCTGCCCCATTTGACAATCATCTCTCCCATCAGGCCCCTTCTCCATCTGCTCTTCTACCCTTCAAACTGGCTCCCATGGTCTTTACCCCAGAGAGAGCCCTGTCCAGTACAGGCAGTCCAGGATAAGGGCATTTGAGATGAGAGAAAACAGGAGTGTCGGGGCTGAAAAGAACTGGTCATTTCCTACAGGGGTGTTTGCTGCTTTTATGAGAAAAAAATAAGACCTTAGGCTGGGACCCGGTGTTCAAGTTTGCAAAAATTCTGCCGCATCTATGAACTCACTGGGTCCTCACAACAACTTGGAGAGATGAATAGTGCAGCTATGTGACCCTGTGTTTTACCAAGAAAGAAATCAAGGTCCGGAGAGGTGAAGCGACTTACCCAGAGTCACAGAGCATGTCTGTGGCATGGCCAGGATTTTGAACCCAGGGCCTCCCGACTCTATAGTACATGTTCTTTGTCCTCTGATCCTTATTATGCAGAAAGTGAGATGGCCCCCCCTTCACACAACTGTGCCTGTGCTGGTATTCCGGCCCCCAGGTTCAGAACAAGGCAATCCTGAACACGGTGATATGGCAGGGGCGGGGGGGTAGCTTGAGCAAAGGTGTGGAGGTACGAGAGCACAGATTGATGTCAGCAGCAATAATAATTATTGTTATGTAATACATACTAATAACTTAATCTTTTTTCATTATTAATACAGTTATAGCTGCTAAATAATAGTTAATAATAATAACTTTTATTATTTTAGCAACCACCTACTGGGATAGTTTTAAGATCCCATAAAGAAGATCTGCCATGATCCCCATTTTACAGATGAGAAAAAGCAAGACTCCAGGGGTCTCAGAGGTTGTGACAGAGCTACTGGGTTTGGAGGCAGCAGATCTGGGTTCAGATCTGGGCTCTTGACTCTGGCTGGGCAACTCTACTTCTGAGGACTTGTGTCATAGTGGCACTGGGGGCATAATGAAGACCCTGCCTGTAAGTCACATAGAGGTTGGTCATTGTCATTAGTATTGCTCTCTCTCTGTCTCTCCTTGGCAGCCCACCTCAGTCTGGCCTGGGCATTCGGGGCCCTGCCAGGATGGTTCTGGGGCAGAGCTTGGCCGGGTAGTGGGGAGGTCACTCTGGAGGGCTGCATTGTATCTGGGCACCCCCCCAACCCCCAGGACCCCACCGAAAGGCAGGAATGTGGTCCAGAGCTAGCTGAGGGTCACCTGGAAGACAGGCCAGGCTTGTGTCTGGCACCTCATAAATGCCCAGAAGGAATGGCTGTGAGGGGGTAATTTCTATTGTGTCAGCAGCAGCCTTGCCTGGGGGGGGGGGCACTGCCCCCACTGTGGCTCCTGAGAAGCTTGTAAACCTGTCACTGAAGGGGGACACCCCAAGAGCTCTGCTGGGAGTCAGATGGAGAGGCTGGGGCTCCACCCAGGACTGCTGGCTGTGGGGGGTGGGGTAGTGTCCCAGCATCTTGAGGTCCCTTGCTGTGGCTGCTCCCCCAGCTGGGACTGGCCAGCACCTCCTCCACACAGCCTTTCCCCACTACACCCGCCATCTTGGATTTACAGGGAAAATGGGCTCTAGTATTAGATGCTGAGTAGAGCAAAGAACCCCTAAATAGCACCAGAAGGCCAGGGTTCAAGTCCCAGGTCTGCCACCTCCTTGGGTCCTGATCCTAGGCCCTGCCTGCAGGGGGTGATAGGGGGTGCAGTGGCCCGAGATTGCCACCTCCCTTTCCTCCATCTCAGTGAAGACCTGATTTCTTAGTTGTTGTTGCTTTTGAGGTATTCTTTATAGACCATAGCAGTCCTTCTCTTCAAGTGTATAGTTTCGGGAGTTTTGACAAATGTGTAAGTTGTGTGAGCAGCGCCACAGCTAAGCTAGACCACTTCCGTCACCGTGAAAACACCCTTTGTGCCCCTGTGTCTTCCTCTTTCCCAGACTCCAGTACCCACTGGTCTGTCAGGCTCCACTGTTTTGCCTGTTCCAGAGCGTCCTTCAAATGGAATGAGAGGCTGTGCAGCCTTGGAGGTTGGCTTCTCTCACTCAGCAGGGGTTTGAGGCTCCTGTTTTTATCCTGTTATTGTTCACTGTTCTTGCAGAGTGGGATTCACTATGCGCATGCACCGCGTTTTACGTCCAGCCATGTGTGCGGGCGATGAAATGTGGTTTGCGTTTCTGTTTTGGTGGTATACACGTGTATTGTGAAAACAATGTAACAGAATGCCAGGCCTCCCCCAGTGTGCCCCTTGAAATGATTTTATGCGGTTCATGGATGAACAGTTATTTCCATATTTTACCAGATTGTGAGCATATTTTATTTTATTTTTAAAGTTTATTTTTGAGAGAGAGAGGGAGAGAGATGGGAAGGAGCAGGAAGAGAGGGAGAGAGAACCCTGAGCAGGCTCCACACTGTCAGCGCAGAGCCTGCTGCGGGGCTCTAACTCATGAACTGCAAGATCATGACCTGAGCCGAAATCAAGAGTCAGACGCTGGACTGACTGAGCCATTCGGCCGTCCCAGTTGTGAGCATATTTTAATGTGCATTAAAAAAAAAGGTGTCCAGCACACCAAACACATGCTTTCTTGACTCTTTAATGCTCCATGGCTAAGACACAGACCTTGCTGGTGTGTTGCCGGTGTTTGACGGCGAGTGCCTCTTTCTCCCAGCTGTGTGACCTTGGGCAAGCCGCTCGGCCTCTCTGAGGCTCAGATTCCTCATCAGTAGCATGGGCTAGCAGTGTCCCTCCATCCCTGTTAAGTTTGCTGTGAGGATGAAACCAGGGAGTGTAGGTCAAACACCCCTTTTGGAGCCTGGCGCCTGTCAGCACTTGGCTGCTATTCTTATTAGATGCATACGGCCCGTGTGTGCTGGGTGTGTGATTTATGTGTGCCGTTTTGTACATCACTGTGTACACGAATACATGTGTGTGCACAGTGCGTGTGTAAATGTGGGATTCCTGGCCTAAGGGATAAGGGAAGGGTTAAGTCTCGTGGAGTCTGGATTACTTTCATGTGCTCACAGGTGTATATTGTGCCCATGAATGTGCCTTTCTGAGGCCACATGTCTGGGTGTACATTGTGTCCCCAAGGTCCAGGGTTTTCTTATCCTTCCTTCTCCATCCTTCTGCTGTCAGACAGGGTGGTGGGCCTGTGCTACCCTTGCCCACCCTACAGCCAGACTGTGAACGAGAGACCAGGGGAATGGTGCTGCCAGGGCCTAGGTCTCTGGTCCCTGAGTGTCTCCAGAGCTGGTGTTTTCTGGGTCTTTATTCAGGACTGTGGGATCCCAAGGAAAGGAAGTGTCTTGAAGGAAGTCAAGGTCTGGCAGTTGGCCTGTGGTTTCCTGAGCAGAGGCTGGGAGAGTCCCACCAGAGAGGGTCTGAGCTACTCTGGGCTCAGCAGGTTTAAAAAACTGCTTTAGGGGTGCCTGGGTGGCTCAGTCAGTTGAGTGTCCAGCTTTGGCTCAGGTCATGATCTCACAGTTTGTGGGTTCGAGCCCCATGTTGGGCTCTGTGCTGACAGCTCAGAGCCTGGAGCCTGCTTCAGATTCTGTGTCTCCCTCTCTCTCTGACCCTCCCCTGCTCACACTGTCTCTCTGTCTCTCAAAAATAAAAATAAATAAATAAAAAATAAAAAAACTACTTTATTGAGTTATATTGACATATGCTTAACCACATGTGTTTAGAGTGTATAATTGGGCGGGTTTTTACATATGTGTACACCCATGAAACCATCACTGTAAGCCAGATGGTGAACACATCCATCATCCCAAACGCTCCCTTGTGCCCCTTGGTAATCCCTCCCCTTGCCCCCCTCTTCTCAGGTAACCTCCAATCTACTTGTTATCACTAGAGCTTAGTGTGTATTTCCTAGATTGGGACACATGGGACAGGGTGTGGGCAGGGTGGGGGGCAGTGGTTGAAAGGAACAGAGGCCCTGTGGTTACTCCATGGATTGGGTTTGCTTCTCCTGAAAAACTGGCCTATTTCACTCAGCATAATTATTTTGAAATTCATGTTGCCGCTCATATCAGTAGTTCATTCCTTGTTTACCACTGAGTAGTATTCCACTGTATAGAACTGCCATAATCTCTAATCCATTTACTGTAGTTTTTGAGTCTTGACAAGAGTCAAGCTGTGTCTGACGCTGGCCTGTCCCCATGTGCACCTCTCCCAGGCAGGTCACCTGTAGGTCACCTGTAGCCACGCTGCGCCCTTCACCCCAACCGTCTCCTTCCCTGGAATGACTCCCCTGCTCTGCACTATCCAGGGCCCACTCAGCCTCTTCCAGGCAGCCTTCCCAGACTGACTGGGTCTCCTCTGAGCGATTCTCGCCTTTATTGCATGGTGGTTTTCAAAGGCCTTGTGCAGTGTTCTGTGATTCTAGTCTTTTCTCTTTAGTGAAAGCAAGAGGAACTCCTTCTTGTTCCAGCCCTCCCTCCCCTGCACAGGAGGTCTGACCAGCCATAGACTGTGGACTCTCGGGTCTGGGCCCTCTGGGAAGAAGGAAGCAAAGATGCAAAGTGATGCAAAGTGATGCAAACATGACCTGGCCTGAAGGCTGGGTCTTCCTATCTCAGGACATTCCTCTTTCCATCGCCCTTCCCTCCCGGTCTTCCTCTCCTTCCTGGAAACCTCTCCTCTTCTCTAGGGAGTGGAAGGCGTCAGGGCAGGCCTGATGTGGACTGAGCTTTCTGCGTTATTAAATCACAGCCATGGAGGAAGCCATCTCTGAACCCCCCCCCCCCAGAAGGCCCCTGTCACATGCTGTGGTTTCCTACTTCCCCACCCCCATCTTCCCCATCCTCCATGTCTCTCTCTCCTCAAGTTGATGGCATGGGCAGGGGCTGCGTTTCCTGATGGATGGGACCCGGATCTTGGGGAAGAAATGAACATCCCCACTTCCTTGCCCCTGACTGCCAGGACTGCATTAACATTCCTAGCGCTGCTGATACACATCTTAGAGCCTCAGGGTAGAGGCTGCCTGTTGTGCTGGAGCAGGGAAGTGACTCTCCTAAGGTCACACAGCCCGTTAGTGACAGACACAGGCCCCCAGATACCTCGTCCATGTTCTTTCCTCTCTCTGCCCTGTCTCCTGGACACCAACCTCACATGCTTGTAATGTGCGTTCTGCCCTGTCTCCTCTCACATGCTTACAATGTGCCTTCTCTTGGACCAAGCCCTGTCCTTTTACTGTATCCCATTTTGGAATGAGGTCGAATGGTGTGCAGGAGGAAGCAGCGTGCCTCCCTGGCCAGCGGTTCTTGAGGCAGATCCGCATTCTGTTAGGAAGTCTGGGTGCAGAGGCCCACCTGTGTGCAAGATGTGGGCATGGGTGGTGGAAAGCAGGGAGGCGGCCTGGGGTGAAGGGAAGTGGCCCCGAAGGAGGGAAGCGGTGGGTGTGGTCCTGGGGCTGCAGCGGCTGCCACACCCACCTTGCTGGTCTCCAAGGGCAGCCCCGTAGTCACGTGTTCACTGCAGCTCAGCCTCGTCAGCCCAGCTCCCCTGCCCTCTCTTCCTCCTCCCTTCCTCCAGGAGGCTTTCTTGAGAAACGACCTGCCATCCTTTGGCACTTAATCGCTGTCTGCCATTTTTATTGTGATTCCTGTCTGGGTCTTCTGTCCTTTCCTGGACTGGTGTCTTCTCAGGGATGGGATCCATGTTCGTTTCATGCCTGTGTGTCCAGTGCCTAGGACAGGGCTTGGTATTCAGTAGATAGATAATGAATATTTGCTGAACAAAATCGATGACAGTGGTAGCGAGTGGCAGTGTGTGGTGGTGGGTGTTGGCAGTAAATGCTGCTGTATCACAAGGGAGGATGGTGGAAGACAGACGGTGGTAACTACTAGTGAGTAGCAGGAGATGGTACCTGGCAGTGGGGGGGAGGTGATGGGTGAAGGGCCAGGGAAGATGGTGATAGAAACTAAATGGTGGTAGGTGGTGAAGTGGGCAGAACAAGAGAGGGTAGCAGGTGGCCCGAGGTGGCAGTGGATGAGTTGCAGTAGTGGTGGACCTCCTGGGCGGTAGGCAGCTCCTGCTGTGCCCAGGGGCCTCTGCCACACTCTGACATTGCAGCCTGTTCCTTTGCAGACTCCATCGGGGGCCCCTTCCCTGTCCCCTCCCACCGATGCCACCACAAGCAGAAGCACTGCCCTCCGGTGCCACCTGGTGGGGGGCTCCCGGCCACACCACTTCTCTTCCACCCGCACACCAAGGGCTCCCAGATCCTCATGGACCTCAGCCACAAGGCCGTCAAGAGGCAGGCCAGTTTCTGCAATGCCATCACCTTCAGTAACCGCCCGGTTCTCATCTATGAGCAAGTCAGGCTGAAGGTGGGTCCCTCCTCCCTGCTTTCTATGCCTCCCTGGGCCTGGAACCTTCTCTCTCAGCACCGCCTTCTGTTATGACCATTACTATGTCCTGCCCTCCTCTTGCCTCTGTGCCTCCCCTTCTGCTCTTCCTCATCCCTCCTCATGCTCTTCCCTCTTCCTACTCCTTTCTCAACCTTCCCCATGTGACAAAGAAGGACCCGGGGAGGGGAGCGGCCCTGGGGACCATAAGCTGTCACTAGACAGTGGGAAGGCTCCCGGAGGAGGGGAAGGAGGACAGCTGGACGGTGTGACTCCCCATGGGGGTCTGCTGAGAGTGGCACGCTCCCTCCCCTCGGGCCCTTGGCTGTGGCAGGGAGGCCCAGCGGGCGGGGCAGGGTTGCTGTCTGAGGCCATCTCTTCCGCCCAGATCACCAAGAAGCAGTGCTGCTGGAGCGGGGCGCTGCGCCTGGGCTTCACGAGCAAGGACCCATCTCGCATCCACCCTGACTCGCTGCCCAAGTACGCCTGCCCCGACCTGGTGGCCCAGAGCGGCTTCTGGGCCAAGGCGCTGCCCGAGGAGTTTGCCAACGAGGGCAACATCATCGCTTTCTGGGTGGACAAGAAGGGTCGCGTGTTCTACCGCATCAACGACTCGGCCGCCATGCTCTTCTTCAACGGAGTCCGCACGGCCGACCCGCTCTGGGCCCTGGTGGACGTCTACGGCCTCACACGGGGCGTCCAGCTGCTTGGTGAGTGCCCACTCCCTGTGCCTCTTTGGTGCAGGCCGCACCTCCCGGCTCTGGGGTCTGACGCTGCTCCGTCTCATCAGGCATGGGGACTCCTCTCCAGCTGGCACTAGAGGGCACCGGGAGGGCTCAGGGAACCTTCGCGTGCCCTGCAATGTGCCCCTGTCCTTTGGACCCACAGCTGGGGGGAGGGGCGCCTGGGTGGGATTTCTGCCCTCCAGGGCCTTCGGGTTGTGCCTTTGAGCAGCGCACAAGCTTCAGCATACACGGCAGCTCAAAGACCCCCACTCCCGGGAAGTAATGACTATTAATCATTGAAACCATAGTTTAGTGAGCACATACATGAGCCAGGCCCTTCATTATTGCCATTCTCATCGCATCCTGGGAGGCAGATTCTATTAGGGGGCCCCCTGGAGGCAAGACTCAAGCTCAGGGAGGTTGAGTCATTGGCCCCAGGAGATGCAGCAGGTGAGGCCTGGAGCCAGCACTTGGTCCCAAGTGAGCCCCCAGCCCCTGGGCTCTGCAGACCCCCCAGGAAGTCCAACCCCACCCTAGTGCATCGTGCAGGGATGTAAGGGGGGAGAGCAGAAGGTGCTAAGGTGGCTGAGACTTTTCTGCCTGCGCCTGGGTGCCCGGGGTGACTGAGGCTGCTTCAGGAGGGTGAGAGGGCACACATCCTGTGGGAGGCAAGGAGGAGTGTGAGAAGGCAGCCCAGGATGCCATCATGCCAGGCTTTCTCAGGAGGGCACACATGGATCCTGAAGTGCGAGCGCTGGAAGGGGCCTCGGAGAGTCTCAGGATTCCCCAGTCGGTGGCTGGGTCATGACTAGAATCCAGGTCACCTGACTCACAGTCCAGGGTCGCTCTGACCTTGCTTACTCGTGCACATGCTGGCAGGTGCAGGTGCGTGCACACACACAGACTGGGTACAGATCAGCTCACGGGCAGAGCGGCTGTGTCTCCAGGCAGTGCCTGCCTCAGCCTCAGCTTTCCTATCTATAAAATGGGCTGTTGGGAAGGGGAACTTAAAGAGGCTGTGAGTAGAGTGCCCAGCACAGTCCTGGGTATGCAGTCAGTGCTCAGCGTGTGCCTGTTCCTCCCGCCTCCCATCCCTGCCCCCATCTCCCTGCAGGGAAAAATACCATGGGGGTGGTTGGAAACCTCCCCCCCCCCTTTTTTTTTTTTTAACTTTTTTCCTTTCTAGCTGCAGAGCCTAGAAACAGTGAAGGTCTTTTCAAAACACCTCTATTTGAGTAAAAAAGACAGTGAAAGTTAAAACAAATGAGTAATTGTCAGATGCCTTTCTGTTGAGTTCCAAACATCAGGAGGCTGTTTTTATTAATTAATAGTTTGGGAACTTTCTGTTTTTCAACTCAGGAAAGTGTTTCTACGTTCACGTGGAGAAGTTAGGAGCCTGAAAGTAGGCCCTTCCAAGTCTTCGTAAGAGGAGAGGGAGCCGAGGCCTCCCTGGGAGAATTCCCTTTGTGAAATGGGTACACTTGCAGGGTAAGGTCTCCACTTCCCGGCAAAGAAAGGGCAGTGCTTCTGCTCCTGGGCTACATACAGAGTCAGGGTTACCCAGCTGGGATCTTGGCCTCGCCCTGTACTAGCTGTGGGACCTCAGCTTCCGTATCTGTAAAATAGCGGTAGGTAATAAGAAATGCTTGTTCCCAGGGTTGTTTTGAAGGCTTAAAGAGCAGAGTTCGGTGAAGCAGCTTACACGTAGTAGGCATTAACGACCGTTAGTTATCTACACTCGTCCTGGAGAGAGTGAACATCTCACCGCTCTGATATCCTTAGGGCCTCATACTTCAAGGCACTGGAGTCCCAAAGCCCGAGTTTGCACTACAGCCTGGATACTTCTGTCCAGGCCTCAGTCTTCTCATCTGTAAAGAGTCTGTGAATACTATGGCTTAGCCCAGGGCTGGGCCAGGGGTGGGAGACAGAAGTGTCTCCACTCTTGAGAAAGGTCATAGCTGTGTTGTAGGGGGTGGGTAAAAGAAAGTGGGGGGTGGCATTCTTGCTTTCCCCTTTCCTAGCAAAGAATGTCTTTACCTACAGTCCCATCCAAATCCCATTCTGGCATTAAGGCCCAGCTCGAAGGCCACCTCCTCCCTGAAGCCTTCCGGAGCTGAGTTCTCTTCTCTGTTGTCTGCCACATGGCGTCTGTGCTTCTCTCAGCACTGAGGCGCTGGCTGAGGCTTGGTCCATCCATCTGTCTTGCAGGAGACAGGGAAGGCGTTGAGGGTGAATCCGTTCCTACCCCACTGGGTTTCTCTCCAGAGTGGAACCTTGTGTCTGGCGTGCAGAGGACACCAAGGATTATTTGGAGGCTTGGTTAAGGGAGAGTGGTGGGAAGGTTAACTGGGGTGGGGGAGGGGGGTAGACCCAGCTCTGCTCTCATAGACAGCCACAGCCTCCCTGGGAAATTAGACAAAGCAAACCCTCCAGACACAATCAGGGCATAACTCAAGAGAAGACAGTAAATTGTTTAATGCTGTAGTCAGAGGATCCTTTCCATCTGCTGAGATGGTTTCCATCCAGCTATCTCATTTAACCTCTCAGCAGCTGGCCTTGGACAGAGTGTTTTTCTTTCACCCCCATTTGTCAGGGAAAAAACTTAGACCCCTGGAAGATGGCTTGCGCTAGGGATGCAGCAGAGGTGGGATTTGAACAGGGTGTTCTATGCCAAAAGCAGTACCTTCCCCAATAAACCTCTAGCAGGTTTAAGTATGGAGGGAAGCAGGAATTGAGAGGAGGCTGCGGTCTGGAGGGAAGATGGAGTCCACGAGGGCTTCTTGGAAAAGGGGGCTTAGGCTGGGCCTACCAATTCTAGGCGGGTCCGGGAAGGAGGTGGCGACGGGGACATGCTAGATGAGATAGGGCTTCCAAAACCTCAGGGGCCTAGCGGGGTCCCCACCCAAGGGCACAGCCCAGGTGTCCTCACCCAGCCTGGCCCTGTTACCCCCCTCTCGGACTATAAATGGATTTTCCCGCAGTATTTTCATTTGCCTCTGGGTTTCCCAGCAGGCTCCTCTCTGTACATCGGATAAGGCTGAGGCCCCAGCAGATTCCAGTCCCAGCTATAAATCACCATAATCTCTGGGTATTTTCAAACACTGATTATAGCCCCTGAATTCAATTAGCAGATTAAATTATCTCTTTGTTTTGTTCTTCCTAAAGTGATTTTTGTGTGTGTGTAGAAACAAAGAAATCCATCCAAGATCTCTTCAGAGGTAGGCATGCTGCTCTACGCCCTCATTCTGTGGCCTCCCCTCTGGGATCGCCAGCTCCGATACAGTTCCAGGGTCAGCCTCCTTCCCTCTCCTCCCCACTTCCCACCCAACACCCCCGCACCCCCAGCCCGATCCCTCCTGTGCCTTTAGCTTTCCCTGCTCTCCTCCCAAGCCATCTTGGCTTTGAGTTTGTCCTCCTCCTGAAGACGGGCTGGTCTTTCCCAAGGTGATTGCCTCCCAGGCCAGTCCCTCATCTGCAGGGACTTCCTGCTAGGCCTGCCCCCCTCCTTTCTGCCTTTCTCTCGGACCTGTGGCCAAAACCCTCCAAACCCCACCTAGCCCATATCGGCTCTTCATATCAGAGATATCCTGGTGTACTTTGTGCCTAGTAGATACGCAAGTCAGGTCACGGACAGATTGGCTGTCTCTCCTGACAGAGTGGAGGCAGGGGCTGAAGTGACCCTGCCACAGGGGTGCTCCGGCCCACCCCACACTGCCCTAAGATAGCCCCAGCCTGCTGCTGCCCACACTGTGACCCCTGCAGGCCTGCTTCAAGCCTTCCAGGCACCCCTGATATGCTGGAGTTCAGGAGATTGCCTCTGTCCTCAGGGTGTCCTGCCCAAGGCTGGGCTGGTATTTCCAAGAATAATAGCTGCCCACCTCCAGGAAGAAGGGCCAGCGAGCAAGCAAATAGACACAAGTTTTACGGGGTGATTAATCCTTGGAGAGATAAGCTCCTGTCCCAATTCTTCAAGGTCTCCCTCCTCCTCTTAGAAATGTTGACTCGGGGAAGGGCAGCTGTGGGTCCTGGCAGAAAGCTGGTGAACCAAGACTCCACTTATAGGGTGCTCCTCATACCCCTCTGTGCCCACCACAGCCTAGGTACGGTGCAGGGGTGGGGGTGGGGGGACAGGAATAAAAATCAAGCCCCTTTCTTTGAAGAGTGTTGATCTGGGGGACACACCATATAACTGCTCTGAGATGATCCGGTTCTGCAATGAGATGTGGCTGAAGAGTAGAGTGTGTGTTGGGGGCGGCACCGCGGGGGGGCGACCCAGGACTTCCTGTGGGAGAGGTGCTGCAAGTCAGGAACCAAAGGGCTGAACCGCACACACTGGTTGGGGAGGAACAGTTTAGGCCAGACTGGAGGGGTATGCGTGGGCACAGAGGTGGGGAGTTAGATTGGCATCATCAGAGAGCAGAACCTTCCGGGGAGGCAGGGAAGGGAAGAGGCACAGGTGACCTGTGGAGAGGGGTGTGCACAGGGGGGGCTATGTGCGTGCATCACAGGGGAGAGAGCTGTGAAAGTAGAAAGCTTCTGGCAGCTTCCTTGCCATCAACATCTTTGGAAAGGAGAAAAGGTGGTCCACAGTTGGAAGAAGGCCTGTCCAAACTCCCCCAGCTCGTCAGAAGCCAGGCTGGGCATGAGGTCAGTGTGAGAAGGCATTGCCACATCAAAATGGAAGTGGCTGAGCTCAGGAGGGCGGTGAGGGTGGGCTCCCATGGGCTCATGGCATTCTGCTTCATCCCGACTGTGCACATGTTCCCAAGTCCTGGGAAGAGACCTGCCTCCTGAGGACGGAGATCTAGACTCTCAGGGAGGGTAGCGTTCTGAGGGCCGGGCTGCTGCTGGGCCAGTTTCTGGGCTGGTGAACCAGCCTGGCTTCCCTGCAATAGGAAGCCTGGGCCTCTCCGGAGATAAGGCCCTGGGGTAGGTCTCCATTCAGGGTGTGCCTCAGCTTGGCGGCAAGAAGGGTGTGAGCTGTCCTGGCCAGTGGAGGACCACACTGCCATCTGGGCCTTCCGCTTCCGAGGCTAACCCAATATTTACCTTCAGCTGTGGCTGCCAGGGGCTGAGAGGCAAATACTGGTTTAAGGAACCTGAGCGAAGCTCTGGGGATGGGGGAAAGGGCTGAGGATGCTGATGGCGATTTCTTCTTTGACAGTTTTCTTTTTTTTCTTCTTGATTAATACAAAATTCTGTTGTTTCTCCTGCTTCCAAGACTCTTCCCAGCATTTCCTTTCTGCTCATCTCACATTCTGCTAATCATAATCAGGGCCCAGGTGCCTTCTTAGCGCAGTGGGCAGTGCATCAGTCTCATAATCAGGGCCCAACTCCAAACCCTTGCCTCCACCAGGAAGCCTTCCCTGACCTCCCCTGTCCGTAGGACCCTTCCTCTTCCTGACCCCCTGAGGCACGTGAAGGTCTCAGTCGTATCAGCGGTTCTGCATCATGTATGGTCCTGCTGTTTAAGACGACAGCATAAATCCTGTGTTATAAAGAAAGTTATTACTGTACTCGTTTTGTAGCTAAGGAAACAGAGTCTCAGGTCTGATAGCTTGCTTACAGTCACACAGTTGAAAGAAGTGGGACTTGGGCCCAGAAACATGCACTGTGTTACTTCCTAGCTTCTCTAACTGTGAGTTCCCCCGGCCCCCTGTTAAGTCTAGATACCTCCCAAGGGTGGGGTGTTGGCCTTCCTCTGTCTTCCAGTATGAGTTTACGAGAGCTCAGGGGGTCAGGGATCAGGTGTGCATGTTGGGCACAGATAGTCCATGAGAGCCCCCGCAGGGTTGGCCGGGGAAGTGGGGGGTGCCTGCACCCCGATTCAGAGTGAGGGTGGTTTGCCTGCCTCCTAGTTCCCTGAAGGCTCCTGAGGGTTTCATCTGGTTCTGTTGTTCACAGTGCACTCTGGTTTTTGGTTTTTTGCTTTTAATCAAAATGAATATATAAAAAGTGCAACCATCGATGATCGGCAATATTAGACTGTTCTAATACCCAGAAATGGCAGTTTCATATTCTGTACCTAGTATCTCTCTGGTCCAAACTATGGTTTTGGGGAGCTTGAAGAGACCTAGGGGCCCGGGGTGGGGTGCGTGTGGTGGTGGAGCTGGGGCCTTGCAGTGCTGGGGACAAAGCCCTCACTGCAGAAGCAGGAGACCTGATTGAATCAAGACTTGCCGTGGCCGCTTGGAGCAAGCCTTCCAGCTTCTCTGTGCCCCAACTGCCCATCTGTTATTTGGACATAATTATATACGTGCCATTTACCTCACAGAGTCTGTGAGGCTCATGAATGTGTCCAAGTGTTTACGTAAATAGCAGGGGCTATTGTTCTTAGGTTAGAAAGGAATACTTAATTTAAAAACACCACCAAATAGACAACCCCCCAAGTGAGTCCTCTCATTAGAAGAGGAGGCCTTAAAGCCAAGTCCCTGTATCTGGGTGAAATTCAAACCATTCCATCTAAATTGTTTCTTGGAACAAGATCTATGGTTCTCTAGCTGGGTTCCTTGGAACGCTGGGGTTCCACAGAGGCATCTTTGAGGTGGCTGAGTTGGCAGGCTCTATGGCTTCTTCCTAGACTTCAACCAGAGGTTTTGGTTTGGTTGGACACAAGGATTCCACTGCTTAAAAAAGAAAAACAGCAAGTTTGAGAACCACTAACCAGAAGAGTCTGAGAATCTGTATGTCTAACATCCTCTGGTCTGAATATTCTGTACATCTTAGAATCTGTGACTCCAAGTATTTCTGGGACATTCTACCCTTCCCTCCATGAGCCTCAAAAAGTATTTGTTTCTCCTAGCTTTCGTGTGGTTGGGTTTATATGGAGAGGGTGGAGGCGAGTGTGGGTTTCGGGGCGCTGCCCAGAGGGGTGGAGAAACCCCTTACCCGTCCAAGCCATGTACCCGCCCTCCGGGCTCCTTCCCCTGCCCCCTGCCAGATGCTGACCAGCAGGACGATGTTTATGGAGACAGTAAATGGGCTGGCAGCGCCTTCTAAACAGGGGCCCGCAGATACCCGCCAGCCGGCCGGCTGCTGCAGGCCGACCCGTGGTTAAAGATTATCCAGTGCTCCGGAAGTGGGGATCTAAACAAACAAGACTCTCGGGCTGATGGCTGGCCCTGCTTCAGAGGAGCCCTTTGCCTGCCCGGGAGGGCTCCTGCATCGGTGCCCAGGCCCTGCTTTGGTTGCCCTGCACTGGCTGGCTACACGTGGGAGGGCCTGCCGGGTCTCTGGCCAGCGCTGGCCCCAGAACCCTCAGCCTGGCCCCTCCTCCCCCTCTCCCTTCCTTTCTCCCCACTGGCCCTGCACAGGCTGTTCTCCAGGCATTTACTAGAACAGTTTTCCCAGTGAGTGCCTCTCACTTCTGTTCGTCCACACTCCTTGGTCCTTCAGGGCCCAGGTCAAATCTTGTTTCTTTGAGATACTGTCTCTGACTCACTGGGAGACAGGAAGAGGGCCTCAGCCTCGGCTGGAGAGCATTATCCTAAAAGGGATATTTATCCTAAAGAAGAGAAGGCTCAGAGAGGGTGCGAGGAATGGCAGTAGGACATGTCTGGAGCCATGCCAAGAGAGCTTTTCTAACAGTTATGGTTGTTCAGAGATAGGGCACAGGTAGCCTTGGGATGTGGTGAGCTGCCTGTCCCTGGGGGCATTCTAGTCAAGGCTGGGTGAGAACTTGGCGGAGAAGATGGATTTCCCCTGGAGATGCTGAGAATTTTGTAACAAAATTGTATTCAAATATTTTCATGCCTCTGAGCTTTGATCCTCCCACAGCCTACTGGCTCGCTGGGGCCCAGGTCCTGGCTTCTCCTTTTGTCTCCAACCACTGCCTGGGTCTGGGCACACAGTGCGTAGGTGAGTGGGTGACCTGAGTGCCACCTTGAGGGGACGAAACCCCCTGTCTGGACCTCGCTGCCCTTGCAGGGTGGGTCATTTCTGCTCTGGCCTGAAGTATCTGCAGGGCCACCGCTAGGCACCAGATTAGGCAGGCGCTGAAGACGGACAAATTCCTTCCTGAAAGATGGGACTCTGAGAGGGGAGAGGGGAGCCAGCTTAACAGCTTCCCCAGTGGCCTTGAGCCACCCCTCCTCCTGTCATAAACACCTCCAAAGTGGGCAGCCATGTGTCCCAGGCACGGATTATATAACTGGTTGCTTCCGAACGGGCCACCCCACTGCTTGGGGTTACAGGTAGCCCATCCGCCTTTTCTGAGCCATAACCCTGGGCTGAGGCTGGTCTTAGGGTGCTCTCCTGTCGCTTTGGGGGCCAGGACCCTCCCCTGGCCTCCGACTCGATGTCAGCCCAGTTAGCTCTGACCTTTGCTGTCCCTGTGCGGAGGCCGCCTGACCAGCTCCTCCATCTCCAGTGTCATCTATTTCAGGGCTGGCACAGCTGGGCACACGGAGGGGATGGCTATTTTGGAGCTCACTGGTGGCCCGGAGCCACTCCTGACCCCGAGGGGCGGCCGATCGGGGAGAGGGAGACATACTTGGGCTGGGCACTGGCCCCGGGGATTCCATTTTTAGCTGTTTCCCAGCATCTCCTGTACCTTTTCTCCCTGCTTGTCCAAGAGCGCAGGCAAGGGCCATAGGGGTCATTTTCCTATCCCTTCTCCTCTCCCCTGTTCCTCCCGCCCAAACTGTTTCTCCTTCCTTCTTTTTCCTCTAATGTCCACTTTGTACCTTTTCCTTTCTGGTCTTTAGTCAGTGATGTCATTCATGACTGATTGAAAGTCCTACCTTAAGGTTCAGGAAGTTAATTGCCTAAGTGCAGGTGGACCTAACCTTGATTGACAAAACTCACCCTGAGTCAGTACTAGTACCCGAGGTCAGCAAGCACCCTGGTCCCAGGGCCTTCCCACTCTACCTCTGATCCCTGCAACATCACAAGGCAGGTATTACTACCCTCACCCTTGTTCTCTAGGTGAGTGATCTGAGGCTGGGAGGGAGGTTGCTTCCCTACTGGCCACCGTTCACATGCTGGGTCGGACAGTTAAACCCAAGCCTGTGTCACCCCAAAGCTCACACACTTTCTTCTGAGCCGTGGGGCATGAAGATGATTGTAACAGTGGTTTGTATTAATCTAGTGATGATTATCTGCCAAGTACTCTACTATGTAGAGTATGGTGCTGTGTACCTCCTGAATTTCAACTTTACAGCATCCCTTCTGAGGGGAGTATTGGGATACAGAATTTGTACACATCAGTACCTGCTGATTTTACAGCTGAGGAAGAGAGGCCCAGAGAGGTGAAGCTTTTTGTCTATGGCCAGGAAATGGCAGAGCCAGGATTTGAACCCAGGCTGATAACTTCAGAATCCTTACACTTAACTATGCTTCTCTCCTGCCTACCTGTTTATGGATTTGGGCTACTAAAGCATCTGAGATACTGTTAGGTTGCACTATTGGACGTACAGTGTAAATATCAAGGGAGGTGATGGCCATACTGGGCCTTGAGCTGGTCAGGGAACATCTGGAGGCTTGTTCTGTTCATTGTCTAAGAGGTGGGAAGGTGGGCAGTGGGTCTGAATATTCCCAGAGGAGAGTGGTTTTCTCCATGGGACTGCCCCAGAGATAGCACTGGCACAGAAGCTGAGAGAAGTTACATAAATAATCCAGGATCCTTGGATACAAGGACGTAGATGTCAGTTTAAGAGAAGGAAGTGCTTTCTTAGAGTAGCTCAACAATGGCATAGGTTGCCTGGAGGCCCAGGAGAGGGCACGTTCAAGTACAGAAGGACTCCTGAAGGGGCAGAGCTCCAGAGAGCTCCCATCCAGCCCCATTCAGAAATGTGTTCGGAGGGTCTGCCCAGCTCCTTGGGCCCTGGGCTGATTGTTCTGAGTGTGTGTGGGTTGGGGTGGGGAGAGGAGTGTCGGGGTGCATGTGTGTGGGCTCCTGTGACAGCCTTAGTCCTGTAGGCTCTGGGTGGGACTCTCTGAGCCTTTTGTTTTTCAGTCACCCTGCTGTCCCTGTCCCTTCTTCTCCATCTCCAACCCTGGAGTCCTGTAGGGCCAGTGCCTGGAATCCCGGAGGTGTCAGAAGCAGGGGCTGTCCCCAGGGGTCCACAGCCTGTCCCAGGTCCGCACTACTGTCTCTCAGGCCTCCCCCTCCTGTTTGGGCCTCCTTCCCTCTGCCTCTCTGCAGCCCCCAGCCTCTCTACACCGTCACTGTCACAGAGTCAATTCCCTGGAATAATCACATTTTCCGGTTGGCTCCCTCCTTCTTGCCAGGCACGATGCTGGGAAATCCCAACCAGCCAGGCCCCACGAGGCTACTGCAGAGAGGCAGGGGACTTGAGGAGGGAGGGCCCAGCACCCCCTCCTTGCCCAGGACCAAACAAGGCTGTTTCTGGAAGGGACAGTGGGGGCTGGGGGAGGAAAAAAACAAGGAGGCTTTAGAGACCGTGTCTAGATTCAGCTGGAGCTGAATTCTGACCTCAGCTGCCCACACCAGTCCAGACCCTCAAGCTTTGCCATCCTTACCCGGGTTCTGGACAGAAAGCACCTCCCTTTGGGAGGCTTAGAGAAAAGGCTCTCAGGGAAGGATTGGCCCATTCTGTGGTCTACAGTGGCACTAGCCAAATTTGGGGACTTTGACCCCCACAGAAAGGATTCAATAAACAGGAGTGAGGGGTCCTGAAAGCGAAGAATGTGGTGTCAGGGGTTGGACAGACCTTGCTTCAATTTTGGATCTGCCCCTTGGTGGCTGTGATATCACATCTCTGAGTTTTATCTCCATAATGGGAACACTTCCATGGGATGTTTTAAGGATGAAACACAGGGGTAATTCATCGTGCATGATGACTTTTATTATAAATTATAGGACTCCATAAAGAGGGACATAATACAGCCATTAAAAAAATATGATGGTGTTGGAAACATGGTTATTGGCATGGGAAGGTGTTCAGGACACAGTAAGTGGAAAAGCTAATTTTGAAAAGGAAATCTGTATAGCAGGGTTCTTAGCCTGGAGTCCATGCCCATGGATGGCTTTATGGGATTCACAGATGCCCTGAAATTATCCACAGACTTTAGGAAGAACGTACATTTTTCTGAGGTGATAGGTGAAAGTTCTCACATTTTCAAAGGGATTTGTTACACATTAAAGGTTAAAAACTACTGGAGTTTATATAGCATGATTCAATTTTTGTATTAAAAAAGTAACAAGAATATATGGGGGGGGAGGAGCTGGAAGGTCCTATTCCAAATATGGAGTATTTTTCTCTGGAGGGTGGGCTGAGAGATGGTAATTTTTCTCTATGCTGAGCTGTTTTTTCTACAAAATACAGTCTGTCTTACTTGTATGATTAAAAAGAGAAAGGGGTTGATTTCCCCTTTGAAAGTAAGTCACTTTCAAAAGGAAATCTGGATAAATTTACTGAAGTTCTCTCCTCCTGTCTTTCTGTGGGCAATGCTAAGCTCAAAAGCTAATTGTAAGGATAAGCTGACAATTTATGCAAAGAGGAGTTCTGGGGAAAGGGGATCCCTCTGACCTTCTAAAGGGTAGGACGTCAGCAGTACATTCAACAGATATTTACTGCATTCAACAGATATTTACTGCTTGTCGTCTGAAGTGCTTAACGCAGTTCTAGCTGCTGGGGATCACAAGGGAGGGCCGGGGAGCTAATAATAATTTTTATTTAAAAAACGTTTTATATGTTTATTATCGATACAGAGAGAAACATAGCATGAGTGGGGCAGGGGCAGAGAGAGAGGGTGACACAGAATGTGAAGCAGGCTCCAGGCTCGAAGCCGGCAGCACAGAGCCCGATTCGGGGCTTGAACCCACAAACTGTGAGATCATGACCTGAGCCAAAGTCAGAGGCTTAACCTACTGAAGCCACCCAGGCGCCCCTAATAATAACTTTTATAAGCGCATTATTTAGCATGTTTTCTTCCTAGCAGCCTTGACCCTTTGCTTAAATAAACAGATGTCCTGCAGGACTTTGATTCCCGATTCCTTAGCCTAGGTCCGAAGCGGGTCCCCTGCCGCTAACAATGCAGTAATTCGTGGTGCATGCTGGAAAGGCTGGCGGGAGGAAGCAGGCAGGCGATGGGGGCTGGCCCCGAGCGGCCCGTGTGACAGTCGCCCTGTCTGTCCCCCTCCCCGGCCGCAGACAGCGAGCTGGTGCTCCCGGACTGCCTGCGGCCCCGCTCCTTCACCGCCCTGAGGCGGCCGTCGCTGCGGCGCGAGGCCGACGAGGCGCGCCTCTCCGTGAGCCTGTGCGACCTCAACGTGCCGGGCGCCGAGGGCGACGAGGCCGCGCCGGCCGCCGGCTGCCCCATCCCGCAGAACTCGCTCAACTCGCAGCACAGCCGCGCGCTGCCGCCGCAGCTCGACGGCGACCTGCGCTTCCACGCCCTGCGAGCCGGCGCGCACGTCCGGATCCTAGACGAGCAGACGGTGGCGCGCCTGGAGCACGGGCGCGACGAGCGCGCGCTCGTCTTCACCAGCCGGCCTGTGCGCGTGGCCGAGACCATCTTCGTCAAGGTCACGCGCTCGGGCGGCTTGCGGCCCGGCGCGCTCTCCTTCGGCGTCACCACGTGCGACCCCGGCACGCTGCGGCCCGCGGACCTGCCCTTCAGCCCCGAGGCCCTGGTGGACCGCAAGGAATTCTGGGCCGTGTGCCGCGTGCCCGGGCCCCTGCACAGCGGCGACATCCTGGGCCTGGTGGTCAACGCCGACGGGGAGCTGCACCTCAGCCACAACGGCGCCGCGGCGGGCATGCAGCTGTGCGTGGACGCCTCGCAGCCGCTCTGGATGCTCTTCAGCCTGCACGGGGCCGTCACGCAGATCCGCATCCTCGGTGAGTGCCTCCCCTGCCGGCCCCTCCTTTCCCGGAGCACGGGGCCCATGCCGGCAGGGGCAAGGAACAGAGGGCCAGCTCCCCCGCGCCCCACCGCCTCACAGGCGTAGAAGTGAGTCCTGGGCGGAACTCCATCTGCTAGGCCCTAGTCCCCAAATCTCACCAGACGCGTCCAGGGGGCGGGGAGAAAAGTGCGGGTCACTGAGTTTCTCGGAATCTGATTAACCTGTGTCCGCATAGATACAGGACCACATCTCAATGGCCACTAAAAAAAATGACAGAAAAGGTTACCACCAGCAGTTAACTTTCTGAGGCTCAGTTTCCATTTCCCCAAAGTGGGAATAAAAGCCTCTGCCTCTTAAGGATGGTTGAGTGTCTAGGTAAGAAAAATAGTTTGATATGTCGGTAGGCAGGTGTCTGTGCTACCTGGATTGGGAGCCTATGGGGAATCCGAGAATAGGGCCTTGGAGGAAATGGGGTTGCAGAGGTCTGGGCATTTCATTCCTGGCTTTGAAAGGATGGAGTCTGAATGGACTGGTGGATGTGGACTTGTGAGAGTCCTGTTTCTCAGAATGTTCTGTGGGATAGACGTCTGTTGAAAATGGGTCCTTGGGTGAAAACATTAGGAAAACACTGAGTTGAGAAAGAGTGGAGGATTTTTTATTGCAGAACTTCTCGGCGCCTTTATTTATTTATTTTTTTTATTTTAGAGAGAGAATGGGGGAGGGGCAGAGAGGGAGGGAGAATCCCAAGCAGGCTCTGAGCTGCCAGTGCAGAGCCCAATATGGGGCTTTATCCCACAAACTGTGAGATCATGATCCAAGTCAAAATCAAGAGTCAGACACCTAACCGACGGAGCCACCCAGGCACCCTTCTCGGAGCTTTTAATATGCGATATGAATCTTTAAGGAGGAGGAGGTGGTGGTTATAGTGTACAGCTTTATCTAAACTTATTTGACCAGAAATCTTACCCCCCCCCCACAACCATCTCTAGGGACCTCTATCCCCTGAGTGGGCAGGTATTGATACTATGCAAGAGCTGGCCTGCCCACCAGCTGCAGTAAACTGGCTAGTTCCATTAGATTCACTAGAAGGACCTACTAAAGTGCAGATTTTTGAATCCCACCTGCAGAGATTTTGATTCTGTACACCCTGCCTACACCCTATGCGTCTGAATTCTTTTTTTTGAGCAAGTTTGCTTCGATATGTTTGGAGACTTCTGGGCTTCATAGCCCCAGCCTAGACCTCACCCCAGGAGGCGTAGACAAGGTAACGAGTGTATGAGTAGATGTGTATTATGCCCTAAAATTGGTCTGTGTATAGGCACACATGAGTAAGTGCGTGCATATTTGTATAATGCTGTTGGTGATTATGAATGTATTAGAGTTTGTGAAATCAGATAAAATAAATGGGGATTTCCTACTTTGGAAAGACACCAAATGAAGATGGAATGAAAAATAAATTTGAAAAGGAATGAAAAGAATGAGGCTGAGATGCTAAGAAGTTATGACTGAGGGAAGGTAAATCAGGAAGGAATGAAAAGAAATCAGGATGGAAAGAAGTTGGGGTGAAAACTCAGGATGGAATAAAAAGAAATCAGACTGGCGTGCATAAAAAAATCAGGCTGAGGTAAAAAGCTACTTGGCTGCGTTCACCAGGAGACAGTACTCCTCAGATGAAGGAAATTACATAAGGCCAGGGTACTCTCTTACCTCAGCACCATCTAATAATAGATAAGGAGCTTTCCGAAGAGACTTCTGTTCCCTAAAGAGGCTTACTAGACAGAGTAGAAGCTTAAAAAAAAATCTGGACTTAAATGTCCCAAGAGGTAAGTGGGCCAAGGCCGGTCTTTAAGAATCATCATCCCTGGGGAACCTGGGGTGGCTCAGTTGGTTGAGCGTCCGGCTTCAGCTCAGGTCATGATCTCGCAACTCGTGGGTTCGAGCCCCTGTCGGGCTCTGTGCTGACAGCTCAGAGCCTGGAGCCTGCTTTGGATTCTGTATCTCCCTCTCTCTCTTGACCCTTCCCTGCTCATGCTGTCTGTCTCTCAAAAATAAAACATTAGAAAAAAATTTAAAGAATAACCGTCCAGATATATGCTAAACAATATATGCTAAAGACAGTGCTTCTGGGTGGTAGGAGAAGGTGTTTGGGAATCCTCATAGAACTGCAAAGAAAAACCAGTGACAATAGGTGAAGGGTAACTCTTTACCTCACAGAGGTATGGTCTCCTTTGTGAGAGGCCTAAGTGAACTAAGAAAGGAGGAATATTTCTTTACTCCAGAACGTTAGCCAGTTTCATACTTAATGATGAAAGATGAGGAACGTTCTCATTAAAGTTAGGAATATGATAGGGATGCCTTACAGTATTGTTTTGACAATGGTAGCCAGTGCAATAAGGCAAGAAAAGCAAATAGGAGGTGTGAATTTCTGAAACAAGATGACAATTAACTTGAAGATTAGTAACACTAAGAGAAACCCTGTGAGTATCTAAGGAATATTCTTAGGGTTGGTAACTGTTAAATGGATTAGAACACATAATCATAGAGAAGATCTCACTGCACATTTGGGTGCAGGGCAGTATGTTAGAGCCTGTGGGAGAGTTGTGGGTGAATATGATTTCCTGCTCTCAGGAAGCTCATAGTTCAGCTGGGAAAACAAAGCTGCATTCCTGGTCCCCTGCGGTATGTGTGGTGTGTGGCTGGTCAGCAGTAAATAAAGTAATGTGGTTGGGGGACAGGTGGTCAAAGCTCCCCAGCGGAGAGGAGGCTTGAGGACAGCTCCAGGGCGCTCTCCGGACAGTTAGCTCTTTGGAGACAATGGCTCTGTCCGTCTTGTTCTCAGTGTTACGTTTACACAGTTGATGGTGCCTGGTAGGACTTGTTGAAGGGACAAGCAGGGGAAGGAATGAAGAGGAAGGTGAGGAGAGAGGTGTTTAGAGGGAGAGAAGGGAGGGAGGGAGGAAGGAAGGAGAGCGAGCGTAGCACAGAACAAGCTTGGGAGATGGTGAAGGGCATTTCAGAGGTGCTTGTGCAGAGGAGAAGAGAAGGTGGGTGAAATCTAGGGACAGTGACCAAGAGAACACAGGGCTTGGAAAGGGAGGGTCAGGCTAGGTGGAAGGAGGGGGACCTTGTTCTCTGGGAAACCTTGAAGAGGAGGATGCGTGGGAAGGGTGGAGGCGGGGTTCTCAGCAGAGCTCTTGATTGGAGACTGCTGCTGTGGTGACATCGGAACAAGAAATGGCCCCCACATTTGTAGGTGGACACAGCGCTGGGGCAGAGGGCTGGGCCGGCTTGCGGAATCCTGTCCTGAGCCCGCACAGTGGCGGGGCTGTGTGGTCAGGCTGTGTCACCACTTTTCTCTCCTGGGGACCTCCTGCAGGAGCGGAGACTTGAGCTTCCTCCCAGTAGGCCTCTCAGCGGCTAGAGCCTCTCCCCTCCCCTTCCGCAGGCTCCACCATCCTGGCAGAGCGAGGCATCCCATCACTCCCCTGCTCCCCTGCCTCCACGCCCACCTCGCCCAGCGCCTTGGGCAGCTGTCTCTCTGACCCCTTGCTCAGCACGTGCAGCTCCGGACCTCTGGGCAGCTCTGCTGGCGGTAAGTAGGCTTCCTGCTCTGGGTCCGTGGTGTCCATGCCAGACTCCCCACCCCAAGGCCCTGGCTGAGGTGGGCATGCAGCCTCTGTGTCAGATGTGGGCCCCAGAGGAGCTGGAGATAGGCTCAGTGAGCCCTTGTTGGGTGGTGACTTCTGGGGTGAATCCCTTTCTGTCCCCCAGCTGGAAACTTTTTAGCACACAGGGAAGACTGAAGGGTTGCTCAGGAGGGGCCTGCGTTAAAAGATTTGGGGCCCCCTACCTTCCTCTCTCCCTTCTTCTCTCACCACCTCATGGATACCCTGGCCCTCATCTAGTGCCCCCTAGTGCCCAGGAAGCGGGTTGCCAGGGTAAACAGGCAGATGCCAATAAATGGATTGGGAGACAAGAGACCAGGGGGCTTTCTTCCCATGAACGTGGGGCCAGAATGGGCCATGTCTCCACTGACTGGTGTCCCCTTATTCCCAGGGACAGCCCCCAACTCGCCAGTGAGCCTGCCTGAGTCACCAGTGACCCCAGGCACAGGACAGTGGAGCGATGAGTGCACCATTTGCTATGAGCATGCAGTGGACACGGTCATCTACACATGTGGCCACATGTGCCTCTGCTACGCCTGTGGCCTGCGCCTCAAGAAGGCTCTGCACGCTTGCTGCCCCATCTGCCGTCGCCCCATCAAGGACATTATCAAGACCTACCGCAGCTCCTAGCCCGTTGTGGCGCCCCAGCCCGCACGCCTGCCTCCTCAGACTTCGGCCCCACGCCAGCCAAGGGGCGAGCCAACAGGGCCCCTTCACTTCTTACTGATTTGGGAAACTCTTTCCTCTTCTCCATTAAACATGGGGAACTGAGGCCCTCAAAGGTTTGGGAAGAAAGAAGGTATGAGGCAGGGAGGTGAGGGGCAGAAGCAAATTGCCTGGCCCTGCGGAGGGGAGGGGGGGAGGAATCCACTCTCTCCCTGCCTTTCCCTTTTCTGTAGCCAGCTCTTCCCTGCATGCTGAAGGGCTGGGGGGCGGGTCTCTCAGCCTGCCCTAATCCTTCTCCATCTGGGGCAGATTGGTAGGAAGTCCTCTAGCCCATGTAAGAGAAAACATGTCGCTGCCTCTGGGCAGATGTGTCCCTGAGTCAGGGCATTCAGAGTATGGCCTGGACTTCAGTCTCCATTTGTTCTCTCAGCCAACTGCGCTGGAGCAGTGTACAACCTGCTCAACAACACCCCTAGGCAGGTAGCCCCTGAGCTGTACCCACCTTCTCCTTCCTGCCTTCCCTGCCCCTCAGGCCTGGCAGCCAGGGGTGAGGAGGCCAGTGGATACCTCTTATCCTGGGCAGGCCGCAGCCTCCATGCCATGTCCCTCTCCCACTCACCCAGGATGGGTCCCTGACCCTGTGTCCTGGCTGAGATGCAGAGGGCCCCTTCCTGGTCATAGCCTTTCTGCCCCGTCATCTTGCCAGCTGCCGCCGCCCAGGAACAGCCTCCTGCTGTGAGCTACAGAGCAGTCTGGCCTCTGTCAGGCTAGGAACAGGTTTGTGTCTGGTGTGACATGTCCTCGCAGATCGCAGTGCTGTCCTGGGCCTGGCTGATACTCCAAGGCTGTAGCATCCCAAGGAGAGGCCAGGGCCCTGGATTGGGGGTGGGGGTGGGATCCCCTGGGGTAAAACCAGCCTTTTTCCTTATTTTTATTTATTTATTTATTTGGTTTGTAGATCTTTTTTTTAATGGGGGGGGGTGAGTTGCCATCACCCGAGCCCCTGGAAACGCTGCCCTGTGTGGAGTGCCCGGTGAGAGCACTGCAGAGGTGGTTCTCACAGTCTTCCCCAGGCGCCCGCTCACAGTCCATGCCAGCTCTGCTTACACATGACTTAGAACTCCAGAAAGAGGGGCTGAATTGGGAGGCTGCCTTTCACATTGTGTCCATTTTACAGAGAGACAATACTGAGCCTCCTTAATGTTCTAGGGCTGGTGGATCGCCCAGAGCCACAAAGTGCCCTTCTTCTCTGGGCTGCAGTGGGGTGATCAGAGTTGGCTCGAATCCATCGGAGGCCCAGGAGCTCCCCTTCCATGAGGACATAAAAAGTTCTGGGAAGGCTGAAGGAGGGGGGCCTAGCTTGGGCCTGGGAACAGGGCTGGGGAAGCTCCTAGCAAGGGCAGGGAGGCCGTTCTTAGCGAGGCCTCTCCAGCACCAGGAAAGATGAGGGAAGGGGCTGGGTCCCAGCACCTCTGGATTATTTCTGGTTCTGGGGTGAAGAAGTGTCCCCCACTCCTGCTCTCAGCCTTGCCTGCCCTACTCTGATAGGCTGTGAGCCAGGGCCCGATCTCCTCCCAGCCTCCCAACCCTCTGCCCTCTCCGATGGCTTTTACATCCATCAGAAACTGCTGTCCCCCGTGGCTTGCAGAGTATGGGCTTCTAGACCCGACCACTGGGTGGCTGGGTGGCGCTGCCACCTCTGTAAAATGATTGAGGGTGAGGGGAGCAGACTCTCTGTGACTCTTGGGAGTTCTGTGGGGAGGGGCTGCTATAGGGTGCTGGGTGAGACAGCACTAGGGGGTCAGGACACCAGGCTGGGACCTTGCACCTGCCTTGCAGTGGGCCTCTGGAAGTCATGGTTCCACTGTGGGTCTCTACTCCCCAGTCACTGACCCCGGAGTCCCCTTCTGTGGGAGTAGGGGTGGGGAGTGGGCCAGATGGTGGTCCCAGCCAGTCCAGACTCTCGGCTCAGAGGCAAGGAAAGGTCTTACGTTGCAGGGGCTGCGTGGCCTGAGGTTGGGGAGAGGGAGCCATCCGTACCACTGTCTCTGTTAGTGCTGGGATAGTTGCTGCCTCCTTTGTGAACTTGGGTCGCTGTGATTGTGAATAAAGGTGATTTCGTACCAGCCTGAGGGCTGTGCCGTGCTGTGTGGAGGGCTGGGGAGGAGGTGTCGGTGAGGGGTCAGGTGTCCTGGGTATGGAGGGGAGTCAACAATCAGGGAAGTCTCCCTGGAAACGGGGGACTGGAACGTGACTTGGGGCTTGGACAGCAGGGGCCCAGCATGCCAGGTAAGCCCTGTAAGTTGGAAGGGAGAAGCCTCCGCCCTTTTGTGGCCTCAAGTTCCTGGACCGGTGAGGAGCCGTGTTTATTGGGGCAGGAATAGCGGGAGTCCATGAGGCCTGCTCCGCTCTCTGGTAAGGCTGAGGTGGGCCCAAACCTGGCCCCCAAACCTTGTGGGGTGGCACTGCCATCTAGGGGCTGATGGGAAGATGACAGGTCCTTCATGTGGGTCAGGAGTGGGGGTGATGATAGCAAATGGGTGACAGTTGGATAGCAGGGGCGGCTTCTGGCCAGGGACCTTTAGGGAAAGCTTCTCACATGCTGGGTAGATCTGGCTGGCTACGGGGGCCGGAGTGGTGGGGCAGGTAAGGTGGCAGTCCTCACCTGGTGGGGCGGGGCTTCAGCACATGGCAGGCCTGCCTTCCTGCCCTCTCTTCCGGGAGGGTGTCCCGGTTCCTACACCAGGACGGCCCAGCCCTGTTTCCTGGAGTCCAGCAAAAGTAGGGGAGGGGCAGGGGCTCTAAGCTGAGAGGCCAGCTAGGCCTGTTGGCTGTGGATCTTTTGCCCCAAGATCTGCATCTCTCTCCCTCAAAGCCTTGGCCACTTCCCAGAAAGCCTCCTGATGGTGGGGGAGGGAGGAAGGGCTTGAGTTTGAGTCTCACCCAAAAGGTGGCAACTTACCTGGCTCACCCTTCCCTTCAGTGTCCTCAGAGGGCCCTGGACCCTGCAGTTCATGCTGCATTCTGCATAATGTGGCTTTTGCCATTCAGCTGGAAGGCTTTTCTGATGACAGGGAGAATTAAGAGGTGATTCTGTTCAGTTAAAAAGGCCAAAAACTTTATTTAGTTTTCAGGGAAATACAAGATGCATGTAAACATAAACAAAATACAAAACAAAACAACCCAAATCTTACAGTCTAGAAGCATGCCAAGACAGAGTATTTTCTGCAGACCGAAGAGTCCCGTCAACAACGATAAAGGACACCTGGAAAGTGGCAGGCCAAGGGGCTGGATCCCTTCCCCAAGGACACTGCATTTTTGTGATGAGAACAATTGAAAAAAATATCCCACTATTAAAAAATATTAGAGACATGGAGATAGTTTAGCACCACCATTGATCCTGGAAATTTTTTTAGCACTCAAATTGACTGCACTGAATTCAATGTCCTTTTCTTCAGTTTCTCTGCTGAGGGCAGAAGAGGGCACAACCTTCTCCTGACCCCACGGAGCCCACCAGGAGCTGGGAGGGGTTAAGTGGAGACCAGGAAGAATCCTCCAGAGTCCTGGAGCCCCAGAGACACCCAGCAGTGCACGTGCAACCATGCAGTCCACAAGCCACACTTCGAGGACCTGCCACTCGCATCTTCACTCGGAAGTCCCCTTCCTGCAGACCTCTCAGTAATACAGTCAGGGAAGCCCCTTTCCCAGCATGTGTCCCGGATTTAAAGAAAACAGGTGGCAGAGAACAAGTTTCAGATCCCAGAATGGTGGCTGTTTACCCTTCCTTCTCTGAAGTAAGCGCTTATGGAAACATGCCTTGGTCACAGGCCACTGAACATGAGAGGGCACATCCATGGATGAGTGTGCACTGCACCCCGTCTTCTAAGTCACACCTGCAAGGCAGGCTCAGCAGACCCAGTAGCCACAGGTAACATTAGAGAGACTCAAAAATAACTGGTGTTAACAGAAGAAGAAATGAGGCTGCCTTCCTCCCAGATCTGCTTGATAGTGTCTGGACGCTGAGGTTCCAGTTTTGGGGGGATGGTGGGTCCTTCCTGTACAGCTCATTATGGTCACTGGTCTCTAACCAGTTCGAGCAGTCTGAGAGGCTAGCTCTGGATTGGACAAAGGGATGTGGGCAAAACCAGCTGGGAGCCTGGGAGATGGATGAATCTTCTCGAGCCAGAGCCTCCAAACTGGAAGACTGATTTGTTGCTGGCAACTACCTGTCTTCATTAGGTCAACCAGTCACTGTTCATTAAAAACGTGCTGGGGACCCAGTTTGTGGCCCAGCAAGTATCGGTTTCCTCGGGCCAGCTTCTTCTGTGGCCAAATCTTAGGGCTTTTCCAACCTGCTCTGACTGGACCCTTGGGTATTGAATCAGTAAATTCCCTCTGGGACTGCTCTCTTCCTCCACAAACACTCAGAATTGACCTCTTCCATCTTTTGAATGAAGACTAAACTCCAGACTCCAAACTCTCTCAGCCTTCTCACACTTTTCCCTCTCTGCCTAGAAGACACCCTCTTCTGGAAGCCACCTTCCCGGAAGGGACGGTAAGCCCCAGGCACTCCAAACGTGCACACACTCATCTCGCCGACGTGCCTCGCGCTTGCCTCCAACGTGCTCGAGCCATCCTTCTGCTTTAAAACCATTTTCTCACGTGCTCTTTCCCTGCCCCTCACCCCCTGACGTCCAGCCCATTAGCCAGGGTGGAACTGGGAACAAAGGAGGGGACTGATTGTCAAGGTCAAGTGCAAACCCAAGATTAAAGATAGGATTGGGGAAGGGAGATTGCTTGGTAACCCCAACCTTATAGGCAGGTTGGGATCAAGGTCTTAGAAGGTAGAGCCCTCTACCCAGTCTATAAGCACCAATGAACCCAACTTGTAGCTGCAGACCCACCATGTACACAGGACAAAACAGGAGGGAAGCTAAACTTAGTGGGGCTGTTCTTCCTGAAACCAAGGCTGTAGGTCAGTAACCTCATCCTGTCACTATCTCTGGTCATAGAACTGAGAACCACTGAGGCTGCCCCAAATAGGGATCATGGCTTAGTCAGAAAAGCTCAGTAAGGTCAAGGGGGAGCCCTCACCCTGTTCCTGTGATGTGTTCACTTGGGGCCGGCAGTCTGGTGCAAGTGCTGACCTGACCCGGAGCATGCTCTGGCCCAAGCAGCCTGACCCCCCTCAGAAACTGGTGAGGCCCAGCAGCTCTTACCATCGGGGACTCCCTCCCATGGTGATGGTATGCCTGGCAGTGGGCGGGGTCAGCCTGCTAGATGGCCCGTCTGCAGGTGGTGACCAGTCCAGTTCAGCGCTTCCACACCCAGTGACTTCTCTTGTCCACATCTTCATTTTGGAGCCCGGGATGATGGCCTAGGCTGCTTCTGCTAGATCTGTTAATGCCAGTGTGAAGTTTCCAACAAAATAATAAAATAATTACCAAAAAAAAAAAAAAAAAGACACATTGCACTCTCCAGCCAGAATTACATGTGTGAATAACACACACTCGCTGCCAGAAGCTGAGAGTCCCGTGGGGCCTGCCCAATGCCAAGGACTTGTAGAATGGAGACAGCTTGCCCGGTATTTGTTCTCTAACCCCATGTTCTCTAGTTCAAGTGGGAAATGACCAACATTCACACATGTGTGCTCATCATGCACACACACATACGCACGCGCATGCACACACACTCCCTCTCAACACACAGCCCTCAAAAAAGTGAGGGAATCTTAATTCTTTAAGATTAAGAATCAAGCAATGTGGGTGGTTCTCTTTCCAGAGAGCTCTGCATCAAGATTCTCAAAGATTGGACATATAGATGTGTTTACTCCACGGAGAGACACCCACACACAGCGGCACGGTCCCACTCTGGGCACTCAGACCCTTGTCTGTACAGGAATTCACCAGAGGGGTTGGAGCAGCAAGCATACAGTACTGGAGATGGAGGGGACAAGCCAGTGAGGACATCCCCGGAGCCCTGGAGGGCAGAGCTCCGAGGGCTTGGACCCAGAGGCTTCCCATCCTGCTGCTTTCTCTACCAGTGCCACGTGAGGAGGAGGCCGGCTTGGTACCTGTTGTGGGGAGGTGTCTACAGAATGCCCTGAGCAGGCCCCTGGACACTTCCCTGAGGCCCTCTGGGAACCTTCGGGTGTTGAGCAAGAGGTGGGGCTCACTCCTCAGGCTGAAGTCATTGAGATGAATGGGTGGCCCCAGCTCAGCGCCAGGCCTCACTGTAGGCTTGTGGGAATTGGTGTCTCACTGGGGTATATAGGGATCAAGGCACCCACATGCCCCAGAAAGGATTTGGTTACATCTAGGGTTCCTGCCCATAAACTGAACTGAGGTTACCCAGTTTTAGAAAAACTCAAACATACATCAAAAAGATCATGGCCCAAACATCAGGAGATGGGAGTGAGAGAGGGCTGCTGGGAGTGAGTTTTAGGACAGGACTTTCTGGGCAGCTGGCTGAAAAACAACAGAAATGAAAACAAGGGACTGTTCCCGGATGTCCTTGCTCTGCTCCAAGGGCCAGGGCCCTGCGAGGTCAAGGGCCCCATGCCACGTCCCTGAATCCCTCATGGGTGGATAACGTCCAACAGAAAAAGGGGCTGCCCTCTGGTAGGGGCCCCCGCCATCCTGCCAGGAAGGGGGGTGGTGTAAAAGATCAATACCCAGAAGGTCACCTGTCTGGTCCACAGCTGCAACTTCCAGCAGTCCTGCCGCCTCCTATCAACAGACGGGCCACCGGGTGTCCCACCACTGTCCCAACAAGCCCTGGCGTTCCTCTTGAGAATATTGCACTTTTCCTGTCTCTCAGATTGTTTTCATTTTTGATTGAGAATGCAAAGTATTTGGAGGGGTAGGGGAAGTGAGTAACCTTAAAGAAATAATATATTAGTTAAATACAAAACAAAAACAAAAACAAAACACACACCGGTAAAGTAGGGGCTACTTACTTTCTCTTTTTCTTTTTTACTGAAAACAAAACAGACTACCAAACCAAGGGCTAAAACTTAAATAGTTCTACGCCTACTCTGTAAATACTAGTAATATGAAAATAATGCTCAACCAAAATTCCCTTGTCTTTCTTCCTTAGACGATACGAGTAGTAACATGCCTTGCTGAGGAAAGCGAATGGATATAAATGCCAGTAAAATATGCTGCTCTAACATCTGAAAGTGATTGAAACGATTCTATATAATGCCTTCGTCAAGATGGAGACTCAAGAGTAAGAAAGAGAAGCCTCTGGGGCCAGGCGAGGGGTGGAGGGCCAAGGCTGGCAAGGCAGGGCCTGGGTTCAGCCAGGGGCACGGGGCACACTCGCTCAGAGTTGCCCCTTCCAGCCCCCTCCTGCTCCCTGGGGGGGCCCCCTGGCCTAGTGGCAACAGCATGCCATGGTCAGGGAGCCCAGCCAGGCCCGCTGTTTTGAAGTGGGAGAGAGATGAAGACATTTTTTCCCCTGGTAATGAAAGAAAAAAGTCTTTAAACTGAAAGAAAAAGCACCAAGTGATGCATCTTCGGGCATTATACAAACCTCAATAATGACCTCAGAAGGGCTCATTAGGATTAAAGGTGCAGTATACAGCAATACAACGCCATTTCACATTTTCAATCGCAACTAATGGAAAACTGGGTTTGGACACTGCTGAGATTTCATTTTTCTTTTTCCTGTTTTAATCCGATCTGGTTTTCCTCCAGATGGGTCGGAGCCACAGGCCCCTCCCTCCTCCACCTGCTGCCGTACCCTCCAACATCACAAAGCAGCTCAGTAGCTCTAGGGAGAAGTCCCCTTGCCCTACCTGGGGCTCAGGAGTCCAGGGGCATGAGGCCTGGCATCTCCTGGCAATGTCTGAGAGGGACTGGCAAGCACCCTTCTTGCTTCAAGTATTAATATTCTCTTTGGGTTTACAGGGTTTGTACTATGCTGAGTCAGGGGGTGATGGTGAGGGGTGAGGTGTGAAGATGAGGCAGGGCAATCCCTGTTCACTGCCCTAATCTACGTGCTGTCACCAGGTGGCAGCATTCCCCACTTTTCCTAGAGGCCTGAGCGACTCCCATTCATCCTTAGGGGGCGGGAAGTCGCAATGTAAACACGATGACCACACAATAACTCCAGCAAGGGTGGGAAGGAGCTCAAGGATTAATGCAGTGGGGTGGTCTGCCGTTAACTAGCTACATGATTCCAGGAAAGTGATTTCCTGTCCTTGGGCTGCAGTAAGAGGAGGGGATGGGACGAGTGACTGTCAAGGCCACTTTTAATGACTGTCACTGAGAGCACCGGGGACGAAGGGGAAAGGGTCCTGGGGGTGTGCGGGGAGTGTGGGCCTCACAGGTGCCGGAGAGCCCCTCGGGGCAGTACAGACAGTGAGGAAGGGCAGGGAAAGGCAGGCTCTGGGGGACACTGTGGTCCAGTCCAGCTGAGATGCTCTGTGCTTGGCACGTGTGTCCTGCACGCCCTCCTGGCCTGGCTGGCACATCACTGACTGAACTGGCTCAGTGCAGACCCTGGAGGAGTGAGGCCGCCGGGGCCCCCCCCCCCCCCCCCCCCGCCGGAAGACAGCTCCATGGAAGGTCCTTTCACCCAATAGTCACTCTACTTTTAAATTTTATTTTAAATAACCATAAATTACTTTTTTTTCTTTTAATAAATATGTGCTGCTTAAAAATGAGAAAAGTATATACTGCATCTTTAAGGAATGCACTTTGCTCTCTGGGTTTCTTTCCATTCCACCTTATTAAAGTGCATTAATTAGCAAATAATGAACCACTTCTTTATCATTATTGTTCAAATAAGTCCAAATAATATTAATATGAAGACACTAAACCACTACCATTAGTACTGCAACCGAGCAGATTAACTCAATATCCTACTCTATTTAATACTGTCCAGCAGAAGAAAATAACTGATTTCAATGATAAACTCACAAACTAAACAAAAGGCAACAAAATCTCACCACGGCCGTCCTTCGACAAAGAACAGGAGCAGTTTGCTGTAGCTGCCAGGCTGAGGGAGGGAGGAGGCGGGGAGAGTCCCAGGAGGCATCAGGGGTCTAGGGTATCAAAGGGGTGGGGTATCGAAGGCTCGAGACACTGGGTCACAGGGTCCCGTGATCTTCGGGCAACATATACTGCCTGGGCGGGGGGCGGGGTAGAGGGAGGCCTCTCCTCCTTGGTGGAAACCACCAACCCTCAGTCCTGGCCTCTGGCAGCTGAGTTGGTGGCTGTGAAGCCCAATCTGTCTGCAATCAAAGGCACGTGTGGAATTCCACTCCCAGCAAAGGGGGAGTCCTGGGGGAAGCCAAGGCTTCCAGAGGGTCCCCTCGGAAACGTCAACAATTGAAAGACACAACCCAAAGTTGACAGGGACTTTATTCTCTCCTCTCTTCACAGGGTCGCTGCCCCTTGGTAAGACCAGGTTGGCGCCCAGCCCGGGGTCCTCTATCTTTTTGGATACCTGTGGCATCGCACGTAGGTGGGGGAGGTGGCTGCCCAGCTGGAGTCCCCTCAGCCCTTGGTGGGGGCGATGGGCGCTTCTCCACAGTTCACACCTAAGGGTTCTGATCCTGCCCAGGCGGGAGAACATATGCAGAATGGGGGTCACCCAGCAGCCTGAGAGCCGCATTCTCTCCTGGACGACCCCCTCCTCCCTCCTGGGAGACCTTCCAGCAGGCGCCACGCTAGGGTACTGTCTGCAACAGTGGAAACCAAACGAAAGGACTTTGGCTCATGAAGAGAAAGAAAGTTAAAGCCAAAACCACCAACCTCCCCGCAGAAGTACAACAGAAAAGCCCCATCCACTACTCCTTCTGTCCCCCATGAGGCCGACCGCCGTTGGGCCCCCAAACAACCCCTAAAATAAGACCAAAACCCAAGGCCTGACGTAGAAGCCCCAAATCAATAAACCTCTCCCAAAACATGCAAAAGAACTGCCCACCCAGAAATACCCAAAATAAAGTCTGTGCAGATGGTGAAGAGACTGACGGCTGCACCCTCCCCCCTGTAAACTCTGGGGTTGGTGGTTGTCCGTGGGGCGCCCCCTCTTCTCAAGGCCAGGGAACAGCGACAGGTAAAGATGGTCCTTGCTGGCACCTGGGAAATGACTTTTCTTCAACTAACAGACACTTGACAGTGGCCGGGCCGGGTACCCGCTGAGCTCCCAGGAGATGCCTCCGAGCCCCAGAGCCGGTGGGGTCGTCTACCAGGTGGCGGCCGTCCCTGGGAAACCAGCACGATTCACAAACACAAGGACCACCTCCGATGGCAAAGTGCTAGGAGCAGAAACCAGGCTGGGCAGGGGGCAGGGCACGGGAGGTCGTCCCTGCGACCATATCTTTTCCAGATTTGCAGCCAAGGCACAATTGGAATTTCCCACATGGCCTGTCCCAAATGGTGCCAGGTCCGTGAGCCAAATCACCAAGGTGCCCACATAGGGCTCAGCTTCCTTGCCTCTGGTCCCAGGCCCGCTGTTCCCCTGCCTGTTCCCTTCCCTGCTCAGTGTGGGCCCCCTCCGGACCCTACCTGCCAGCTGGGGGACAGCCTGGAGGGGAGCATCTCTGAGGTCACGCATTCTGCAGGGTTTAAAAGTTGTCCTCCCCCCCTCCCCCCCATATTTTCCCTTTCCCCTTTGTCTTTGTCTCCCTGCTCATCCGCACCAGGCTGGAAGGACCCACACCCCACGTTAGTTCTTTTTCTCCAGGTAGTTGGAGGGCACCCAGCCTTTGAAGGGCTTCGCCCCATCCAGGATCTGGCAGTACCACCAGCCGTTGGGGTTCCTCTCCAGGACCTCCATGGACACACCCTCCTGGAAACCCGCTGTCTCCTCATCCCCCTCATAGTCTGCGATGGAGACATACACATCTTTGAGGTTGTTGTGGATGAACTGGGACTTCTCAATGGGCTTGGGGCGCACGGGGGACACGGGGATGCCGTTGCGCTGGGCGGGCAGCAGAGGCGCGTCTGAGGCCTGGCTGGCGGCGCGTTCAGCCAGGCGGCCTTTGGCTTCTGCGGCAGCCGAGCGGGTGGTGCTGAAGGAGGAGTTCCGGCGGACGCCTCGGAGGCCGTCCGTGGCAGTCAGCGACTCGTTCCTCCGCAGGGCGCAGGACAGGTTGTTGTCCTTGGGTGGCGGGGACACGAACACCGACTGAGGCCTCACGGCCACCTGCCGCACTCCGTTCCTCATTTTCACCCCCCCGGCAGCTGAAGTCTTGCCGAAGCCGCCAGGGGGCTTGGAGGGGATGGGGGGCGTGGCCCTCTTGTTCTGGTTGACGGTGTTCAGGGCTTGGACCCGCTTCTCGATCTTCTCCAGGCTGTCTGACTTGCCCTCGTTCTGCTTGCCTTTGGCACTTATTGTGTCTGGCTCTTTGCCAGAGGAGTCGGATTGCTCGTTCTCGCCGAGCACCAGATAGTGGGAAGGGGCCCAGCCCTCTAGCTCCCCAAACCTCACGTACCACCAGCCGCTTTCCAGCTTCTCGAGCACCTGTACCTCCACGCCTGCGGGGAAGCTGATCTCTGAGTCCTGGACCTTCTGGTAGGCACTACATGTCGTGTAGGAGGCAGCCTGCCCCTCTCGTCCCTTCTTGGTGGGGCATGGGGGTGTGGCGGCTGGGGGGGTAATGAGGTCGGCAGAGCCTCTCCTGGACCCCTCACTGGGGCTTTCACAGGCCATCTGAGGGGGCAGCTCTGAATCCTCGCTCTTCGAGCCCTTGAGACCACCCCGGAGCTGGCCTGTGGGCCTCAGCTGCCGCCGTAAAGTGCTGATGTCCATCTTCTCTTGACTCTGGGACTCTGCTCGGTTCAGGAATGGCTTGGGCCGGACCGATGGCTTGGCCCGGGTGCATGGGCTCAGCCCAGCCTTTAGGTCGGCATCCCTCCTCGCCCCAACCGTGGGGGTGCCACGGATGCCTGCGTCCGAGGCAGAACGGGGCTTCAGGTCACCACTGTTCTTGGACAAGGAGGAGGAGGAGGAGGAGGAAGAGCAGGTGGTGTTGATGGTGATGGATGAAGAAAAGGAGGCCGAGGAGTGGTTTTTCCCCAGCTCCGCTTGGGCGTTCTTCTCTGCCTTGAGCTTTAGAAGTGATGATGATTTGGGGGAGTCTGATTTGGGGGAGTTTTTCCTGGCAAGGGACAGAGGGGAGCCCCCCGGGGAGTCACTGTCCCGGGAGGAGCGTCTGGCTGACAGGGTGTCCTCTGTGCAAGGCCGGAAGCCCTCATTCTCGTAGATGGTCTCCTCCTCCAGGGCCACGTCCTCTGAAGAGCCGCCTACCCTGAAGCGGGCCCGCTGCAGCGAGGAGGCGGGGGAGGGCTTCCGGGGCTGGGCGGGCCGTCGGTCCCCCGAGCCACTGTCCTCCGTGGGCTCCTCGCTCAGTTCTGGCTCCGAGTCGAAGCCGAAGGCAGGGATATCATACTCAGGCTCCTCGTACTTGAGCTTCAGTGGGGAGTCCTGGCTCTCCCCAGAGCCCACGGGACCCTCCTCGGCCTCCTTGGGCTTGCTGGGGGGCGCGGGGGGCGGTACCTTGGGCCGGGTCAGCGTGCTCGTGCGGCGGCTGAGGTTGGGCTTCTTGCGCTTATCGATGTACGACGCGGGGGCCCAGCCCTCCTTCTCACCAATCTGGACGTACCACCAGCCGCCCGAGTTCTTATCGATGACCTAGGGGAGAGGGTGCACAGGCCAGTGAGCTGGGAGGATCACTGGACACCACGGTGTGCCAGGCTAGGAGCTTCGCAATTCCCGAGATGCTCCAGGCTCTGACATGTCATCTCCGTTTTACAGATGAGAGCCAAGTGAGCTACTGTGAGCTATTGAGTGAGTGGCCCCAGGACCTGGCGTAGTAAGTGCTGGGCTGGGATTCAAAGCCAGGTCTCTACCACCTCCCACTCTCCAAGAACCTCTGCCCTGGTCCTCCAAGTCTCCGTCAGCACCCCAGGTCAAGCTGGCCTTGTCTATAGACCCCTATTTCTCCCCCTAAGCTGTGCACTTAGAAGACCTACTGTTCCTAGTTCCGATGGAACCCAGCTCGCCAAGGACACTTAAGTCTAAAAACATGCCATTCATCCCACTGCTCCTCATCCTGCCCCTGGTATGGCTAGGTCTTCCACTGGTGACCTGGAAAGGGTCTCTTGGGTCAGAAGAGAATGGGAAGTTGTGGGTGAGGTGAACTAGAGGTGCAGTCTGAGACCAGAGCCTCCCTGTAGGGCACCTGCCTGCTGTTTCTACCATCTATGGTCATTTCACTGCACGTGGGATCCCAGTGAAATCCCACTGGCTGAATGGACTTCTTTGGCTTAAATGGTTAACTGTAGGAAGGAGGAGGGGCTTTCAGTCAGTTTCATGTTAGTATAAACTAGCTTAAGGAGCTTTTTTCTTAATTGCTATTTGAGATTGGCTAAAGGCCATGAGTGTGGTGCCGCCTGTGTTGCAGTTCATTTGGACAGGAGAACATAAAGGGAAGATACTCTTGGACTGTGGGACACTCCTGGAGACAGAGGTACTGGGAGGGGGTGGGGAAACACGGAAAACTGATACCAGGGGAAGAGGGGCAGTAAAGGAAGAGACCAGCCCTCTGCAGCCCACACCAAGATGGAAAGTTTCTGTCCTTCCTTTGGTTCTCTATTCCTCCCTTCCCCCTGCCCACCCCACACCCCATGCCACACTTAAGATTAAGCTTGGGTAGCTCCGAGTATGACAGTTTGGTGACATGGTAAGCTTTGGAGGCTCTTCTGGAACCTGAGCATCCCTGACAGAATGACTTCCCTTCGAAATTCAGTTCCAAATTGAATACATATGATTTAAAACATTCACTGAGGGGACATCATCTCTTCCACAGGCAGAGACTGACAGAGGCTCTTATGACAGTTCTACAGGTGTTAACTGCACTTAACCCCATCACTCAGGAGCGATGACCATCTCCCCTGTGATGGACACAAAGCAGAGTTTCAGAAATGCTTAGGCCAGGAGGGAGCCTCAGAGGGTCTCTTACCCCATTTAACAGAGACAATGACCAAAGCCAGGGCACAGAAGTGACCGTATGGAAGGCCAGGGGTGCTGGCGGTGTGCACGTGGCCAAAACCCAGGCCCCTCTTCCTGCGGCCGCGTGGACCACATTCTCCCAACAGCAGCACTGGCTAACATGGGTGCTTCAGAGTCCTGGCCCCCAGGGTGCTCCTAGGGGACAACGTGTACTGGGGCCAGATGGGTCTGGGCAACGCTGCTGTTCTGGTTCCCTCTTAGAGATGCACAATGACATCCCTATAGCACAGGCTCTGAGAAGTTCTGCAATTCAAGCGCACGACTGGATGGATTTTGTTTAACCTGACATCCTTCAAACCTGTTCAGCCAAAGAGGCACTTCCATCACAAGCTTCCACTACACATGCCAGGGGATGCCGCTGTGAGGGATGGACCGCTTGGAGACAGGAGTCCTACTTTCTGGTCCTCACGGTGGCACTTTCTGGCTTAAGGCCAATTTTTATCCCGTGGGTCTTCCTTTTGGGCCTCCCTTGCCCGCCCCCCTGGAATGTTGCCAGCAAGGCATAAATGGGAAACATGGCAGGTCTTTGACCAGCATGAGTTCAAACCCTCGGCTTCATGGCCCAAGGCTCACCTCCGCCTTCTGTCCACCCCGAAAGCTGATCCCATCAGAGATGCAGGACTGGAATTCGGCAATGGTGTAATACTCCACCTCAACAGAAGGGGGCTCTGGCGGCTTCGGCAGCTGGAACCCCTAAGGCAGAGAAGGGCTCAGTGAGCAAACCCTACCTGATCAGAACGGTAACAGAGGCCCAGAGGCCGAATGTGGCATGTACACTAGCTGGAGGGCAGCTGACCTAAGGAGGCATCCATCACCTGAGGCTCAGGGTGTCTCCCCAGGAGCCCGTTCTCCTAAGCAGGCTTTCTACTATTACCTACTACCCACTTGAACCTCTACTGAGCTATCAAAGTGACCATTTAATAATAATTTCCACCCTACATCTCTGGAGGTACAATGTACAGACGCTGCAACAGCTAGATCCCAGAAATGAAAATGAGAAAGCAGAGAAGTGGCTGTCACAGAGCCTGTGCAAACTGCCCTGTGGGAGAGAGCCTCATTCTAGGTCTGGCGGACAGCGGTGACCTCTGGCGGCAGGGCCAGGGGACACAGCCATCTCTTTGGGGCAGAGGGTAGGAGTGTAAGGGGGCGTGGAGACGGCTGAGAAGAGCCCCTGGTGGGTCACTGCACAGAGGCCACATGGTCAGGCAAGCACAGGATAAAACTCCGGATCCTTTGTTCTGGGGCAGGTAGAACATTCTGGATTGGTTATTCCAAGCGTGACCTTCAAGCACATTTAGAATTTGGCTGCAGCCTTCACTTCTGAGCCTTGTTCATCCACTTTCCAACCACTGACTGTGTGTCTTCTGGGTGCCAGACTCGAGTCTGAGACCCTGGGTGCTTAATGGTGAACCAATAGGACCACGCCCTTGCCCTCAGGGAGCTGACATTCTAGCTTCACCTGGTCTCTACTCTGGTCAAAATGTATTTCGTGCCGCTCTGTTACTTCCAGTATGTCCCAGCATCACACAAAGGGGTTAAAGCAAAACGAACAAAAAAGTATGCGTGTTTGCGGGGCGGGGGGGGAGGGAAGCAGCTGTGGTGTGACAGGAAGACCTCAGAAGACCTCCGCCTTGCAGCTGGACACATGTGGGCTCAATCCCAGCTCAGCAGCGCCCCAGCTGTGAGGCCTTGGGCAAAGACTATGACCTCTCTGAGGCTCCATTTCCTCATCTGTAAAATGGGTCATGAAGAGGATTACCAAGCTAAGTGTCTAACTTCTGGCCCAGCCAGGGATGCAGGGGGAGTGCCACAAACAGCAGCTGAAGTGGACCACTCCTGAAACACCATTCTAGTCCCTGCATCCTCTACAGCTCGGCATTTCCTAATCTAGCCACTCATAGCCCAGTTGCTGTGGGTCACAGGGAGCGAAGGGCAGGAGGAAGCTGGTTTTAAGGGTCCCTGGCCCTGAAGGCATGTATGTGAGCAGATGGGGCCCGGGTCCCAGCCCCGCCCCACCCCTGCTGGAAAAGCCCGTACTTGGTAAATGTGGAGGGAATGAGCCCATTGCGGCCAAAATCAAGTCTGCCTGAAAATAATCAACGGGGGCTGAGCGAGCTGGGAGGACAGGAGAACTCATTGTTTTGTTGTGGAAACTTGAGGGGAAAATGACAGAGAAACTCCCGTGGGGCTGATGGCCAGGGCAGGGATGGTCTCTCCTCCACGGGCTCAAGAACCCGGTTATGGAGGGCCCACTCTTCCAGGCCAGGGCAGATGTCACGGATCACAGTGACCCTTGCCACTAGGCCCAGTGAGACTTCAGAACTCTTTCCCCACATGGCGCGGCAGGCAGCCCGTCTGTCGGCCACAGCTGACATAGGCAAGGGAAACCTGGCGGCCAGCCCTGCACACACCACCCCATTTCATCCCTCCAGTAGCCCCAGGAGACAGCTGGCACCGTCCCCATCTTAGAGATGAGGAAATGAAGGCTTGTGGAGGGTAATGGACTTGCCCTGGACTTGCTGTTCCTAAGTGTCAAAGGTGGAATATAAACCATGTCTGGCTGGAAGCCCCAGTCTTTCCACTGCCCCCCACCACCCCTGAGGACAGTTCCCTAACTAGGGCTCTTGGCCCACCGTCAGCATCACTGTCACCCCAAGCCTAGTACCCCGAGTGTACACAGTCTTCCCAGGTGGTCTGGACACCAAGACCCCCACCTACAGGAGCCAGGGACCCCAGCCGGCTGAGCCTCAAACTTTCAGCACAAGCCACTTGTGCACTCCTTGCAGGGGTGCCTGCAGGCCTGCCCTCTGCCCTCCCAGGCCCTGGCATCCACCGCAGCCATCGGACATTCCTGAGCCAGGAAGGCGAAGCTGAAAGACTTCCAGGCACACACGGACAGCAGCCCCATTTCCAGCGCCTGGCAATGCCCTGGCCGGACACTCGTGCTGGCCAGTCTAAATGTTTATGTCTGCCAGTGTAGCGGCTGGGATGGGTTTATTTAGCTTTGGAGTGCACAGCATTTTTGAACATAAACTGTCCAGCTAGGCCCCCAGAATGGCTGGGATCCCCAGGCTTTCCTCTCTGCCCGTGGCCCCACAAAGCTGGAAGCCCAGCAGGGCCCTGGAAAAGCCCTGGACTGACAGGCACTGAGCTGAGACAACTGATTGACCATGGAATACTACAGGGCATCCCCAGATATAGGCGGGAAAAAAGGAGAAGAAATTCAGCGTACATACCAGGCTGGATTCTCTGCGAGGTGGAGGCCTTGTCCTTAGGTTCGGGGAGCCTAGAAGAAGAAACATGGCTTCAGAAATCCCAGCCAGACAACGGGCCACAGGGCTGGAACCTGCCTTCCCTGGGTGTGGCCGCCTCCCGATCCTGGGAGGTTCCTGGCTCTGTCCCACACTCAGGAAGGACCCATGTTGCTCTATGGTTTCTCTAAAAGTGCGACACTAGTTTCTTCACGGAACCAGAGACCTTTAAGCTTCCTTAGCTGTGTTTCTGGGATTCAGTGAACCCCCGAAAATGATGTGCACATTTCAAAATGTATAGACGCAGAGGCATTTTTCAGAAAAAAGGGTAAATAGCTCTATCAGATTTTCAAATTTAGGAGCAGAGACTGTGTCTAATTTTTGCTCACTACCAAGTTCTTAGATAGCATAATTCCAGGCCAGAGTGGGTATCCCAAAAACATTTCCTGACCGACTGCCCAAAAGGTTTCAAGTACAAGGGCTAACTTAGTGACAAGTTCAGAACTGAACTAAAAAAACCAGCTTTCCCCCAGATTTGAAGGCCAGCTGGACATAAACAGAAGCTGGTCTCTCATAACAGGGGACAGTTTAACCTTCACCTGAACATGCTGTTGGGCCAGAGGTGCCTAGATTTGGGGGCAGCCAGCTGGCTGGGTTCTCCTACCCGGACGCCCTTACAACTGCTTGTGGAGAGGCCCAGCCATTCCTTCCATGTCTTTTAGGTTTCCAGTAACTGGTGAGAGGCAACAGGGAAGGAGGAGTAAGGCCAGGGAAGGTGTCCTAGTGGCTGTCATCTGTAAAGCAGCCTTGCATAAGGGAGCCACATTTCGCAACCGGGGGGATCCACTGACCCGCCTGGTGACCACTCCTGGATGTCTTCTAGGGAAGCAGGGAATGCCACTGGCTCATACACTCATGTATTTTATCTCCAGTGCAAGAGTTGTGAGGAACTTGTGCCTTGCCCACTTGTGATTAGCATGAAACAAGTTCAGAGAGCGAGGCTAGGGTGTCTTAATCTCAGGAAGAAAATGATATGGGGGTCCTATACACCCCTCTGGCTTTCCTTGCACCTCGTGACCACTTCGTAAAGAGCTGTGCGGTGCAGACGCAGGGGTCAGGGAGGCGCTTACTGATCTGGGCCCTCTGCGGGGCAATCCTGGCCACGGCCGGCGAGCCCTGGGCCAGCTTGGAGACACTCCTCTCAGGGACGCCCAGGGCACTGCCATTGGAGGCGTTGCACAGGATGGGCAGGCTGATCTCCTTCTTGGCAATGGGGACCTCATGGCCCTCGCCTTCGGCTGGTGGAGTCTCCTTATCCCCTGACGCCTTCTTGTTCAGCAGGTTGCTGATCTCCATGATGTTCCCGATAATCTCCACTGGGCCCGCCAGGTTCTTCTTGCGTGCTGGCAGCTCGTCCTTGGCTTTCTTCAGGTAGGATGCTGGTGCCCAACCCTCTTTGCCCAGGTACCTGGGGGGTGGGATGGGGGGGGACATGATGTCACTTGAGCACTGCTGCCTGACCTCACACCCCAGGCTCCATCTGGCCTGGCCCAGCTGAGCCTTCCTCAGCAAGCAGTGCAGGCACCTGGCAATCCCCCACTCTGGAGAGAAGTGGAACGGAGTGCAGGTGGAAAAGACCCTTAGGACACCAGCTCTTCCTCTCTCCTTGCTCTCTGCCTGATCCCTCCTGGTGTGGGTCTTTGTTCTCTGCAAAGTCAGGCCAATGTGAAACATCAGGATTAGAAGATTCCTCAGATTGAGTTGCCCAAAAAGTAGACTTGACAATGGTCTGCTGCCTTGTGTCAGAGAGGGCAATTCTAGAGATAAGAGTAAGTGTGAATGTGGCTTATTAGGCAGATGCCCTCTGGCAAAGGAAAGGGATATCAGAGAGGTGAACAGGTAGCGCAGGTAAGAGGAGTTAGGAACCTGAGTTCTGGTCTCAAGCCCCTTGGTAAGTCCCTACCCTGGAGCTCAATTTTTTCTCACTTCTGCAAACTGCAGGGATAGAGTAACTTTTTTTATCCAGAAAGACAGACCTATCAAGACCAACTAGGAAGATGTCTATAAAGAAGAATGACTAAGGCGGGAAGGTATGGGTGCTAACTGGGGGCGGGGGGGCGGGTAGCAGATGGATTGAGTTCATAGAACAAGTCCACAGACTGATGCTTAGGGTAACACTTCAATTTAGTGGGGGTAAGGGGACGCCTGGGTGGCTCAGTCAGTTAAGTGTCTTACTCTCAGTTTTAGCTCAGGTCACGATCTTATGGTTTTGGGGTTCAAGCCCTGCACTGGGATCTGTGCTGATAGCACGTAGCCTACTTGAGATTCTCTCTCTCCCACTCTGCCTCTCCCCTGCTCAGGCTGTCTCTCTCTCTCAAAATAAATAAATAAACTTAAAAAAATTAAATGAAATTAGTTGGGGGTAAGGATGAGTTTTCAATAACAGATCTGGAAATGACTGCTTACCCAATTAGGAAAAGTGAGTGAGACCTTGGCCTCACACCATAGAGCAAAATAAAAAATGTAAGTTGTGAATATTTGCTTAATCTTGGGGATTGAGAAAATCTTTCTAAATAGGGCTCCAAAACCAAAACCATAAATGGAAAGACTAAAAGCACATGACTGGATAAAATGAAAACCTTTGGTATGGCACAACAAAACCAAATCAAACAAAACAAAACGAAAACAAAATCAAGCCCATAAACAAGAACAAAAGGCAAATGACAGGGCTGGCTTAATTTGAGGTGACTTGATGACTTCTGAAAACAAGCTTTTCCTTTTCCTCCCCATGGTGCTGAGGGCTTCTACCCAAGCCCACTAAGAGCTTACCTCCCAGCCCACCAGTTGCACTGTCCCGTGTTTGCTCCCTGGGGCACATCTGGCTCTTTGCAATGGCTCCTCTGTGCCAGAGGTCTGCCAACCCCCCTTCCCCGACCTTCCTGATCTGACCTTGTTCTTGGGGGCCCATTAGGTGGGAGAAACAGGAACGTGAAAGCTAAGGTTTCTATGAACATGCCTGAGCTTTGCTGGAAAGCCTAGGTAGGAGGTAGCTTCTTCTGTTCACACCACTGGAAAGCTCAGGCAGGCTGTCCCAAGGTCATGTGATGGCCCCCTATTTGGGGCTTGGAAGGAAGACATCAGTTAACACATGGATCGAAGTCAAGGGGCTGGCCTGCCTTCCCAAGGTAATGGGTGCAGAGCGAAGCACAGAAATTTCAGGGGTGGATGGCAGCAACTAGTAAAGATATCTAATCTTATATATAAGCCAAGAACCAAGGCTCAGCAAGCCAGAGGGCCACACAGCTAGCTGCTGGCAACACCTGGCCCAGAACCTGGTGCTCCTGCATTTGCAAGAAAAAACGAAGGGCCTGCTGGGTGGTGCAGGTGTTGTTCTGGGAGAAGAGTGGGGAGATGGGGAGAGGGGTCTCATGGGAGTGATGGTCAGGCCTGCTCACGGCCCGGAGTGCTCCCACGTCCAATCCCGTTGTGGTCCTCTGCTGTTGCATGGATAAAATTAGATTCTAGGCAGAGAGATGCAGGGGACTCAGGAGCGGCTGTGTGTGTCTGGGTCCAACTCGGCAAACATCTGCTTTCCAGCTCTGGAGCACAGAATGACTCCAGAGGGAAGCAAACTGGAAAAGAAGGGATGGAGAGAGAGGGAGGGTATGTGTGTGTGAGGGAAGAGGGGAGAAGAAACACAGGAAATGAGGATCAACACAGAGCCTGGAATGTTGGCATATTTAAGGGGTTGTCTGGCAGCTTTCTTAAGGTGGAATCTTTGTAGGGTGTTCTCAGTTGAAGCTCCCGCTAGCTAAGGATTAGGCCCTGGGGACAAGAGTTGACTAAAACAGATGGCTGAGAGTAACTTTGTTGATCATTTTAAGAAACTGGAAAAAACCCACAGCCTTGGAGATAGCCTCCAGGAAGGGGGTTTTAGTTACCAGCCTGCCATAGGATGTTTGCTGGCTCTCCCGTGAAGATATGTGGCTGTTGGATTTGGGGTTGGGTCTAGTTTCTTAGCGTGGAAGTCTAGGGGCAGTGACCTTGGGAAACACACATCCAGGCACACAGTCCTGTCCCACCTAACAGAACATAAAGGACCACCTTAGTTATCCTGAGTGGTATGCATGGGGCCAAGGGCAGGGGCAGCCATGTCTTGTTAGGTCACATTAAGGCAGAATCCCATGTAGCCAATGACCTTCATCCTACCTGTCAGCATAGCCCAATCTTAACACTACGGTGGTCCGAAATACAGTCTCCTGAGTGCCCATGTCACTTGGGTCAATCCTGTCCCCACTGTGGGGGACAGATCAGAGCACCCATCCTGCCCAGGGTGGGTACAGGGTCCCCAAGTATGATGGGCTGGGGAAGTAGTCCCCAGAGCCCACAGATACATGACTATCTCTCATTTGGGCTACGGGCAGGGAAGAGAGAAACTGGGTGAAATCACCACAGCAGAGTCACTTCCAAAGGACCCAAAAACATTTCCTGTGAACAAGGCCCCCCCCCTCCCCGAAGGGGCTGGCTGGCTTCAGAGCCCTAGTATAGTGGGGACCAGAGAGCAGGACTTGATAGGGGAGAGATGAGTGAAGCCCAGAGGGTTTAGCTGGTTTCTAGGACTGCCAAGAAAGCCCTCCCCCCCCCCTCCCCATGCTCCCAAATGGATTTCTCAGTTGGGAAATGTGATTGGGCCTTGCAAGAGGGAGGGGCAGAAGGAAGAGGCCTTTGGCGAGGCCTGGCCTCAGGCTTCACTTCTGCCCTGGCTCTTGCAACCATATGAGCCAGTCCTGCAGAGTGGAAAGGCCCCCAGTGTTGAGGTGTGGGCAGCAGGCGCTGCCTGCTGGGACCTCAGCAAGGCCTGTGGACACCAGCCCTTCGGTCGGCCTGAGCCACAGAGTGCAGCCAAGCCCAGACATAGAAAACCAAATTCAGATGTGTGGGACCCTCCTGGCAGATGCATGGGAACGGATTGCACCACGGCCTGGAAGCTGAGCTGGGGCCCCTGTGCCCCACTGGCCACAACCCTGCCTCTGTTTTACGTGCCCCAGGAGAGAAGCTGCAAGATGAGCACGCCATTCAAGCTGTTCAACCGTCAGGGTGAAAGCAGTCAAGCCTGGGCTGTGGGCACAAAGCTGCCATCAGTAAAACCCTGCCAGCTGGTGCCCACAGCCACTATGCTGCCCAGGGCCAGGGTGGTAGGGGTATCTGTCTTTTCCACTGAGGCTCCTACCTGATGTACCACCAGCCCTCCAAGTTCTTCCGGATCACTTCCACAGTGACGCCCTTCTCAAAGCCAATCTCGTCCTTGCTCTGGCTGGTGTAAGGCTGTATGGTGACGTACTTCTCCTCTGTGGGGGTGGATGAAGCAACAAGGCACAGTTACTTGAAGCTGGAGCACAGGTCCTCGTTCCTGTCGTTTCCTCCCCTGGCCTGGCTGGGCTTAGCTGGTTGCTTCACTGCTGTTCCCGGCATGTGCAGAAGCTGGCCAGGGCCCCAGGCAGCTCGGCTAAGCCATAGCAGCAGAGAGTTGGCTCTCTCAGACCAGTAACAGCACTGAGGGTGCTGGGGCCTGCAGTTCTCAGGGCCCCCAAAGCTCCCTGGGCTGAGGACACAATTAGAAGGAACCTTCCCCCTTATGGGGCATGAGTCAGGAAGCCCCCGGCATATCTGGAGGCGCTATGGTGTGCCCTCCCCTTCCCTGAACGTTAGATGCCTCCATCCATGCCCCAGACTTGCTCGCCAAGCCCTTCTCCCACCTCTACCCCTTAAATCCTGCCTCCGTCTGATTTTCCCGCAGCCCCAGGGCACCTCCTTGGTGAAGCCTCCCCAGACCACTAACGTGATCACCTGATCACATGATTTCCCCAAGAGAATTGTGGGGAACACATGTCCTATGGGAGTGGTTACGTGTGTTTTAAGACAAGGGTCCGGTGGCCAAATGGTCAGCAGCGATGCTGAGTGCAGGCATTGGCAGGTCCCCCGTGGGCCAGCATGCCCGGGAAGGAGGTGTCTTCTGAAAACTCAGAAAAAGCCTAGAAAGACAGGTGTGGGGAGGCCAGGCAGTTCCTGTCTTCCTAGATCTCTTTAGTCTCTCTGCTGGCGGAGGCCCTGTGGCCTCTGATGGGTCCTTGCCCAGGCTTCCAGGGGAGTGCTTCTCCTGTGTCTGCTGGGGCCAGGTAGACTCAGGGTTGGCCGAGTCTCCTGGGTGTCCCCAGAGGTACACTCAGGTCTCAGGAAGGAGCACACATCCTCATCCTCACCCTCTGGGAGAAGAATGAGCAGACCTAGACAGAACTGGCCACACCCTTTGGGAAGGTCACCCTGAACTCATGCTGTCCTCTCCAGCTTGTACCTGGCACATGGTAGGGGCTCCAAAGGCACTAGGCAGTACACTGATGAAGGTCAAGGCTGTCCGAGAAGGGGCACTAGTTGAGAGGCTCTCTATGAGCTCAAAATAGCAGGAGGCTAGGTTCTAAGACACCTGCCTCACTCCTCCCAGCTCCCAACTATGACAGTACCTCCTGGACTCCTCAGGGGGACCCTGACGGGCAGCCTGCCTAAGCCTCTGGCAGCAGTGGAGGAGGGGGAAGGGCTGCCACCCTGAGACAGGAAGGCCATCTGTTCACTTGGGAGGATCAGGGGCCTGTCTTGTGGCCCTGTGCTGAGCCGAGATAGCCAGTCCCTCCAGGACGGAGGTGGCTGTCCTGCCGGGATGCAAGTACCGAGCTGAGAGGCCCTGGCCAAGGCCGAGAGGCTGCCAAAGGCGAAAGGTAGGTGATAGCCCACTGGAGCCTCTGCCGTTTTTCAGCATGCGCTTCTCAATGGCAAGTTTTTCCCAGATGCAGAGGCCTTTCTCACCATCGACTAAGTCCTGGAAGCTTTCAGATTCCCATCCAGTCATGCTGAGGAGAGCTGCCAAGACCGCCTGAGAACCTTGTGCAGCCAGATTCTGACTCGGGCCTTTGAGAAGTTCAATGTGCTACAGTCCAGCCCTCCACTCTCCTGCCTGCTCCTGGTCCCACTCCATTTTCCAGTGGGGCACAGTAAATCCTGGCCCGGGCCGTGGCCAGAGGGCAGCGCCAGGCCCTGGGGATGTAGGGCTCTGAGGTTAGGGTGAGGCGAGGCCTGGGCTCCATATTTTGCCTGTGTTCAGCTGGGCTATTTTTAAAAGCCTGTGGTTCCAGCAGGAAGCCATCATTAACGTTTTCCTAGGCAAAGCTGCTTTTGCAGGGAAAACTTACAGTCCTTCTCTTAGGAAGGTCAGAGGCGCGCAGGGCCTGAACTGTGACCATCGAGCTTGGGCTCTGTGGCTGTTGGGCCCAGACAGCAGCCTCTGCAGCCCCCCGGGGTGTGTGCAAAGGACACAGCACCAAGGGCCATGTAAGTGCCCTGCTTCCCCTGGACCCTGTCAGGGAAGGCAGAACCAAGCACACTGGTCTTCCCTAGTGAAGCAGAGCTGCTCCTGCAAAAGGCTCTGTTCTCGGTGGCCCTCGGGCTGACAAGCATACAGAGCTCTGGGAGTTTATGCTCCCAGGAAAAGATCTGGACGGCTTTGAGGCTTGTCCTGCCCTGGCACTGTGTGGGTCCCAGGTGATGAGCATTCAGAGGGCAACTCTTCCAACTGGCCTGGTGGGGGGAGGGTTGACTCTCCTGCCATAGGTGGCTCAGGTGGCAGAGGCAAGGATTACCTCCACATAGACATGCGCCATGGAGCTGCCAGGTTCCCGGCTTCCCTGAGCGAGAGGTGGAGCCGGCTCCTCTACTGGGCCAGGGCCACATGCCTACCTGGGCCAGTCAGGATGCCCAGAGAGACCGAAATGGTCTTGCGGGGGAGCTGAGTTTAGGAACAAAAGGGGAGGGGGAGCTGTAGGCTCTCGGGGAGAGAGGCATCGCAGGGCTTCTGGGAAGCACTGACGCTGTGCTCACTCTAATGTGCCATCAAAGGTGGGTGGCAGCTTTGCCCTAGGGAGGGTTGACCAGGCCGCCCACCAGGTGGGTGGGTGGCTAGCTGGCTGGGGGAGGTGGATAGGCCTGTTTTGGTTTTGGAGGCGGGGGCTGGAGAACCCTGCCATTTCCAAACCACAGACGCCTCCTCTTTCAAATGCTTTCCCCTCCGTCAGCAGTCTCCCTGGCTCCCCTCCCGGCCCCCACAACCTACCCAGCCCCACTGCAAGAGGCTTTCTGATTCCAAAGGCCTGGTCGGTGCGGGGGGCCCGGGGAAGCAGTGCTTCTCTCTTGTCTAGTTATATATGACCTGCTGCCTGTTTCCCCCATTGGCTCCACTGCTTTCTCCTAGCGAGCTTTCTGCAAGTTTTTCTTGGCTGCCTGATTTAACTTAGCCCTGACTTGACTTAGGGCTAAGACTGGGAAATGATTTTGTTTGGGTCTCTTATTTGAGAGGGGGGAGTGGGCTTGTCCTCATTTACATATTGTATACATAGAGATGTCTGTCCATAGAATCATGCATCTCGCTGGGGACGTGTACCACATACACTGCTGTGCGTGACGGGGAGCATGCTGCCGGGGCCCATATGAGACTGTAGACGAAGCTATGTGTGTCCTTGGTGCTGCTGCAGGGACGCACATATGATGTGGCCAGAGCAGCTGATGCACCTGTGACTGTACACGTCTATGAGGAGCATTCTACGTGTGGCTGCACGAGCGGAATTACGTGTGTGAGTGGCTGTGTGCCGAGGACCGTGCGTGTGCAGCTGAGCAGGGGCCTGAGGTGACAGTGTACGGTTGTGCACTTGTAAGTGTCCGTGTGCTTATGGAGACAGAGTTGTGTGTGGGGTTCAATGTAGGATGGTGTTTGGAGCCGCTGGAGGGCATGGGGGAAGGCCAAGCTTTTGTCTCTGCTATTTTTCCAGGCCAGCAGCCCGCTTTCCTCTGCTGCCAAGGCTCAGGGCTGCGTCCCAGGCTGGCCCCCCAGCAATGCTGCTCCACCCCTCCTAGTTCTAGGGTGCCTTTGCTTCATAGTCAAGCTTGTTCTTGCTGTTTCCATGACTTGGCCTCCTGCCCTACACCTTGGCGCCCAGCCCTTGTTCACCCTCAGGATGCGCTAGTCGCCCACAGCCAGTGCTCCGAGTGTGATGCTGCACGAACCACACGCGGGGCCACCTCGGCACAGGCTTGCTGCCACCTGGGGCTTGGGGCAGATACCAAAACATGGTCTCAGAGTTGATCAGGAATGATCTTTGGGGTGCGGTGATACTCATGGGCCAGCCCTGCTTTTCTATAGAGGCCAGTGCCTGTCATAGGCCCTTCCAGCCTTGCTCTTGGTGAGACAGGAGAACCGGACCTCTGCTGGCCTGTGGGCTCTGGAGATGCTGAGGGGTTTGTTCAGAGGCTCGCCCCTCATCTCACTACTCCCAAGCTCCTGGGTGTTAGAAAGGCCCTGAACCTGACAATGTCTTCATTTCCCATCGGCCTAGGTAGCAGGCCAGAGGCCTCCCTGGAACCCTGACCCAGCCCCTCATAGAGCGCCAATGCCAGTGCGGAAGGTGTTGGAAGCTCCTGGCTGGACCTGACACTGCCTTCAGAGCTGGTCGGAGCTACACCCCAGGACCAGGCTGGGCTGGCTTTTGCTCCCTTTCTAGTTTCCCCGGAGCTAGCTGAAGAAGGAGGGTTGTGGGATGGCCCTTCTTCCTACTGTGTCCCAAAGTAATTGCCAGAATAGCTTTGGCTGACAGAGCACCTTCTCAGAGGAAGAAGCAGGCACTGGAGAGAGGGGGCATGTGGGGCAGCAGAGACCTCCCCCACCCCAGTGCTCCTCATTCGCAGCTTCCACGCCAAGTGTGGCCTTTCTTAGTACAGCTGCCCGCACAATCAAGTTCTGAGTCCCAGAACCCCATCCCCAGGATGGTGGCAGAGGCCAGAGCCGCCCCTGATTCCCAATCATCCCAGTTCCGAGGTAGCCCCCTGTGCCCTCCTCCCCGACGCCCCCCAGCTGCAGAAGGTGAGAGAAAGTCTGGTTGTTGAATCTGGGTGAGGAGGCGGAGAGGAGCAGACAGAGCTCAAAGAAGAGGCAAGGTGTTAGTGAGTGAGCGAAAGGGAGAGAGGGAAAAGGGGAGGGGCGGCAGCTGCGGGTCAGGAGAAGCCAGCTCCCACAGTCACCTCGGCTGTGCTGCCTGTTGACCATCCCGCCCAGGGTCCACCGGCGATCCAGACGCCGCAGATGGGCCTTGCGTCTCTTGGACACTGGTGTGGGAGATGGCAATGGAACACACGGCCGACGGAACCGGCGGAGAGAATGGAGATGAGGATGAGATGGGAGGGGGAAGGGAGGGGGGTGGCGGGCGTTTATGCTCCCAGGGCATCATCCACTGGGACCGAGGCCCAGCAGCACACACCTGATGGCAGATCTGCCCAGTGACATGGGGGAAACTCCACCAAAGCCACACCATGTGGGTTATGCCCGTAAGACCGGAAGGGGCTAAGAACTTGAATGCTAGCACCTGAGAGGTGAAAAGGGTCCTGCACCCCAGCCTGGCACAAAGAATGTTCCTCCCAGGCAGCCTCAGGGAAAGACTGCCACTTCCACCAAGGCTGGGTAGTGACGGTTCCCAGGAGGGAGCAGGCCCCACCACACCACCCAGCTGTTGGCCACCCACTCACTCACCACGTCTGCTTGTGAGCTTACCACCACGAGCCAGACACTGTATATGCCAGGAGAGATGTGGGGGGTCCTTTGTCATGGAGCTCCTAGTTCCTACCACCCTGGGGGCACCTGTCTTTGCTCTCTCAGCGCTCCGCAGGCCTAGCACAGGGCCAGGCAGGCGGCTGAGCACTAGGAAATGTTCCCGAGTGAAGCACACACGGGGATGGAGGCCATAGGCCTTGGATCTGCTCCTTCGCTGCACACCACTCATCAGATTTCCGGGAACAGGGGACCTGCCACCCAGCTTCTCCGTGCTGCAGACTCCTTTCGTCTAGCCCACCCCATCTGTGGCCCAGTCCCAGCACCTCTCTGCCTTCCTATGGGATGCCCAGGTGGCCCCCTGCAGAAGCTGGGTGTCAGACTGCTCAAGTCTGGGGGTGACAGGTCGGTGGAGTCAAAGGAAAACTATCCAGACACACCTGAGCCAGACTCCACCAAAGCCTCCGAGGCAGAATTTGCTTTTCTCAAGGGAGGAACAGGGTCTTGTGTGACCTGCTTCTCGGTAGCAGGAGGCCTGGACAGAAGGTTGGAGGTATGGATCCAGTTGAGGCCTCACTGCCAAATTCCTGTGTCGCCTGGGGACGGTCAGGCTTCTGTCCTCTAAGCCTGTTTCCTCATCTGTCACTGGGGTTGACATCTGCCTTGGCCTGGGCGGAGACAAGGGACTGAACGGGCTACGGGGAAAAGAAACGAGCTCCCAGGTGAGGCCAGAGGGGGAAGGACCCTGACAGCTGATCTCCCAGGCAGGGTGTTGGTGGCCTCCCTGAGGGCAGAGGAAGCCTCAGAGATGCACAGGCTGGGGGCCACCTTGGCAGTGAGTGTCATTTCCCCAGGTGAAACCGTGCACAAGGACCATCTCACTGAGGCCTCACAAAAGCCCTGTGCCATCAGCACGGGAAACCAGAGGCATGGGGGCGGCAAGAAATCCTCAGAGTCACACACCGAAGTGTCACGGCAACACATGAATCTAGGTGGTCTGGCTCTGGAGCCCAGACTCTAGGCCCTCTGATGTTCCTCCCCCTCGGCCCTGCCCCCCCTCAGCCTGCCGACAACGGGGAAAGCCCAGAGAAGAGGCTGGGGCCAGGGAGGGAGGCAGGTCAGCATCAGTGGCTGCAGGGTACAGGGGCAGAGGCAGAGACCTAGATTCTGGTGTTGGCTCTGCCCCAAACTAAACTGGGGGCTCCGTGGTGGTGACACCTCTATGGGCCTCTCTGTGTCTCTACTACCTCTGAGAGGTGACAGACCCAATGGTTCACTAAAGCATTTTGCCGGGGTTGGGGCTTGGCCCTCATCATCATCAGTGGGTAAGAGGGTCTTAGACCTCCACCCCAGCCCTCCTACCTCCTACTGCTAACATTTCAGAACACAAGCATATGCCAGAATGCCTGATATCAGAAATAAACCCAAACAGCCAACTGTCTCCTCCCACTGCCTCCCCAAAGCAATGAAACCTAAGTTGTTAGCCCTGGTTTCTGTCCACAGGGCTCAGAGACCTATGATGGGATGGCAAAGGCCTGGAGTAGAGGGGACCAGGGTGGGCTAGTGTCTTAGCCACATGGCTGTGGGTACAGAGAGACTGGCAGACATGCCACTGATGCTGGGGGAGCCCTGAGCTCTCCTATTGAGCTGGGCGGAGATGCCCAAGATGTGATGATGAAGTTCACAGCTGCCCAACTGTTGCCAGGGGTTCTGACACACAGGGCCTATCGAAAGGATGCTAAGGAATCTATTTTAAGGATGGTTGCCCTGAACGCACATGAGCGCACACACAAACACTTCCGAATGCAGAGCCTGCACTGGCTGCCCTACTGATTCTTACGCCGTTCAAGGTCAAAATCCTCTACAACCTGCCACTGCTTGTCCTGTGCAAAGCATCTGCTCTCGCTTCAAACCAGGCTGCTGTGTGTGTGCACACACCTGCCTGACTCCTCTCTGCCCGGGGCTTCCCTGCCTACTCAGTGTCCTGTCCTCCATCTCCTGCCAGCTCTGCTCTGACATTCCTGGCATCGCCTTTTCAGGTGAGACTCAGATTCCACACACACATCCTCTCAGAACTGCTGATGAGCAAAATGTGTCATGCGTGGGCAGAGGGTGCAGTGGTAAAGACCACTAGCAAAGGAGGCTGACCAAGGCTCAAGCCTGATGAGGACAAGCATGTAGCTAAATGTCTTGAAGCCTCAGTTCCTGCATCTGGAAAAAGGGGATAGTAGCAGTGCCTCCTAAGACTGTGGTGAAGGCTTTTAAAGTACCAGGGCCACACACCTGGGAGGGAATATGACCTCACTGGACACTCTAAGGATTGCTGTTTCTGTGAGACCATGGGATGTCTCCAGAATGTGGAACTAGGGAGGAGGCAAGGCCTGGTGACTGCAGATACACTACAGCAGAGCCAGCTCAGGGGCTAAAATCCCCCACCACTGCAGAGGTGCAACGGAACCAGTGATGAGACTGGGTGAAGGCTCAGCCCCAGGGTCCAGAGACCGGGCACCCAGCCTGAACCCGCAAACTCTTCCCGATGGAGCCTCATCCCTGGAAACCTGTCACAAGGTGAACATGTACCACAGGCACTGCAGCACTAGTCAAGGGACTGAAATAAAGCATTTACAAGGGAGGAAGGGTGGGGCCCCAACCGCCTGCCGAGGAACTGACATTTAGGGCAAGGATGAATAAGGAGCTGGCGCTTGCTTGGCAGACTGCTTGTTTTGGCCCCAGCAGCATGGAATGGAGGGTGTGTATGTGGGGGGCAGGCCTGGAGGTGGCCTGAGCCCCAGGTGGCAGGCCTCCATCCCCCTGGCTGTCAGTCGTGCCCATTTGGACCATCCCCACTGACCATTAGGGCAAGCACTCCTGTTGCCAGGACACAGGGGGTTTGGAAGTTCTTAGGAGCAGGCAGCCAGGAACTGGGGGTGGCTCGGACTCACTGGGCTCAGGCGGCCTGCTCTGGAGAATACCTGAGTCCTCAGACAGGCTGAATAGGTCAGTGCTGGCCTGCGGCGGAGGAAGGTGGGGGGCGGGGGGGGGGGGGCAAGGCATGCTCTCTGAAATGCAGGGAGAAAACCCCAGAAAAACTTCACGAGGTCAGAGCTAATCAGAGGGGCTAATGGTGCAAGGGCCACCTTGTGGTTCCTGCTACCTTGAGAAATGACTCACAGACTTGTTCTCTGTATCTGAACTGTTGGCCAGGATTACAGATACCAAAGCAGAGGCCTCTGAGCAGACATGCACAGCAAAAGCTGTGTGCACACAGCCCACTGTGGTCATCCCTGTGGCAGAGAGCACAGTGTGGGGTCGGGGAGGCAAAGGTGGGTCTCTGTGGGGGTCCCCCATGAGAACCAAGGGCTTCTACAGGGAAAGGGAGCTTTGGAGTTCAGGCCTAAGACTATTCTTCTCAGTCTCTGCCCCCAAAGTTTCCAAAGCCCAAGATCCACACTCCAGGGAAATTTCCCCACTAATTTGAGCCCCATTCAGGGCCATCGGGGACAGACCCGGGAAAGGAGGTGAGCTTGTACGCTGGCCTCAGTGAGATGGGGTCCCGCGGGAAGGGGCTGGCATGTGGCCCAACTCACTTTAGGGGTTTTGATGACTTTAGGGAGAAGACTGGGAAATGGGTTCACTCCAAGGGCCCATGAATGGAGTGGGTACCAACCCCTGAGGATCTCAAGGCAGCCCACACCCTGCATGTGCCTCATTATTTCCCCCTCCCCTTGAACCTGCAGGCCCTTACCTTCCCCAGTCTTGGAGGTATTGATGTCTGAGTCATCCCGAGTACCATTCTGGGCCTCCAGGTAGGTGGCAGGGACCCAGCCCTGCTCCTCAGAGGTGCTCACAAACCACCAGCCTGCAGAGGGGACAAGAGAGAGCGCAATCATGAGAGCCCAGCGGGACTGGGTGGCAGCGGTGGAGGCAGGGCACAGAGCCAGACAGCCTGGGCACCCAGCAAACTCCTGGCTTGAGTCCAGCCTGGAGAGGCCTGTGCCTCACTAAGCAGCAGCCAACACATTCCAAGAGGAGGGCCTGATGAACGGTGATCCATACTTACACAAATGCTTCATGAAAAAATTTAACAGTAAAAGTGAAATAAGGATACGTCAAATGTGTGAGATTACCTTGTGGGAAAGGCCAAGGAAGCTCTGACTAAACAGACCACCGAGGGCTTTGAAACCCATCAGGCTACTGGTGTGGCTGGGGGTTTGGCTGCTTTCTCTGCTTGCAAAGGTATCCAGAGATAAATGCCTCACAGATACCTTCTGTGGCTCACTGTGCTCCTGGCTCCAACACAGGTCCATGGCAGTTGCACATTGGTGCCACTCACAGCTGCCCTGAAGTGTGTTGACATGTCAATCCTACTAAGTGGGCACCGTATCCTTGACTGATCCTTGGCGGTCACAGCCAAATGATAAGAGTCTTTCTTGTTCGTTGGTTCATTCGTTTATCATTTAAACAAATATTGACTGAGCCGAGTACTCTGAGCACCTGGGTCTTGGGACTCCACTAACTCCATCAGTCCTGTCTTAGAAGATACCCTTAGCAGGACCTTGTCTTTGCCCTCATTCCTTTCTGATCCCTCTCTACCCCCAAAGCAATATAGCACTGATTCTCTTTTCTGTCTGTGGCAGAGCTCACCATTTTCAAATATGGACTGTTCCCTGTCAAGAGACCCAGTGCTTCTCCCTCAGCAGCACCGACACCCCGTTACCGCCCAGAGCAGGGAGGAGCTGCCCAAGATGGGGGCGGGGGGGGGGGGAGACACTTCGAGCCTCCCAGGTGCTCCCAGGTGGAGGGGGCTGCCTGAGAGTGGCTGTGATCATGGAGAGGGACAGGGGAAAGCCGTGCCACCACTGCACAGGACATCGGCACCCAGAGCCACCTCGTAGGTCTTCCACAAGGTCTCCACTGCCCCGTGTGATGAGCCTGGGATAGCAAACAGCCTGTGATCTAGTCTTGCAAAGTCCACTGCATCCCACCCTCTCCAGAGTTCCACAACACTCTGCTGCAGTTCTGTGAAGCCCATGACACGCTGTGACATCTGTACAGTACCAAAATGATGGATGTGTGTCCTTATACGCTCATCCACATGGCACCAAGCATGAACCCTACTGTAAAAGACAGGTCTGAGGGATTAGGATGTGTCCATGCAGGTTCGTCAACAAGTAGACCACTCCGATGGGGTAGGCTGTGCGTGTGAGGGAATGCATGTGGGAAACCTCTGTATCTTCAGTTCAATTTTGCTGTAGGTCTAAAACTACTCTTAAAAAAAAAAAAAAAAACAGTAACAGTTGTAACAAACAGGAAAAAGCCTTGGACGGGGAATCTGGAATCTCAAGGCCCAGGGCTATTTGGCTCAGGGGCCTGCCTTAGTTGGGTCACTGTTGTCCCTCTGGAACCCAGAGTAGATGCCTTCCCTCCCTCTGCCAGAGTCTGTCTTTCCCTGGAGTGGGATGGAGTGAGCCATCACGCCCACAGCCACTTGCACCTTCTGGGCCACTTGAGTGGGCTCCCTGGAGCGGCACTGCCATCCTCCCAGAAGCCCTGGCCACAATGGTGTGGCTGCTTACAAGGCTGTGGCTGATGGAGGCCCCAAAGAAGCCAGAAGGCATGGATATGCAGGGGTCTTTTCTCCTTCTCTTGGCTTCTGGGGGCGCATTCTCAGGAACCCCAGAAGTCTCTGCCAAGAAGCACCATCCTGGGTGCTCTTCCAGTCTGGCTGGAGGTCATGGAACAGGACTCCCCATCTCACAGGGATTTCCACCACGAAGGTGGTTCTGCCTCCCTGACCACAGTAGTGGTCATACCTGGTCAATCATTTTCTGACTGATCTGTCATCTCCCTGGACACTGTAATGGTTGTATGGCTTTCTCTAGACCTGACAGGGGTACTTGGGCGATCTGAACACTAAGTACCACGTAGACCAGGAATTGCAAGGGTATGTGAGAAGAGATGGCCTGAAAGTTAAGTCACTAAATCAGCAGCAAAGTTGAGAGATGGGGAAAGTCAGACTTCATACCACTTAAGTTCTGGGTTCCAAGTATGCTAAAGCTAGGCTGCCTGTCAGACTAATTATAGTGAGCCAGTGACCTTCTATCTGTTTAACCAAGCCAGGGTGGGTTTCAGTCACTGAGTGCCCTTACTTATGCCATACCTACCCAGAAACCACCAAAGTTCATGACTGAACCTCTACCATCGTGAGTCAAGTCTGGAGATGAAACTCAAGTCCACTGTCTACCTGCCACCACAGACCTCAGAGCCCTCTGAGCCACTCTGGGTAAGCAGTGCCACCCCCAAATTCCTGCTCACCAGGATCACCTCCAAGAGCCCCAAAGAACAGTCACCATAATTCTCAATCTGGAGTCACTTCTGGAAGGCCAAGGCTCTCACATGATCCCCAGATCCAAGCCCCAATGCCAAAAACACACAGGTTTTGGCTCCCATACCACAAGACCCTCACCAACCTGACTCCAGACCATCCCCCAAAGTCAGGCCAAATCTCAGCAGGCCCCGGAAGTACCCTGAAGGCTTCCCCTCAAAGGGGAGCTCTGCTTCCCAGGAAAGGGTTTCCCCAGGATGGGCCTGGACTGGAGCCAGGGATATTACGGTCATCGGAAAACACGGGGACGTGCCCAGAGGCATGGTGGAGCTTGGAAGCATGTCTTGGTGAGGGTTTGCTAAGACCCCTCCATGCCCAGCGCCTCCCAGCCTCTTTTTCTTTACTGAGGTGTGCCACTGACAGCCCCAGCCTCTGAAACAATCACTTCTGTCCCCACTGGGGGAATATTCCCTCCTTCCTTCGTGTGAGTCTATGGCTTCCTAGAAAAACAGGTAACTCGGTGGTCTCCTGGATGGCCAGGGTCACTGTGTTCTAAGCCTTCTATTTCTGGAATTTGGGCTCCAAAGTCATCCTCAGGAGAGGCAAAGGAGGCAAGCCCCTCTGTGGATACCTGGAGGGCTAGGGTTGGGGGAGGGGGAGATTTTTCTCCATCAGTCTCATCCAAGCTGGTCTGTGTCTTCATCTGGTATGAAGTGAGACCATCAGCCTGCGGATCTCTTGTTCTCTCCCTCTCCCTGTATGGCCATATTGGGGACCAGCCCCTGCATGGGCCTTTCCCCTTGGATCCAAGGGCTTCAAAATCCCAGGGCTCAGGTCTCTTTTTTGCTGGTGGTATTGTCTCCCCTACCCTTAGCTCACCCTTTGGGAATCCTGTGTACATCCTGCTCTCCCCTTTTCCCCAGGAGCCAGGGTCCCTGCCAATTTTGCTGGGAACACTAGCCTGGGTTCCACTCCAGCCCAGAAATGTGCAGAGCTAGGCTGAGTGACTCCGAGCCTCATGTCCCTCCTGCCTCAGGCCCTGCAGAGAAGAGCTTGTTGCTGGCGAGGCCGTGGACCCTTCCACTGAGCAAAGGACTGGCTCAAACACTGCTCAGGTGGGCATGGGTGCCCAGCTCTACGCAGACCTCCCAGGAGCCCTGGCATGAGGTGCACCGTTGGGTTTCTGAGGGAAGCTGACTGGACCTGTACCCACCCACAGCTGCTGACAAGCCTCTCCCGGATGCCAGCACCTCAGACGTCAGTTGCTATAACCGGGGCTCCCGACCAAAGTCCCTGCTGCTCCACCAAGGAGGAATTAAAACCTGAATCCCTAGAGGTGGCCGAGTTTGCCAAGAGGGCTGTCATCGGCCAGCCTTGTGGGGGTCCCAGGCTCACCTCCAGTGCCCATGGCATCCTCCTTTCTGCAGAGGCTGAGTGTGTGGGCTGCAAGCGGGGGTAGGTGTAGACAAGGCTTTGTATTTCTGAGTGCATGGGAGGTGGGGCAGGCCCATGTACACATGTATGTGGGTGCATGTGCACATGGAAAAAAGGTGTGTGTACGTTTGTTATGTGTCATGATGATCATGGTCAGGCCCTAACTGTGCATATGTTATTTAGTCTTCAAGAATCTTGTGAAGTGTTACTGTCATCATCATCCCCACCTTACAGATGAGGAAACTGAGGCAAATATAGATCACAATTAGGAAGACACAGAGCTGACCTCAAACCCAGGCACCAGGAACCATATTCTTAACTACCACAGAAGTGGATAAAAGGACTTTATCTGTTGTCTGTGTAAGGGGAGAGGTTACTTTTTGAGAACATGTACCCCCAAATGCCACCACATTACCCATGTACTGTACATCCATATTGCTAAGTGTGTGCTCTACGCACGGACACCATGAGACTTGAATGTCTAGGTGAGGGTCTTCTGGAAGTAGAGGGTAATGATTAGGGAAATAGGGTCAGAAAGACTCAAGTTCAGGTCCTGGTTTGCTACTTCCTAGCTGTGGGATCTTTGACAAACTGGTAAACCTTTCTGAGTCTCAGTCTCCCCTCCCTGATAAGGGAGTAATTAATCCAGCTTATCTCGATAATTGAGATGTTCTTGTTGAAGCGCATAAATGAGGTGTAAGTAGCTTAGCTTCGGGCCTAGCAACGAGTAGGAGCCGTTGCCGAGATGATGGTGGTTGTTCGGCATTCCCCTCGGCGAACAGAGTCAGCACCCACAGGGGGCCAGGTGGTGTCTTTGTCCACAGAGTATATCATGAGATCCTCAATCCAGCTTGGTAAATGGACTTGAGTGTGAGTGTGAGTGTGTGTGTGTGTGTGTGTGTGTGTGTGTGTATAATCTGTGGAGTTTGGGGATGGGCATCAAGGGTTCCAGGAGAAAGCAAGGAGCCATCTTTTACAACACAACTTGCTCTTTCCTTAGCTGATGCCATTTGTGACAGCAAGCACGATGGGAAATGGGGTCAGAGGGAAGAGGTCTCTGGGCAGTTTCCCTCCTTGTCTTCCATGTGCTGGGGCTCTCTTCAGCCTGGCTCCTGTCCTTCAGCTCACAAGGTGTCCCAGAACAGAGTCCTACAGCTTTGTGTCTCCTGTCCTAGCGCCTCAGCAAGCCCTCCCCAACTGATCTCCAAACCCCAGAAGCGTCCAGAGCATCGACCCCACAATTCACAACTGCTCGTGCACTTGGAGAATTAGTCTTGTTGAGGCTGTAAGTACCATGTATACCTGGTCCCCAGAGCAGAACTGAGCTTGCAGCAAGCCGTCAGGCAGATGGGGGAAACTCAGGTACAGAGCCTAAGTGCTGGAGCCAAAGATCTGAGTCTGAATCCCATCTCGGCCACTTTCACCCTCTGTGGCCTCAATGAAGGGACTTAACCTGTCAAGTCAGCCTCGAAGGCTAGCGTGAGGACGGGTAAGACAAGGAGCAACGCATAGGTTCCAGCACAGTAGGTTCCCAGTAAGCAGAAGCTACAAACTTTACTAAGGGACAAAAGCTGCAGGGTGTGGGAGTTAGGTGGCCAGCACTCACAGATGCCCAGGCACCAGTCTGAGTCACCTCTGCAGTTTTTAGGTCCCCAGGAAGATGGGTCCAACCTCCAAGCTGGCCTCTGTTAGCCTTCCTCTCAGCCTTCATTCTTGGGAGAGAAAATGCAGTGAGGTTTTATTAATGGTCTCCTCACTGCACTCACGAAGTGGCCACAGCTGTGCTCAGATGGGGACAGCTGTCCTGACCGGCTACCAGACCTGGCCTTTTCCTGAGAAGTCAGTCCTGTTTTAGGCAGAAGGGGAGCAAGCTCCTTTTTAGGAGGGGGGTGGGGAGCAGAGAACTTGGTGAAACAGGAAACAGTGGGGAAAACCCAAGGAGCCTGGGCTGGCTGGGAGACCCCCGAGCATACCCCTGGCGGCCATGCTCCAGGACGTCTTCCTACTCAACATGCCTTCAAGCTGAGATGCCCCCCCCCCCCACCGGCAATGCCCGCTGTTTGGAGTGAGAAGCCACAAACTGTTGAAGAGGGGCCCTGAGAAAGGAGCCCACACACGCTGGATATGCAGGAAAAATCTTCATTCTGGGGGCTGCAGTGAACTTTGGGGCTAAGCCCCTTGATGAAGAAGATGTCTGGGAGAATCCCTAGGCGGCCTGCCCACTGAATGATGCCTGGGCCTGGTAGCTCCTTCTGTGAGGACCACGTCTCCACAGTGCCAGAAGAATGTCATTCAGCTGGGCTGGCCAAAAGCCCTCCCCAGGAGGCAAAGGCCCAGAAAGAACAGCAATGTCACTTGTCACAGCAGCCAACCCTGCCTGTGGGCTTCAGTAAGAACCCACTTCGCAATGGCCTGGGGGCTAAGCAGGGGCAACCTGGCCAGCACCTCCAGCTCAGGGCAGAAAGGGGGACCATGCATCCTAATCCTAGGTAGGGAAGGGGCTCCCCAGCCCCAAGAGGAAAAAGCTCAAGCCCAGAAGCCAGACCCTGCAGGCCAAGTGTAATCTTCAGCTGTTGAGCCAGTTTCAAAGCCCTCTAAAAGACACTATAACTGGGGCTTGGCAATGCTGGCATTGGGGGAAGGATGTAAAGGGTCAAGAGAAAACTGAGACTCACAGAGGGATAGAGTGAGGGACAGAGTGGGGGGCAGACGAAAGGTGGGGACGGGGGCCTTAGCGTCAGGAGGGGGCTGAGCCTGGCCGAAGGCAGCAGGAAGTGACGGGCACTCCCAGGCCACTGCTGTCCCCAGGGTGACCAGGCCACAAAGGCTTCCTTAATGAGAGAGGATAATGAGCTCATTAGGGCCAGAGGAGGCCAGCTGCACACAATTAGGATGTTAATAAAAAGTCTTCTGAGGTCACAGCTCAGCTTTGGACAAAACAGCTGGTGGGGGAGGGGAACTCTGCTCCTTCCTCTCCCTCTGAAGTCCCCCCACTCCGTTCTTCAAGGTGAAGTCCTCCATCAGGCCTTCCCTGACTCCTCCCACCCTCATGACCTTGCCCTTTCCAGGATTCTGTCCATGTGCACTTCTTAGTGCCTCTTCCAAGACCTCAGTTTGGATCCTGGCTTCGCCATATCCTAGCTGGTGACCTGGAACAGATTGCTGGCCTCCCTAGGGTCTCATTATACCACGACAACAGGAGCTGCCCATAGGGCTGCCTGACATCAGGGACATACAGTGTCCTCCATGACCAAGTACCTTCGGAGCACCTGGTATGTGCAGTGCATTCCAGGCATGCGGACGCTGTAGAGGACACACAGGCCGGCCTCAGGCTCTCTTCCTCACCTCCCCCTGCACTGCACACAAGATAGGGCCAAGTACAGCCCTGGTGCTGAGGCCAGCAGGAGGGGCCGGACTCCCACCCAGCAGTCCTGGGCACATACCCAGGGGGTAACAGGCAGAAAGAGATTCAGGGTTTGGAGTCTGTGAGAGTCCAGCAGCCTTTAGGTTACTTCCAGGCCTTGCCTTTTTCTTCCCCTTTCCTCCAGGTCCTTCGTTGGGTCTAGGACCAGTTAAGGCAGAGCTGAGCACCTGTGGAGGGCTAATGTACACCTAGACCTAAGCGGAGGGTATGGGTGTACAGGCGGAGAAGCATGGGGGATGGAGCCAGGAATAGCAGAGGCACAGTCCCAGGCCTTAAACACCTGCCTCAGACTCTGGACCCTTTGTCCAGGCATTTCTGTGTTCTTCCCTTACAGCGGTTGGGAGGAGGGGAGGGGCGAGGATCTGTGAGGCCCTGAAGCTGGGGAGGGGGGGGACTGCAGTGCTGAGAAGGGGAGGGGGCTGAATGGAGCCTGGCCAGGCACTGTGACCGCACCACCCACCTGGCTGCACCCCACCTGGCACAAAGCTGGGCCCTAAGGGACTGCTTCTGTCCTGGTTCCCTTTCCCCTGACCCTGGGGCAGATGTGAGGTTTCTACCTGAGAAGAACCAGAGACACTGGAAAGGCTGGCTGTCCCTAATCATGCTGTGCCTTTAAGAACAACGAAAGGCGGCCCACCCTCAGCCAGGCCTCCCCTGGTCAGAAGGCTCTGTCACTGAGGCCTCTTGCCAAGACACACTCCAGCTCCCAGCACGCGGCCTCCTCAGTCCAAAGCAAACAGGAGCGGGTAGGGGCTCCCCCAGTCTTTCCCAGCGCACCCCCTGCCTTCCTGCCTGACCCATTCTCCTTGTTCCACCTCTGGCACCTATCCCTGCCCTGCTGCCCATGGCCTCGCCTTCCCCCAGATGGGGCTTTTAGGCCACCAGGGCCCCAGAACCTTCCCTGGGCGCCTGAGGCTTGGATTCCAAGACCATTAGCACAGGCTGTTACGTCAGTTTGGAAGGCTCCGTGGAGGCCACGGCAAGAAGACAGCGAGAACTGGGCTGCTGCCACCCTTCCCCCAACCTGGGGGCAGCCTACGCACCTCACTGGATGGGCCCAGAAGGTTGAAGCACCCAGGGGAAACCCTGACCACCGAACATTCACAGGCACAGAGGGGGCACAGGATCAAAAAGATAGGCGGATGAGAATCACGGTTTTCAGCAAGAGCTCTAGAGCCAGGTTGCCTGGGTTTCAATCCCAGCTCTGCTACTAACTAGCTGTTTGAATTTGGGCAACTGCCTCAATGTCCTCCTCTGTAAAATGGACCTATAGTAGTACTTCTATCTCCCTGTGTTACAGAGAGAGGCATAAGAAGTATTCAGGGTAGTGTCTGGTTCCTAGCAAGGCTTCCCAAAGAGCTACTGTTAAGCTGAAGTGTAAGAGACAGGGATTTTTAAGGAAGGAACCACGTGCTCAGTGCCCCTCAATGGTTAGTGCTAGGGCTGTGCAGGGAGGCAGGGTCTGGAGTCTCAAGGAGAGTCTCTTGATGTCACTGTCACTTGGCCCTGACAAGTTTGTTTATTATTTATTGAGAGAGAGCATGCACATGTATGAGAGCAGGGGAAGGGCAGAGAGAGAGCAGGAGGGAGAGAATCCCAAGTAGGCTCCGGGCTGTCAACACAAAGCCCAACACAGGGCTCGATCTCACAGCTGTGAGATCATGTCGGCAGGTCTCTGTTGAAAGCTGGGTCTGGTTCCATGCATGGCATGGGTGGGGGTGGGGGGGCAGGGTGAGGTACAGAATACAAGGTGGCACAAAGCCCTTCCAGGAACAGCAGAGCAGGGTGACCCAGACAGCCCCACGGTGGCGACAGTGCTTGCCGAAGGAACCACAAACATCAGAAACGGAACTGAGTAGCTAGGAAAGAACTGAACCTTGGATGGAATCTGGAGGGGAGGGGAAGGAAGACGGCAAACTGGTTGGAGGAATAGGACACAGTGATGGGAATACTTGTGGCCTAACTTGTGATGCTTCAGGGTGGGATCTTGCCAGGTGAACTTGAGAGGGGTACTCCCCTTCAACGTCACAGGGGAGGTGTGAGCTTTTAAGAATCACATTAGGAAGGTTAAAGCCTCCCAAGTGGATCCTGAAATAATGCTAAGGATAACAGAAGGGGCATTGCCCTGATGTTCCAGGCAAGAGCCAAAGAGGTATGTGGAGGGAGACTTTGAGGCTGTGATGCTGGGAAGCCAGCACAAGTCATGTGGGGGTCTGCTGGATTCCCATCCGTGGCTCAGCATTTTCTCTCAGGAAGAAGGGTGCCCACCCTGAAAAGTGTTGACCGAGAGGATGGTGGGCAAACGGACCCAGGGCGGGGACGGGGGCAGCACTGAGAGGCTGCCCTCCCACAAGCTCTCATTACCTCGTGGTGGGAAAAGGTCGGGAAAGCACTTGACAGAGAGCCTGCTGGGCCCCCACATCCGTGGTCCTAGAAGATGTGGACTTCGGAATAAGGCTGGAGGACACAGCACGGGCAGAAGTGCCCACTTCCAAGGAAGAGGGTAAATTCCAGAGTAGAGACAGGCAACCTTAAGTATGGTCCTGATCGGACTCCTCGAGGAGAGCCTGCAAGGGGGTCCTGAGCATTCCCAAGGGAGTGCCGAGCAGAAGACACAACAGGAAGGAAGGGGGCCAGACCACACTGGATCCTGATAACGAGCGAGCCGCTGGCCTGGCGGGTCTGGGATGTGTCAGAGCTGAGCCATCCAGACCTTGGGGCTCTCATGACCCCCCTGGGGGCAGCGTTTCTGCACTGAGCAATTCGAAGCCGAGAGCCGACCACTTTCAAAGAGGGTGTGATGATTTGCTGGTTACAACCTGCCGGGAGCCTGTCCCACTGAATGTTTTAGTCAGAGACAAAGACAGAGGAGCTGAGCAGGCGGCCCCACCTCATTTACTGAAAGCTGTGCTGGGACCAGGAGCTGCCCCCTTCACCCCTCCCACCAACCCACACACACACACACACGTCTGAACAGATGATAATGACATGTCAACTGGGACAAGATGAAAAGAGGTAAATAGACCACAGGACATGGCTTAGTACAGTGATCTTATAATTTCCTGTGCAAACTTTCTGGAGTGAGTGGAGGGTGCTATTCATAACTCTACTAAAATATTAGGTGCCAACTAGGAGTGTTCTGGGCAATCGGTTGTCCCTACTTGACAGTGAGGACGGGACACATCCTGGAATTTGGGGTGCTATACATTCAGGAAGGCATGTCTCCAGGTTTGTGAAATCTTAGGTTGCATTTGGAAACCGTGGCACCGGGGGACTTACCCAAGGTGCAGCCTTAGCACCCAGGTATGACAGCAACCAGAGAGCTCCCTTTAAAAATGACTCTAGCTGTTGGCTGCTTTGCAGAAGACGACCAACGCCACCTGCTCTATTAGTTCCCCAATTTTCCATGTGACAGATGAGCCAGGGAAACTGGTCCCCTTATCTGCTTCTTCCTGCCGTCAGTGTCTGCAAATCAGAGTCTGCTCAGGAGTCATGGGCCCGGCTCACCCTCCCTGCTTCTTGCCCTGCACCCTCCACCCCCAAACCCAGAAGGGGGTGAACAGGTGGTTTCAGGCACCATCTCTGGGTTGCCTCTCTCTCACCCTCTCTCTGGGCCCACATGGCAGGGCAAGGCAGGGCACTCAGGCTTATAGAGTTTTCTGGCACAAGATCTTACCCAAGGGCTTTGCCAGGAGAGAGTGACTTTGGATCAGCATTTCTCAACCTCAGATGTTTCCACACTATGCAGGGCTTTTGCCATATCCTTGTACTGTGTATGCTGTGGTTTACTGAGTAAATATGTATTTAAAGCAACTGCTTTTTTTTGACTTCGAGAAAATAATTTGTTTAGGAAACTTCAGATCACCACCATGAACAAACAGGACCACCGACCCCAACCATAAAATTACAGAGAACAAAGCAACGTAGTAAATTTGAGCTGTGCTGTGTCTGCAGAGGCTGTGCCTACAGCCTGTTCCCTCCCTCTTAGTTACAAGAAGAGATTTATTGGAGAGGGGTCAGAGATAGTGGACCATCAAGCTGGGGCAAATCAGAAGGCCCGGAAGAGAAACGGAACAGGACAAGCGCTGTTCCCTGCGTGTTGCCACAGTTTTTACCACCACCTCTCTGTGCCGTCGAGAGTCAGGCCACGTACCACAGCGGTGCGTGGACGACATTTATCAACTTAGGGCTACAATGATATGTGGCCAAACTGGCTGGAGGAAGAGGCTGAAGTGTCCGCATTGCTGAGACGACAACATTAAACAGCAGTGTAGTGACCACGGTTGTGGTGAGAAGGCAAAGAGAAAAGAAGGGAAAGCAGCCTAAGCAATGTCTGTGCCTTACGTGTGTGTTTCCAGCCTGGAGAAAAGGGCAGAGGGGCCCCTCTGTAGCTGCTGCCAGTCCCTCGAGATATAGGGAGCTATCCGTGTTGTTTAAACTAGCTTACTTCAGTGCCTCAGGAGTATATGTGCAGGAGTTTGTATATTTTTCCCCCTTTCTCTCTTTGCCAAAAAAGGAGGCTTCTTGGCCCCAGAGTGGAGTTGCTTTTAACAAAAAGCCTTAGGCTGACAACCATCCCCTCCCTTCCAGCTGAGTTCAGCCCCTCTTCAACTGGGGCAAAAATAAAACGGGGGCAATTTCGACTTTAAAAGACCATCTCCATAAACAAAACAAACCCACTCCACAATTTGTCTAGGGCATTCCTCCCTCCAAACCCTCCTTATTTAATTTTTGGGGAATTTTAAATAGAGGCCTTGCAAAATTCTGTACCGCCTGACGTCAACAGCTCTCTGACAACGTGGATTCTTCTACACTGTGTGGAGAGCAGCCGCCACCAATACTGATGCTTTTCCAGGCTCCTTTCCCAGTTGGAATTTGGGAGCCACTGGTGTCACTCTAGAAGACCGTGGGGAAAGAAGGTCCCCAGGAGTGTCCCACTGGGGGTCCTGTGACTGCATTTCCCAGACCTCAGGCCTTAACAGAGCACCAGGAATCTAGTTAAGCCATCCACGTGGTACCTCTACTACTGTTTGCTTTAAAAGAGGCATGTAAATACTTTTGTATTTTGAAAAGACATTTTCCTGTGTTACACTCGATGGAAAGCCAATATTCCTTGGCACAAACAGAAGATAACTGGAAAAATCCATACACTGAAACAACAATGCCATAGACTTCTAGTAAGATATTAAGGCTGGGGCCACATTTTCTAACCAACAATCAAGCAGGCAAGCGACATCAACAAATGTTACCACAGAAGCCCCAAACAGAGACTTTGCCCTTGATCCAACGTGGAGTCAAAGAGAAGTCAGAGTTAATAACCATCTCATTAATAACGAGATCTCATGCCACTTAATGCTGTGTCCACCACACATTTTCATGACCCATTCCTTGGGAAACACTGATGTTGCAAAGGGAGTGATGGATTAAGAGTATGCACCCCCTTGATTCAAATCCACACTTGACTATTAGTAGGCTTTGAGGTCTTGTGCAAACCATTTACCTTTCTGAAACTCAGTTTCTTCTTTTAAAAAAACGGAAACAAAGCCACCTGATTGACCTACTTAGCCCTAGACAGCTACTCTGAAATAACGGATGGGAAAATGCTTTGAAAAGTCTGTGGGCTGTAGGTCGATGGGGGTGGGTGGGTTATTATTCCAAGCACATTCAGGACCCTGGTTGACTCCCACCCCCGCTCTCCTGATACAACTCACCGCCCAGACTGGACGGCAGCCCACCCCAGTCTATCACGAAGAGAAGAGAAAATGGATGCAGCACTCAACTTTCTCAGTGAACCTTCTCAATACCCACATGGGTTTCAAAATATTACCCCCATTTCATAGATATGGAAACTGAGGATTTGATTGAGTGGGATTTGAACACAAGTCCCCCCATGCGGCCTGGGAGGAAATGCCCTCTATCTTGCTTTTTTTGTGCACACCCAGCAGACCCCCAAATGCGTGGGTCTCCCAGATTCATCAATCGCTACGCCTAGGCCTCATCTTTCAAAGCCACCACCTTTGCCAGGTTTCTGCAAATCCCTGCCAGTTGTGATTCTGCTCTCCTGCCGTTGTGCTCCCCCGGCACCCTGCCCTCAGGTTTGTGTTGGCCGTCTCCCCCAGCGAGACCAAGAGCTCTCTAAGGACAAAGGCCAAGGCTTGCTCATCCTGGCGTCCTCTCAAGCCCCTGTCTAGCTCAGTGTTTCAGACAAAGAAGGGGCTCCATGAAGAATTGTTGAAAATGAAATGCCATGACAAATGAGCTCAAGACTTCCTCCTCCCTCCCTGGCTTCTCCACCCACACACCAGAGTCTCTCCTGCTTCCTTATCCTCAAGTATCTTGCAGAGTCTAGCTCCTGGGGTCGGTGCAGGGTCAGCAGAGGGCTTCTCTCCAGCACTCATCCCTCTGGCCTGGCACCTTCTGCCCTGCTAAAGCCCAGAGCAGTTATGCAGCCCCTAGGTGGCATCCCCTCTTCCAGTCCCCCCAAATTAACAGGGTGCCTCTGACTCATGGCTCACCTAGGAGGATTTGCCCACAGGGACCTAAGGCAGGAGATTTCTGTTGCTTGTTGCGCATCTTGCCCAAGATCTCCCAGTAAGCTGACTCTCACACCTGGAAGGGCTCTCTTGCAGTTTGCTTGTACACCTGAATGGGCTGTTTTCATTTGGGCCTCTCCCCTCTCTGGAATGGAAAAGCAAAGCCCAGGGAGGTCCCACAGGCCAGGCACCAGGGACAAGCTGACACCCTGGGTGAGGCTCTAGGAGGAATGCAGAGGGCCGGGCTGCCACTAGCGGCCCCTCCTCGAACCGAATGGAAGCCCACCGGCTGGTGCAGGCCTCCACTGGGGCCCTTGGAGTCATGGCTTCTCATACAGGGAAACAAAGGCAGAGCCCTTCTCCTGGGTGGGTACCATTTGAAGCTCGGGAATAGGCAGCCCCAGAGACCTGCTGTCCCCAATCCCTTTGTCACCCTTCTTACAGCTTTTGATATTAACAGTCTCCAGAAAGTAGGGAATAGGTTAACTTGAGTCCCAAACACGCTGGCCCTGGGATAACCATCCTGGAGGCCCAGCCAGGTTTACAGTGACTTAGGAAGAGGCTCTTTCTTCCCCTGAGCTTTTCTTGCCCCACTTCCCTTTTTGTCTCTCCTGTCTCTCTGGGTGCCATCTTGTCTTGCTAGTTCCTGAGAGCTAATCTAGTAGAAATCCTACTCAAATCCAAGGAGAAGAGGCTATACTCAAAACAGATATACTGTTAGTCTGGATGCCCAACTGACTACCCAGGTCCAAGTATCTCATTCTAGATTCGCCACCGTTAATGACTGGTCAGGTAGTGTGACTGACACTCTGGGAAGCAATCAGTGATGGACCCCTTCCTACCTGTACCCTGTCAATCTCTTGCTCCAACACCCAAAGAGTGTCGCCACCATGCCTCACACACCAAGGACCACAGTCCCCTCAGCTGGGTCAGAAGCATGAACTGTCTGCTTCCCCATTAGACCATCAGCTCCATGACTTAGAAATCAAGTCTTCCTTGTTCAGCTCTGCTGGTTTGCTTGGTCTGGTTTTTCTAATCTGCACGAGGGCCAGTCTTTGATCAATATGCATATCCTGGCACCTTCATGGCAGAGAGATAGGCTAGAATGTGAGTGTCCCAGCAAACTGCACTGTGACTCCATTCAGGCTCCCCAACCCTGAATCTACTAGAATGAAGTTTCTCATCCAAGGGCCCTGAGACGGTGGGACGGCCCCAAGGAGACAGAGAGACGGGGGTACGGAAGGCAGGCTAGGCCCCTGGGATACAGAATCCTCCTGTCAGCTGCCACAACAGTGCTGACAAGATGCTCTGACCTCACCAATAGTGGGGGCCCTTGAAGTCTGAGAAGGTGAGTTTGTGTCTGGCTGTGCAGTGAGGCAGAAGAGTGGAGTTAAACCCTCATAAGGGAGGCACTGAGGCAGGAGCCCTGGATGCTCAGTCTCACTGTGCAAAGCCTGAGGATGAGGTCAACTTCCTTCCTCCCCTCCAAGGAGCAGTCAGTTAAAGTCCTGCTCTGTTGACAAGGAGGTCTACTGTTGGCCAACCCTGGTTCTTCTCCCGGCACGAGCGACGGGGGAAGCATGACCCTGACGGTATCAACACTCCAGGGAGCAGAATTATTTATCCCCAAGTATGAAGGAGCTGATCAGATGCTCACATAGGAGGCACTGATTGAGGCAGGGAGGGGGGTGAGAAGCAGACTCCACCCCCCAGGGCTGGGTCACGGCGACAAGGGGTGAGGGCTTCATTAGTTTGTCATCTGCACAGGCTAGTCAGGGAAGAAGCTGGCATATCACCTGCTCCCATGTGCAAAGCTATTTTCATTACGTTCCCACCTGCCCCCCTTCCCCCTCCCTTCGGTGTTTAGATAAACTGGAAACACGAAGAAAATGCCAGCTTGCATATGCAGAAGAGCCAAGTGGGCAAGACAGAGGTGAGGATGCCCCTAGGTAGACAAGAAAGACTCTGGGAAAACGCGCTTCTCCAGTTCACCCCAGCAGGGATGGGGGTGGCGAACGGACCAGGCAAACCCTTGCTCCAGTATCGGCAGGAATTGGGGGAGCCCTCCCAAGCTGGGCTTTTGAGACCCCTTCCTGCCTTGAGCTTTGGCCTCTCTTTACATCCCAGAGCTATTGCTTCCACAGATCTTGTTTAACTTGAGAAGGACAGGGGAGGAGGGGTGAGGAAAACCGCATTCTTCCCCATCAAAGCCAAGAGTCTAAAGTAATACTTCTGGTTGTAACTGATCCCGGCCTGTTTGTGATTACAGCCCCTTGCTCGCTTTCTGGCAGGATGGCCCAGGAGCCCTGCAGCCCCGCTGAAGGGGAGAGACACCCCTGCTCACTTGGATAATCTTGTCCTCGTTTGACATGACCAAAAATGTCCGTCAGCCTCTGCTTTCATCAGTTCTCCAGGGCAACTCTTCAAAACATTTATTTAAAAAAGGGGGGGAAAGCCACCCCCAGCCCCAACCATGAAATTCCATAACACTAATCATATTCCTTCTGTTACCAGCACCATCCTGGAAAACACAGCACCAGCAGTACCCATTGGCTGATGCAAATTGAAGGAGAGAGGGAGGCTCAGGATTGGATCATCTTTCTCTTTTGCCTACGCCTCCTCTTTATTAGGCGAGAGAAAACACACACACACACACCTCTTTTCTGCCATAGCATAGAAATGGCTTAGCAAAGCTCAGGACTGTTTCTCAGCTGTTCTTTCTCCGGAAATTTAATCTGCAAAGCATTTGGCCTCACAAAGCCCATTCCAAAGGTGTCCAGGAGCCCATGAGCCCTGTGATCATCATTACAAACCCAGGGATGTTTGCAGCCAGTGACCCATTTGGCGGCTTAGGGAGCTGGCTGTAGGCTTGCCAACATGGACAAATTCCCCTCACCTGCTCCCTCTAAGCCGAAACTGTTTTTTCTTTTTTTTTCTTGGAGCCCCAAGGGTTAGAAGGGACCTTAGGAACTCTGGAAATACAGAGATGAAAGGCCTGCTTCTTGCTCGAGTTTGGTAAAACAGGAGGGTCAGGGGAGTGGGGTGCTTGGTATCTGGAACAGAACCGTGGCCACTGTCTTCATTCCCAATTGCATTTCCATTCTATGAGGAAAGGTGACACTCAGAGAGGTCACCTGGTTAGTGGGTAACTGAGCTTGGAACCTTGAGTGACCAGAGATACTCTTAGACAAAGCCTGGCAATCCTTCCCTGAGGGCACAGCACTGGACTGCCCATTGAGAGGACACCTGAAGCACCTGCTAAATTGCAAGCCCTGGACCCAGTGGCTTGAGTGGGTGACTGGAACTGGTAGGAAGTCCCCGAGAGCACAGGGAGGTCACATGGCCAGGCCAGGCCTGGGTGAAGCCTGTAGGGCCCGAGAGCCAGGCCTTGCTGCGGCCGTACCCCGATCATGGCAGCTCATGCTCCTGCCGCAGTCCAGAGCTGGTGAGCACGCTGAGTGGAGAGAAGGCAGGGGCCCCGCAAGGGCGCCAGTCAGAAGTACAGAAAACAAACAAGAAAAGACAGAGTGTCCAGAAACACCGGGACTGGATGCCTGGCCAACCTCAACAGCAACCTCACCACCTTCCAGGGGAGGTGCAAGAGGGGCCGAGGAGGCACAGCCTCTGCTCTGGGGAGAGATGCTCAGCCAGCCAGCGGAACTGCCCAGAGCAATGGGACCTTGCAGGAAGGAAGTCACCATATTCGAAAAATCCGTCTGTTCGAACATACAGCGTCAAGAGCATGTCGGAAGCAGCCCTGGGTTTGGGGCTGGCCTCTGCTGTGCCGGCCTCCAGGCTCTAGCTCTAGCACCCAGCTGAGGGCCCAGGGTCAGAGAGCCTCAGCCAGCCAGGGGCACGAGGAGCATGCCCAGCCTAGAGAGGATGGCAGGGCCTCAGTGATGCTGGGCGAAGCCAGTGGGCCTCCGAGACAGCCACCTCTACACCAGCGGCCACAGCTGTGCTGCAGCACGGCCATGAACTCGCCACGTGACACTGGCGAGTAGCTTCACTTTTCCAGGCTCTGTTCTTCCTCTGACCAAGGCAAGGTTTGGGCAGACGGTCAGAAAGGTCTCCCTCAGTTTGGTGGGAGAAGGGGAAGCTCTCCTTCACCAGACATTTGGGGCCCTCTGAGGCCCCTGACACACCGCCTCAGCCTGTTCGCAGCTGGGTGAACTGGTTCTCACAGGCTGCCTCAGACACGGCGGCGAGAGCACGCTTGTTCATGTCTGCCCTGTGCACCCTCAGGTGTCATTCTGACTCAGCTCAGCTGGGAGCCCCTTCCACCTCCAGCAACTTGCTCAAGGCCCATCTTCTCCAGGAGGCTTCCTGACCAGGCACTGTCCCATCTCAACCCAGCAGGCTTCATGAAAGCCCACAGCCTTCTGGTCCTGCCCCCTGTCCTCTCCATGACATCAAGGAAGCCCAGCTACACTGTGCTTTCTGCCTCGCCTTTGGCAGGTACTCTGTAAAAATGAGCAACTCACTACATCTGGGCCTTTATCTTGCAGGCCAGAGGGGTTCCTAGGGCCATTCCCTCAGTGATAGGAGACAGGGGCAGCTGCTGCTGGTCAAACACTACACCCCAGGGCTGGGCACACAGTAGGTCCTTCGTGTTTGTTGTCTGAATAAGCAAACCACTGTGTATGGAAGCGTGTCCTGCATGTAGGATGTCACTCAGATAGGGCTGAGACTAAAGATATCATGGGAGTGGAGGAAGGAGGCAGGGGCAGCTCTTCTTTGGGTCTGATAAGGTTACGGGGAGGGGCCGGGACATTGTTTATTTGGATAAGAAGAAGGCACAGTAGGTAGGGCCCTGCCCAGCACTGCTCAGGCTCTGCCCGCACACCCTCGGCCCTGTCCACCAGGGCGCTGGTGAGTAGACCTCTGGGGAAATCACACATGCCGCCTCTCACTTGTCCACCCATCCAGTCCAGCCCTGGCCCATGGACCCGGCTAAGCCAAACAATGGAACACACATATGACTCTTCTGCAAGAAACTTCCCTTCAGACCACTTTTCTCCTATCCCAGACAGGTTTCATTCAGCAGGATTATTTCTGTCGTCCTGCTCTCTGCGGCCTGGGAAACACACGGCAGAGCACTCAGGGGCTTGGCTTTCTAAAGAGAAGTAAAATCTACAAGGAAGAGAAAAGCAAATGTACAAATTGCCACATGCCGGATAAATAGCATGTGTTGGAAGTCCATACCCCACCTCCCAGCTGTGCAACCTTGGGGACGAGTCACTTAACCGCTCTGAGCTTCAATTTCCACCTCTGAGAAGCATAATGACAGCATTTACCCTGCCTTACCAATATGTTTTATAAATTGCATGGTTTATGGGGCACCTGGGTGGTTCAGTAGGTTACATGTTGGACTTTGGCTCAGGTCATGATCTCATGGTTTGCTAGTTCGAGCCCTGTGTCGGGCTCTGTGTTGACAGCTTGGAGCCTAGAGCCTGCTTCGGATTCTGTGTCTCCCTCTCTCTCTGCCCCTCTCATGCTTATGCTCTGTCTCTCTCTCAAAAATCAACATTAAAAAAACAAACAAACACCACCACAAGTTTCTGGGACATGGTGATTCAAGGGCCACTCACGGCAATGCTGATGGGTCAGATATAATGAGAGATCTGGCACACCAATCTTAAAAACCTTCTCGGGGCTTGCTCACTTTATGGCCAGTGCTTGGCAGACTCTTTCCCTTAGTTTGGCTTTCACTCACCTCCCATGGAGCCTGGGCCACTTCCCACAATTGAGTCCAATAAAAGCTTAAGGGAGGCAAATCTACTTTAGCATGAGCCTAAAAAAGTGCTTGCCTAAGAAGGGAAATGTGGAGTTGGGGCTGAGACAATTAAATGAAACAAACAAACATGCAAACATCCCTCAGTAATTGCATAAAGCACATTCTAAACATAGGTAAACAGGAAGCTGGGGGTTCCACGAGCCAGGAGCTGCTCTCCACTTCGTCCCAGTGGACATGGGCTCCCACCAAGCGTCACAGGGCGCCTAGCTTAACTGGGTCACCGTGGCTTTCCTCTGCGAGGAGACCAGGGAGTGCAGGTCAGCACTGGGAGTCCCGAGGGTGAGGTTATGGAATCTGAAAAGATGCTGATAGAGAGGAGGGTGGTAAACCCCACTACCACGAGCGATTACTGAAACCCCAACTGCTGAGAATGTAGGATCACACAGCCGCGGGGTCATCTGGGGGGAAGAAACATGGGCCAATTACTCAGCCCAAATTCTCTGAGGTCCTGACAAATTATACTCCCCAGAAAGTGCCACAATGGCAGGGTGGAAATCTGTTATGTAAGAGCGGAGGGAATGCTGTCTGGGGGACTCTTTCCCTGCGCTTCAGCCGAGCGGTGAGACCTGTCACTCCTACTGGCGAAAGGCCGTGCACACGTGTGCGCGCTGGGAACGGGCAGGGGGGGGGTCTAGTGGTGCCCGCTCCTGGGGCACCTGGGCCAGGGTATGCCCGGGCAGGGGAGTGGGGTCACTTGGTGGCTACACTGCAAGACTCCTACCCAGTACGTGGTGGCTGTTATATGTAGGACACGCCCTGGCCTCTCCTCCTTCTCTGCCCTCACTCACCACCACGCTCCCCAACCCAAGTGGCCTCTGGTTCTTTCTCTGCTCACTGAACTCCATGCATTCTCAGCACAGAAGGCCTTGAGAGGGGCCTTCCCTGGCCACATGATCACCCGCTCTGGCTGCTTATTCATGTGAAGGTCATAGTGCCCTGTTTATTTCCTGTGTTGCACTTTTCGAAATCTTGAATTATTTTCCTGGTTTACTTGTGACCATCTCACCACTACATGGGAGCCTCACGAGGATGGGACTTTGGGGGCCTCCATCACCTCTGGGCCGCAGCCTGGCACCTGGTCAACCAAGAGGGATTTAGTGACATGAAGATGGGCCTTGCTGAGGTCTCGGTGGTGTGTGGTTTAAGCATTCCCTTGGTGTTCAGACTCAGAAAAGCAGCATTTTGGAGATGCCCGTGAACAGAGCGCAAACCTGCTTGCCCCCCAGACCAGAAGGCAGCCAAGCTGGGCTGCCCGGGGGTGAGAGGAGCAGCCAGCATCCCTCTGGCACTTCAGCTGGATTTCCAAGGTCACCAAAACACATCTTCTGCTCAGAAATGACTATTCCAGGGGAATGGCCTCGGAGGAGTGTGGGACACGAGCGGTCCACAGAGCCACTGTGAGGTCGGAGTGACCAGCGGCCTCACATGCTCAGCCTGAACAGGTGAAGGAGAGACAGGAGAGTGCCCTGGTGGCCACTGTTCCACCCGGCCATCTGGCAGCTGGCTCCAGCTGGGTGGCTGGCAGTGCTCAGTGCTGATAAGCCCTTGGACGCCTCCCTGCAAACTGCTCATGCAGATCTAGCTCGAGGAAAGAGTGATTTCCGGTTCTCGGACACACCCTCCCCCACCACCTTCCTCCCCACAGCCGGGACTGCTTGCCTCAAGTGCCACATCGTCCTGCCCCTCTCCTGCTCACCTGCTCCCCCAGCCCCATCCATCCTCCCCCTCCACTAGTGCCCAACTCCCACTTTCTTCATCAGGATGCACCCACTGGAGCACCTGCCAGGCCCACCCCTCCTCCTGGTACCCCTTCATGTGCACCTGGAATTCCTTTGCCTCTCTGCCTACCTAACCTCCTCCTCTAAGGCCCAGCTCGATGCCTCCAACTCCTCCAGGCGGCCTTTGCTGACTCTGACAGTCCCCTACCACCCCAGTGCTTTAGCTTTGCACCATGCAACAGAGCCACCGTGGGACGGCCAGATTGAGGGTGTCATCCGTGAGCTGCTCCTCTTCCCTCAGACTTGCTCGAAGCATGGGGTCCTGTAAGGTATGGTCTCTGGGTCACCAGTGGGAACTTGATTTCTGTCTCCAACTCTTCTCCTGTCACATGTGGGCTGGGGCAAGGACAGCTACCCAAGCCAGGGCTCCAAAGGTGCAACTCTGGTCTCCAACATGGTTCCTGGCCTTCACTGCCTGCGTAAGTGCCTTGCTTGCCCTGCCCATCTTGCAAACCACCAGGGCCAAGAGAATCCTCAGCACTACTATATGCAAGCCATTCTCTGGCTAGGGAGGGAAATAGAGGCCATTAAGAGAAAAACTGGCCTGCTGTGGGCACCGAGATCAATCTCCTGGCCCAGCAGTCTTCCTGGAGACCAGCACATCCTGAGCACTTACTGTGTGCCAGGCCCTGTACTAAGCACGGAATTCCTTTCAAACCAGCATACATTTACCCTATTGCTGTGGGTACAATTATCCCCATTCTAAAGGCGAGGAAACTGATACTCAGGAGATACTCAGAAAGAAAGAAATTTCCCCAGACGCAGCACTAGTGAGTACCAAGTCAAGATGAAAACCAGGCTTGTCTAAGTTGAAGCCACATTTTACATTGCTAGGCGGTCCTGCAGTCCCATTCTCAAAACAATCTCTAGTCTGCAATAAATAAAGCGAGGCTGAGGGGCCCTGAGGTGGAATTAGGATGCTAGCTTTTGCTCCTGGATCTATGTTCTGCAGCCCTTTCCCGTGCAGGGAAAGTGGACGGCACCTGCATGTCAGAGATCGTCTCAGACCGGCACGGACTTTGGAACTGCTGATTAAGCTGACACAGTAGGAACACACACGTGCTATGCTTAGGAAGAGAAGAGATGTCAGAGACCAAGGCTGTCTGACAGCTGGGACAGGACTTCATGGGGGCCAGTTACCACATACAAATTATGGTTGACTCATTGGAACCAATCTCTTAGAAGGCTGTGGCAGAGCTAAGCGTGTTAGTTCACTTATCTACAATGCAGACTACGGTAAACCTGCCTTTCTAAAACAGCCTATCCTATCTTTGTTGGGCTATCTCTTTGCTAGGGTAGAATGGCAGTCTGAATTAGCAATCAGGTAGTTTCTTAGTCCACAAATAATCTAAGCAAAAGACACAGAAGATGCATAAGAGAAGTCCACTGAAGACATTAAACTTTGCAAAGCTGCTCCAGCCTCACAATAGGGTCCACTCCCTAAGTACCCAGAATGCTCAGACTGATTAGAGTCTAAGCTTCATAATAAACAGCAGGAACCTTATGGATATGCACCAAACCAGCATGGGGCCTGGGATAAAGGAGGTATTCGAGAATTGTAAAATAAATGAATGAGTGAAAAACGAACACTATGTAGATTTCTCCCTTATAAAAAGCCCACGTAGAACCAGTTATAACAATGTTCATGAGGAAATAGCTAAAGAGAAGAGATACAGCCTCAGAGTTAAAAAAAAAAATTCGAACTCACAAACTATATAGTTGAAGAATGCATTATCTTTGACAATACAAAACCACCATATGACACACAAATCTAAAAGCTATCAGTTTGTCTTATTGATAAATATATTTAGCAAATAATAAATGATTATATTTATTAACTTCCCCTTCCCCCCAAAAGCCCATGCAATGTGTATCATTGCCCCCTTATACTTATGAGGAAACAGTAAGGGATTCCTATTTACATCACAAAGTTAGGGTAGTATTCGATCTTAAACTTAGTATTCAGATTCCCGATTCTTTGTTTCTCCACTACACACATACAGCTGCTAAACAAGCAAATAGTTGGCAGCCCAACATGCTTTTGGGTACCTTACCCCTCCATATCTCCTTTCTTTAAAACCTGCTCTCCACCAGCCACTGCCAAGGAGGCTGGCAAGGTAGCCATGTTATACCCTGTGACACTTCTAGACACAGCTGATTGGCCCAGGGGTGGCCACTTCATGGAAGGTTTGCTGATTGGCTGGCCAGGAACCAATCAGATTCAGATTCACACTTGAAATTTTGAACTCCGAGAACCAGAAGCCACTGTCAGTGGGGGCGGTTATCTCAACTAAAATCCATGCAATCTGGCCCTGACAGAGCAATAGCAGGTGAACGGGCTGCTGTTCTAAGTGAAGAGGAAGAGAATGGAGGTTGGTCTGCAGTGAGAAGTTCACAGGGGGGTTTTAAATCTATATGGTACCCCCAAGAGAGAGACAGAGATTTGAGAGCGGCTGATCTGGCTCATGCCGACTTTCTGGTTCCCAGCTCCTATGAGTCTGGAATGCCCTTCACATCTTTGAGTTCGGGGTAGATATCCCTGCATCCTTTCAGCAGTCTCTTGAGCAAGTTCAGGTGGATTTCTATCCTCTGCTCACTACTCATTTGGGACCAAAGCATGGATTTTGGAGTAGACTGCGATGTGCCAAGTGCCCAAGGCTCAGTTTTCTCACCTGTACAATTTCTCAGCTAGATGGACCAGCGGAGCTCAAAATGTCTTGCCAGCATGATTTGATGCTAGCCCTACAGCTATGTGCCCCCAAGGAAGTGTTCAGAACTCCCAAGGTTATCATGCTGGTACTAGGAAAGAAAGAAGACCCAGAGAAGGAAAGGTGAGGCAGGAAAACAATGAGCCATCTGTTGACTCATATCCTCCCCTGGCCCTTAGTCCTGAGGAGGAGGAAGCAATCCTGGCAAGTTGGAGACTATCAACCAGAGCAACAGAGACCCTGCCATCACCACCCTACAAGGAATCTGACCGGATTGTACCTGCACACAGGTGAAGCCAGTGTGGTCTTTGAGGCATAAGAATGTCCTACAAAGGAGGCATCTCAGATACTGCTGCGTATATGAAGGGGGGAGGGGTTTCCAAGGACAATACAACAGTGGCTGTTGCACGCCTTGCTGGTTGTCAAAGCAAGCACAGCTGTTGAATCTTTCTGCGAGACTTGTCCCTGTTTATCAAAGGAGAAAGAGAGTCATTTCTGCCTGGGTCCCAGGCCCACCGCTTGATCAAAAAGGCTTTCCCTTAAGGTACTCAGGTCCCACTTTGGGTGTTGCTGACTTCTGCCTGCCTATATTCCCTGGAATAGGCTTGTCCTTGGTGCTGTGGGTACACATCACCCTCCTCAGATCCTCTCAGCTGGCGCGTGCCCCCAAGTTCAAAGGAACAATTAACAACATGAGTTCCCATGACCTATGACCACCATGTTGGCAGGTGGGACACAGAGCCATCCTTCCTCAAAGACGTTCCAGGGAGACCTGCGGTCATCTCAACCAGCCTGTGTCTCTCCCCAACCTGTAGCACCACCAACTGCTGGTGACCCAACCCGGGATGACCCGGGATGGGCTGGTTCTCCCCTCCACCTATGTCCTCTGCAGAGGGCAGAGATCCTGGCTGTTGGACTCTAAGAAAATGACTTAACCTCTTAGCCTTATTACTTCAGCCACAAAAGTGTTAAAGGGTCTTCTACCACAGGGGGTCATTCCCTGATTCTGGTAAAATGGTACTCATGAAATGGCACCTGGCATTTACTTTTTACTGACCCTGAATTGCCTTCCAGACACATCTCTCTTTAGACCAAGGAGACTACAGAGCCCTGGCACAACCATACCTCCAAATTGCTCTGTGGCTATGGTCTCAGCCAGAGGGCCTGGACGAGCAGGCCGAGCCAGAGGCTGGTGGACCCCGCCATGAACACTCTACTGAGGAACTTCTAGCCGAGAGAGAGAAGGGGACACAGGCAGAGTCCTGGCTCTTGGCGAGGCGAGGCCCTGGGCAGGGGTGGCAGTGGGGAATGGTGCTAACTGGGGCTACTGCCCCAACCACTGGAGTGGAAATGCCTCAACATGCCCACCACCCACCCTGTCCCAAGGTCAGAGGCATAACAATTGGGTCTTTGTTACAGAGGTCAAAAGCCTCACTCACCACCCCTTCCAAAGCCAGCTTACAGGATGCACAACACACCTCCCCTCCCCCACCTCAGACAGCTTCCTTGAACTGGGACACCACTGTCCCAAGGATCTGCAGTCTGGTCCTTCTGCTTTCTCCTCTCCATCCACTTAGATTCTCTGGTTAAACTGGTTATACACTCAGGCCTCCTGGTTTCTGACAGCAACGGACAGTGTGGGTTTGCACAGTGGACACAGCACTCCAAGGTCCCTGTGCAGATATCTGCTGCTGAGCAGAGATCTCTAAGAGTAAAGACACAAAAGTCCTAGAGAAGTGGAAAAGCCATGTTACGGAAGGCTCCGTAGGTGTCAGGTAGAGAGAGCTCTCCCAGGCAGAGTTCAGACCTGGGAGATGGCTCAGGGAGGTCATTACTCTAGTTCCTGCTTCCAAATAGCCACAAAGTTATCTCCATTTTACAGAAGGGATAACTGAGGCCCAGAGGGATTAAGGGACCTGAAGCTACCCAACCTCAGCCAGTGGTGGACAGAATCCTGCTTCCAGGACCAGTAGCTCTCTCAGAGGGTTGGTGCATCAGACTGGACTGCTCTGGGGAGTCAGGCTGCTGGAGCCCCCTTTCACAGCCATCTGGGACCCCTCAGGAGAGGAGTGCCTCTATGCGCTTTCCAGGTGTGCACTCCGCCACGGCTAGGCAGGGCTTCTGAGTGTCCCTAGGGTCCTGAGCGTGGGATGGGAAGAGAGGAAAGGACGTCTGTCCCTGGGAATCAGTCTCGAGCATGTGGACTTCCTTTTGGGTGGGGTCTTCCCCATCCTGGCCAGTGGCTGGTATGCAGAAACATGGGGGCTCACTCCTCCTGCTGGGCTACATAGCCATGCTGGTGACACACAAGGCAGGTGAAATGGCACAAGGGTCCCTAAGCCAGAACTCTCTGAGCAGCCCTGACCCTATATAGAGAAGTGGGCCCATTTCTCCCCTTGAGGTGAGCTCCAAAACCTCTGTCTCAGCTGCTGCCTCCAATTCTACTATCAGAGATCCTTTCCTTTGGAGGTGCTCAGGGGTTCTGGAGCCAGTCCTCTGTGACAATGCCAGCTTCCTCGGGGCAGGCATGGGAGTGGGGCTGGGTAGGTAGACCTGGTACTGTGACAAAGGTTAAAGACAAAACCTGTGCAGGAAAGAGACGAGGGTGGGCACCTGGAATGCAAGGCTCAGGCCTTAAGCTAGGGGTGTATTTCCATGGGCTGGGGACTGCCACTGCCAACCACCTTGCCAGTAACACCAGGCACAAGGACAAAGCCTGACCTTTCTGAAAGGTCTGTGAAGACCCCAGACCCAGGAGGGCCAGGAGTCCGACCTATGCCAGCATCACAGCTCTGTTTTCAGGGAGCAGTTCCTGAGCCTCCTGCAGCAGTAAGCTGAGCTCACCTCCCCCAGGAGGCCTGCTGGGATTTCCCCCAGCATCTCTACAGCTACTTGCTGCCCATAGGCATAGGAATCAGGGGAAGGGTATGTCCCCATTCTGTTCTGCTTTTGCCCTGAGGTGACTCACTAACTCACTTCCCCACAGTCCATCTGTGCTTCAGGTACTTTGTCTATAGAACGTGTACGGTCACCTTTTGGTCTATCCTCCTTTCAGGGTTCAAAATACTGTAAGGGAATGGAGTAGAAGAGGAAGAGGAAAACAGGCCCCTCCCCTCTCAGAGATTCTGAATATAGCCCAAAGAGGATCCTGTGCAAGGGACCTTCCCCTGCAGCTAACTGAAACCAAAACAAAACACGCTAGGAACCAATTCAAGCCCCAGCAGGATATGGGGAAATTGGTAATGGATGACCCCGCCCTGCCCTTCAGACAGACGCAGGGCCTCCTCTTTCCACCTGCAGAGATGTCTGCTGCCAAGGGCACCAAGGCACTTATGTTCACCTGGTGAGAACTGTGCAAACAGCAGCCCCGGATGGCCAGGGGCAGGGCCCAGACAAGACAAAGCCTCAGCTTGCAATGACAGGGGGACTAGTGTAGCGCGCTGCCTGGCTCCTTTATCCCCCTGCCTGGGCCCTCTTTCCAGGTCCTGGCAGCCTCCAGCTCTGCAGGGGGCAGCCAGCTTCCCCCCCGCCCCCCCACTAGCCAACCGCCACAGGCTCGGCCTTTCCTCAGACAACCCGCCAGGGGCCCAAGAACCCTGGCCCCCACCGTGACGTCATGGCCAGCCTTCCCCACCAGCGAGTCAGCTTCTCTTGCCCCTGCCTGGACCCTGGCTTGGAAGATGGCCCCAACAGGGGAAGCCCCTCGAAGGTGCCCCAGAGCTGGGAGCTACCTTCCCTGTGGTCTCAGTGGGCATGGGGACCCTGAACAGGGGCTAGGAACCTTGTGCTGGCAGCTGCCACCCTGGCCTTGCATGCACACAAACCGGTTAATTTCCCGGAGCTGGGGAGACATTCTTCCACCACCAGGCAAAGTGCTGGCCTGCAGCCCAAACCAACAGGGGAAACTTCAGCCTCCTCGGCCCTCTCCCCACCAGATGGAAATAACGTACAGCTGCAGAGGTGGGGGAGGAGGTAGGGAACAAAACCAGCCAACCGTCTGTCTGTCTGTCCATCCCAGGAGCCAGCCTGGCCATCTGTCTGAGCACTCACCGCTCTCGTTCTTCTCGATGACATCCACCACCTCCCCGGCCTGGAGGCTCAGCTCTGAGTTCTCCTGCTTCTTATAGTTGGACACCACCACGTACTGTTCCAGGATCATGGGCTCGGCGTTGGTGTCGGCACCTGGCGAGGGCAGAAAGCACGCGGTGAGCCAGCGGCCAGCCATGGCCCCGCGGCCGGGGCGCCCCCTGTCCATCGGCCTCGGGGGAGGCTGCTCCGTCGCCAGTGCCGCTGCCGCTCCGAGGGGCCGCCTGCAGCCAGGGCTCGCAGCTCTCTGGGCCCCAAGTACAGGCCATATAGCAAGGCCCCACACCGGCCCGCTGTGCCGCGGGGACCCGGGGACATGGGAGCCGGGCCGGAGTGGGGAGGGACAGCCAGGGATGAGCAGGGGCCCAGGCAACTCAGAGGAAGAGCCTGCCGCTGCGATGAGTCAGTCACAGCCCAGCACGGGCGAGCAGGAGAGGCCTGGTGCAGACGTGGTCTCCCTAGACCCCTCGGCCGGCAGGGGCGGGACGGGAGGGCCGCCCATGAGGGCTGAGGCCGAGCGGAGGAGGGAGAGAGAAAGGCAAGGCAAGGAGGAGGGCTCGTGCCTCTCCCCCAGCCCCTGTGAACCCAGAAAGAAAAAGAGAGGCAGCGGTCCTCCCCTCGGGAGGGAGAGGGAGCGAGCAGGAGAGGAGTCTCCACAGCCCGGGCCCAGGCGAGAAGTCAAGAGGGTTTGAGGCCGCCAATCACTGGGGTTTACTCGCAACCCTTAAATAGAAACACATGAGACCCATCGAATGAGGAGCCAGGGGTGGAGGCAGGGGAGGGGGAGGAGGGCCGAGACTGTTTACTTGAAACCCAAGAAGAAAGTCCCAGCGCCAGCAGCCGGTGAGCCCAGCCCGCCCCCTGCCAGCTTTTCCTCAAGTTCGGCTCCTCCTGCCCCTCGGCTCACCAAGGTGCTGCCAACGAGCCCAAGGGCCTGGTGCGGACAGCTTCACTCTGGCCTGGCTGCTGCCCTCCGGCCACATGGAGACTGATTCAGTCTCCCTGTCTTTGAGTGCTGGGCCTTGTGGTCAGGCTCCAGGAAGCCTGCAGCCACCCCCTCTGGCAGCTGAGGGGTCAACAGGCAGGCCTCTGCAAAGGGAGGGCAGGTGGGCTGGAGGCTCCCTGGAGCGGGCAACTTCTCTGTCCTCCTCAGCCAGCAGAGCAGTGCAATCAATATTCATTAAGCAAGCCCTAGGCTGAAAGGTGGCCAGACTGGGTGCCCATCTCAGCTTACTGGCTGTGTGGCCTGGGACATGCTGCTTAACCTCTCCATGTCTCACTATTTCCATCACCACCACTAGGGTGGAATACAGACAAAATACCTAATGCAGACAAAACTCCTGGACGTGCCTGGCTAGGAGCTGAAAGGATCCACAAACCAGAGACCTACTGGTCACCTCCTACAGGAAGCCTTCCCAGACCACACCCAGCCCAAAGGGAATGCCTAGCACACTTAAACTATGTGTCTACCATCCTATATATCTGCCAATCTCCTGGAAGGCTGGGGGATTCACACCACCTGCATGGCCACAGAAATGACAGAAAGGGTCCCTCAGCTCCATATAGTACATAGTACATGTCAGGCATGTACACTGTCCCGTTTTATCCTTTTTACCTTCCTATTTCACAAAAGACAACCCAGTGGCCCAGAGAGGGCAAGATGCTTGCCTTAGCTCACACAGCTGCCTTGGACAGAACCAAACATGGTTTCAGTTCATGCCCATCTCTCTTTCCATTACAGAACTGCCTCTGATTTCCCTTTCCAGACACCCTTTCTTCTAGCACAAAACTGCCTGGGGAACTTTTAAAGAATACTGATGCCTGGGTCTCCCAGGGGTCCAGCTTTCATTGGCTCGGGGGGTTTTTTCTAGCCACCCCCTCCTCTCCCATGGTTCCCATGCACCGCCAGGGGAGAGAAGCACTGCTTAGACTTTTGGGTCTTCCGTTGAGGAAGGTCCCATCCAATCCAGGGGAGGGAGCAATGGAAGGAACGAAACCCACTACCCCTGATGGTTTCCTCCTGTAGGGTGTGGGCCCTACAGCCCCCGCTCACCCTCTGGAGACCAGGAAGGGACTCTGTCCCTGCCGAGTCCTGCCACATGGGCGTGCACACGCACAGCCCCGCGCAGCTCCACTAAAGCCAGGATTGTATTTCAGGCAGAAAGGCAACCACCAGCAGGGCAGCAGGGCCAACCGCTCTGCGCTCAGATGGGGCCAGTCTTTGGGCCTGTCCCTGCCCACCTGACATGATGCTGACAGAGGCTACCTCCCACTGTGTCCCTGGGGGGACGCCAGTGCCCCTGTGGCCAAGAACTCTTCTTCAGTGCACCCAGCACAAAAAGGGCCAGCCCCTGCCCTGTGAGATATGGGGGCTCCCTTTCCAGTTTGTGGGAAAGGAAAACTCCAGATACAAACAGAAAAGAGGAGTTCCCAGAGGCTTAGAGAGCTTCCAAATCCCAAGAGCCCAGATTACACTGACACTTAGCAGCAGGCCCTCAGTGCTCACTCGTGGTCAGCACGATGCCAAGCACCTGACTGCATCGTTCTGCCGTCTCCCTGGATCCTCGCAGCAACCCTACGTGGTAGGATCTGTTAAAGACCCATTTTACACACAGGCACACTGAGGCTCATGAAGGTAAGCTATTTTCCTAAGGTCATACAGCTAGGACTTGAACCCAAGCCCACGAGACACAGCCTCTTGTGTTTTGAACTTCTCTACTATATGCCACCTACAGAGAGCCACTGATCCCTGTATTTAATAAAGACTGGAGTGTGGGATCCTTGCTGACTGTCGCTGCATCTGTTGCGCAGACCACAGGGCCCATTAGGTCGTAGGCATTCAGCAAGTGTTTGCAAAATGAATGAAATGAACAAACAGGTGGACAAATGAACAGAGTGATTTAGTGGTTTGTTTTGAGCCAGTACTGATAAAGCAGACAAGGCCTTGCCTCTGAAATTCAGGAGAGCGAGACAACTATGTAAAGGAAAAAGGGGAGATGGGGAAACAGAGGCACAGAGGAGCAAGGACTGATGAGCTTGTGGCCAGAAGCTGCTAGAGAGGACAAGCAGGGCTGCTAGGGAATGGAGAGACTTCAGCTTATTTTAATCCAAGCCAAGAAAATCTGAGGCAAGATTTCAAAGAGGGGAAAAATTTCGCCCCCCAGCCCCTTAGAAAGTTGGCCTACGCTTTCTGAAGACCGACATTTGGCCACACGGATAGAAAAGTTAAGAGAATGCTCTTCAAGGATTCCAGAGCACAGAAGACAGGCGATGGCACTTCCTGGAGGCTACCGCAAAGGCTGCGGGATGGACAGATGGACACACAGACACTCTGCCCTCCTGGCTGCTCCCCCCTCCTCCAGTGCATGCAGCCAAGCTCACTCTCACTGGCATCTGCCCCTTAGGGTGTTGCCTGCCCAGGGCTGCCTGGGCAGGCGTGAGCTGGGAGCAGGTATCCAGATGAGAAACCACTCGGCAGGCGGACCGGTGGGTGATGTCATCCCACAGAGGCTGCTTTGGATCCCCTCCCAGCCAAGGCCTGGAAAATTGGGGGCTGGAGGAGGCAGCCCAAAGGAGGAGGGGCAGGCGCAGTGGATGAAGCCTCTAGTCTTTTGATGGGAAGGGTGTGAGAAGAGCATGGTGAAGGGGTGTACCCCTTCTAGAGAGGAGAGCCCTTCCGGTTTGCAGGGACTTTGTACAGCCGCATCCAGGGATGGGCCCCATGGAACACAGAGCCCCTGGCTGGGTCTGCTAGGGCCCTGCCCCACACCTGTGTTCCTCCTATACCACCTGGCTGGACCCCTGGCTCCTGCCCGATCCTGGCTGCCAACTTAAACTTCTAAATGAGGCCTTTGCCAAGGCAGTCCCCTGCTCTAACACCTTCAATGGGTCCCTGCCTACAGAATAAAGGCCAAATTCAAGCTCAGTCTGACAATTTGAGTCTCCCGAGTTCCCTGACACATACCCACGCCCCGCCCCCTCCTGGCAACACTCATGATTCAGGACACATGTCTTGAGGGCACTGTGTGCCCACTACACTGGTTTCTGCAGGTTCTTATTTCCAAGCCTTTGCCTTAGCTGTTCCCCCTGCCTGGAACGCTGTCCCTTCTACCAACTCCAATTCTGCTCAAGCATCTCTGACCCTCCGGGAGTCGCCTGATGACTCCAGCCATGGTGTCCACTCCCATCCTCTGCTGGATTTTTGTGGGGCACTGTGCCCCAATCAGATTGTGTGCCTGAGACCGGAGTCTCCCTGAGGAGAGTACGTGCCCAGAACTGGCACTGGCCCCAATTGCCTGAGATTCATGACGTGAAAGCATAAAATGTGAGTCTGAGAGTCTGAGGTCCAGTCCTGCTTTGCCCTTACCAGCTCTGTGACCCTGGGAAGGACACTTAACCTCTCTGAGCTTTATCGTCCTCATTTGTAAACAGGTACAAGTACCTACCTCAATGGGCTGTTCCGAGCATGGAATGAAGTTACAGAATTAACACCCCAAGTAAACTATAGACAATGTTTATAAAACAAACAGGAAATGGGAGATTTGGCTGGGGGGGTGGGAAGCAGGAGGGGTTCAGATTCTCCTGCAGCCTCAGAACCAGCAGGGAGCTCAGGGCAAGGGCCACTGGCTCCGGGAAAAGGGTGGCTGCGGCTGTGTCCCTGAAGCCTGCCTCTGTCCAAGCCCACCTCCGGGCAAGCACTGTTTACTTGCCAGGCTAGAGAGCTGGGTCAGAGCCCCCTGGGCCCACTCTGGAGTGGGGGTGCCAGGCTATGCAGCCGGAGGCCTCTTACCTACGAGGATCCCCCACATCAGCCCCTTACTGTCTCCTCCACTCTCTGACACTCCGGATGGGGAAACCAAGGTCCAAAGAGAGCTGGCAGCTTGCCCAAGACTTCAGCCCTGAACTCCCAGTCTGGCTGGTTTTCCCCAGCCCACACTTTTCCCCTCAGCCTCTCACTGCAAACAGCTGGGCTCATCTTGAGAAACCAAGCCCTGTGGTGGCCCCCACCCCAGGCTCCTCATGTTCTCCTTGACCCCTCCCCCAACCCTGGCATCCCACCAAAGGTCCCTCCAGCTCCTTACAACGGGTTCCTCCCAGGCTGGGCTGGGCCTACCGGCTCCTCCATAGGCCTCTGGGCGGCCAGGCTATACGTTTCATGAATAAAATGTATAGATGTGCGCCAAGTGGGCTCTGGCTCACTGGCTCGTGGAGAGGGGAAAAAGGGACAGGAGCCCAGTGATTAGTCAGGCCCAGGCCCTCGTCACAGACAACACTAGAAGGATGGCTGCAGGAGCGTGCGTCAGGGAAGGGGTCCTCCTGCCTGTTACCTTAACCTTCGCGTCCCTCCCAACACGGCTACCTCCCAGGTTCCTACCCACAGCTGTGGTGGGCTGGGGCCAGCCCCTCTGACATCTGACCCTTCTTCCTTGTTCCCCAGCTCCCAAGCTTCAATTTCTGCTCTCAGGTTTGGTGGTGGTGGTGGTGGTGGTGGTGGTGGTGGTGGTGGTGGTGGTGGTGGTGTGTGTGTGTGTGTGTGTGAGGTAGCACGCTTAGAAATGGAGGGGCTCCTAGAAGACCCTCTGAAATTCGCATCTGTCTGCCTGCCACTATCTCCCTCTAGCAGCTGAGAGCCCTGGTCTCTCTCCCACGGTCCCGTTAGACCATGGGCTAAAGGGAAGCCTCTGGTCCCCAGCCCAGCTCTGCCTAGGCCCAAGGTCCAGGCCCAAGTCCCTGAGGGCCAATCCTGCACCAGGAAGCCCAAAGCCTGGCAAAGCCACTGAGGCAGAGGCAGCTCCAAGCTCCGGGGCTCCGAGGCTGTTGCCGCTCCCCAGGGAGGGCCCCTGGAAACCAGGCTGGTGGGTGCTGAGACTTGGGCTCTCCACTGCAAGGTAACTGCCAGAAGGGACACTGACCACCTTTGGCTGGCCCACCTCCCAGGGATGACCAGCTGAGGTCACGTACAGGATCGTGGTGGCCTTACCATCACCTGCACACTTTGCACGTGCCAGGCTCCCTGGGAGCGGGCAGTGCACTGCTCAGGGAGGTTAAGTTTACTCCACCAGCACACGGCAGAGCCAGGGACAAACCCATACACTGCGAGGCTGAAGTGCATTCGTTTACACACTGTGCAATGTGGTCATCAAAGGCTGTGAGGTTGGACCTGGGGCCTAGAGAGGGCTGAAAGGAGGACAGCGAGTACGGCTGGTGGAAGGGCAAGGGCAGGGGGCGGGGGGAGGGTGGGGGCAGGGGACGATCGGCATGCCGACAAAGGGCTGCTCCACGCCACAGGGAAGCATGCGGACAGCGGCCGGCGGGCACCGGCTCCCACACGTGCGTGTCCCCGACACACATGCTCACACACATGCACTCAGGGCAGTACCTGTCACGTCCTTCTTGGGAGACTCAGCCCAGCTGGAGAGCCACACTTCCGAGTCCCCCGAGAGCAAGCAGCAGCAGGAGAGAGAGGAGAATCAGAGGAGGAGAGAGAACCGTTAGGCAGGCAGGAGGTCCACCGGGCAAGTGGCTACAGGCGCCGCTCTGGGCTGGCGGCGGAAGGCGGGGGAGGGGAGGGGAGTGATTTCCTGGCCCTGGGCTGGCTGCTGGGCGTGGGCCTGAGTGATTACAGAGGCGCTGGGACACAGCCGGCTGGGACGGATGGGGATAATGAGGTGTCTGCCGAAACGCAGGCATCCTCTGGAGCACAGAGAATCCTACACAGTCCCTGCCTGGAACCGGGCCCGCGGGTTATCACTGCCCTGGAGAAAGCAGCCTGGGCCTTTGTCTCTGGCTGTGTGGGTGGGAGGGTGGGTGGCCACACAGGGCCTGGTGGCTCCAAGGATCCTCACCAGGCCATCAAGCTCAGCAGCCTGGACCTGGATCCTCAAACATCAGGGCTGGAGAGTGCCAGGCCAGTCTCTAGTCTTGAGGCCCCACACCACTGAGCTCTGATGTCTTGTCCAGCCCTTGACCCAGTCCTACCCAAGGAGGAAGAGAGGCCCTGTCAGGATGGACGGAAGCAGCCTCACACCCCAATTCCAACCCAGAAGGACAGGGACCTTTAGCGACCATCGGAGATGAGGTCTCTATTTCAGGCTTAGACAGTCATGTCTGATCTGATCTCAGTTTCCTTATCTGTGAAATAAGGTTAGAAGTTACCCTCCTGCCAAGACAGAGTGAAGTCAAAGCACGTATAAGAACAATATGTGATATAAGGCAGAAAGCTCTTAGTCTAATCAACAGTGTGAATAACTCTAGTGTATCAGAAAGTCAACATGTAACAAACACTGATAGTCTACCTATGGTATACAGTGGCTCATTCCCTGACAATCCCTTGAGGTGGGTATGCAGTTTGGCCCCATTTTACAGGGGAGGAAACTGGCCCAGGTTCCCACGAGCACAGAGTAGCAGAGCTGGAAATGGAACCAGGTCTGGGATCACACCGGGCTGGTGCTTCCTCTGCTCAACTTTTCATTGGTTCCAAAGGAGGACAGTGTTGGTTGCAGGGGCAGGGGCCAGTGAGAAGCAAACACTGAGATGCAAGTCTGAGAGGCACCCGTGCCAGCCAGGAGAGCTGCCTGATCCAATGACACATAGTAATGGTAATCACAAGAGCAGCAAAGGTTCATGCAGCATTTACCATACACCAAGAATCCTGCTGAGCACTTACATATAGTAACACATTTGTCTTCCAGAATAATCCTACAAGGAATAGCTACTCCCTCCAGCATGCAGATGAGGAAAATTAACCAGAGAAGTTGAGTAACTTGCCCAGGGTCACGTAGCTAGTACAGTGTCCATCTTGCATGGGACCACAGACTTGAGGCGATCAGTTGATGCTACACACAACTTAAAGCACCTAATTCTCCCACGCTCAGCAAGTCACCTTCTGGTCCTCATTGTAAACCAGCAGTGAGGGGCTCTGGTAGAGGGGTTTAGTGACTTTGGAGTCTGACTGTGTAGATTCTTCCTTTGGAGAGACTGACTTAGCCTCCTTGAATCTGTTCCCTCACTTGTAAAAATCGATATAGATGATATATTTACTTTCCAGGTTGCTATAAGGATTAATGAAGTAATATGCAACAAGTGCTCAGCATAGCACCTGCACAGTCAGTGCTCAACGACTGTTAGCTACCATCGGCACCATCTCCCAGGAGCTTGGTTCAAACCAACCTCAGGGCACCAGGGAAATCCTACTGGAGCTTCAAGGAGGAGAACCAGACGGTGTTCAACACTGGGTGTGCCAAGAAGACGATGGCACCCGGCCAGTGATGCCTTCCCATGGACACCCCCAAACATCAGGTCAGCTGGAAGCGGGGGTGGAGGGACTCTGAAAGATTGCACCCCAAAGGCAAACATTCTACGGCCAGAGCCTCTCACCTGGACTCACAGCCAGAAGCCATCCCAGGCAGGAGCTATGGGGCCCGGCTTTGAGGCCCTGGTAGGGCTGACACAAGGCAGACACACCTCTGAGGCTTGACGCTGCCGTGGCCTGAACTCTGAATGCGGGGCCTCATTACCTGCTGCTCCCTCTTGCTGGGGGTATGACTCCCTTGTGCTGAACCCCAAATGTGGCCAAGCGGTCTGCCACACTGCAAGGCCATCGGCACCACCCCCGGCAGGCCGAGCACCAGGCCCGCCACAGCCCCATCGGGCCCCACTCCGCCCTGCGCCGACCCAGCTGAGAGGGTCCACATCTCTGTCCACCTCTGCTGCATCTGTTACTTGTACACCTTCCATTTTCGCTTCTTTTGGGTTCTTCAGAAGGAAAACTTTTGGGAAATGTTAACCTCCTTCAGTGAGCCAAGGGAAATTATCTGGCTCAGGCCTTGAGAACCCAGGAAGGCTGGTTTTGTGAGAACAGGGGTTAACACTCTTGCTGTAAAGGCCAGGGTCAATACTGAAGGCTCTGCGGGCCATGAGGTCTCTGTCCAGAGGACTCACCTTTACTGTCACAGTGCAAAAGCAGCCCCTGACAGTCTGTAGAAGACTGAGTGGGCCATGTGCCAATAAAACTTTACTTACAAAACAACACGGTGGGCTGGGGTTGGCTTGTGGGCGGTTCTTTGCCAACACCCATGCTAGAAGATGAAGGGGAGCTGCTGTCTTCATCAATGGGGGGTACCCCCAAATCCTAGGAGAGAAGTAGGGGCCCTTGGCCCACCTAGACTAAATGCACGTAAGTTTTCTGCCACTCCGGTGATTTTTTCAGTGATCGTCTTGAAGGGTCTGATGCCCTTCCAGGCCCTTGGGGTTTGGGCATTTGGGCAGGGAGTACGGAGCAGACAGGAAAAGATCCCTCAGCCTCTGGAACCTGAGCCCCACTGCTAAGGGTGGGGTACCCTCAAGCTCATGCCCACCCCCAGCAGTCCCCAGAAGCAGGCCTTCCCTTTGCTCTCCTAAGGAAAATGGGAAAGGGACCAAAATGAGCCTGTCTTTTTAAAAACATGATTTATTTCCCAGTCCCCTGGATCTGCGGAATTAATCCAGTTCTGCTGCTCCCACCCCAAATCTCTCGCCACTTTGAGTGCCTTGTCTCCAGCCCACCAGAGCGAGCCCTCTCCCAGGGTGGGAAGGACGCCCCACCCCCGCCTCCTTACGGTGAACAGAGGGCCTCTGGCTCACACAGCCTGGCCCTCCAGCCAGGAGGCAGACGAGGCTGCTGGCTCGGGACTGGGAAAGTGGAGACAGAGGGACGGGACGAGGGAGCAAGGGGCAGGCACAGCCAAGCGAGCAGCTGTGACCGACACGAACCAACTGCTTCCTGCCCTCCCGCAATCTCTCCCACCCTCTCCCCAGTGACGGAACCAAGGGCCTTACAGCGCAGCTTCAGGGCAGCAGAAAGAGAGGGGCGCCAGACTGGGAATCTGCACACCTGGTTTTGCTGAGAATCAGCTCTGTGACCTTGAGCAAGTGGCTTGACTTCTCTGGGCCTCAATGCTTACATCTGTAAAATCAAGCACTTGGGCCTAGCGATACCCACGGTACTTGTGTGATGTTCTAGACTCTTTCAGCAGAAACCTGCTAGTCTCCATGATGCAAGTGCTCCACAGCTGAAACGAATCTTTCTAGAGCAGCAGACCACCTTTCCAGGGAAAACCACTTAAACACATGCTCAATATATGGAAACTCAAGTGAAAAAAGCAGTTAATTCAAGAGACAAAAAGCCAGAGAACAGAGGCAAGAATTCTTTTAAGATCTTGGTTCTTGCGCTCACCCTGCCACTCAGCTCACTAATCCTGGGGCATTTGGGCCCTATCTCTGGGTCTCTTTTCCTTCTGTAAAACAGGGATAAAAGTACTTACCTCATCTTCTTTGTAGGGTTGTTTTAAGAGTGAAATGACCTGATGCCTGTGAAAGATCTTGGATGGGTAGGAACTAGGCTTTTGGGGCAGAATGGGAGTGAGTGATGGGGCTGAGCTGGTGACTAACGCTGTGTGTTCCAGGAAGGCAGGAGGTGGGGAGATAGGGTCCCTCGCTTGGCCATCCCACGGTCCTCCTGGCCCAACTACGGCCAGTGCTCCCGTCCTGTAAGATCAGCAAGAATCCAGGCCCTGAGAAAACCAGGTGCCTGCAGGTCCTGGCCAAATATGGAGACCCGAGGACACTTCTTACATGCTGAACCTGCTTTTTGTCAGGCCCAGGTGATTGTGAGAAATCAAAGAACAGCACAGGTGCCCCCGACTAGAAGGATGCTCCCCCCAAACACACAAGCGCCCGAGTACTCCATAAACACACACCTGGGTAGCGTGAAGTTAGGAAAGGGACGGGTTCCCAGCATGGCTTCTCTTAACCTCGAGTAACTCCAGAGCAGAGCGAGGTGGGTTCAATTTGCCCAAATTGAGTCTCAAACCATTGTTTCCAGGAATCCTTCCCTGGTGTAAAGCGAGTCCCACCCATCCAAACTAATAAATCCAGAGTGGGCTGTGAGCCCAGGTGGGAGAGACAGAAGAGCGGCCAGCAGCACAGAGTCCTCAGAGAGTGAGAGCCAACCGAGGGCTTGGGACCAGGGCAGGGTCACACACCGCATCGGCTTCCACAGTGCTGCCTTGGGAGGGGAGAGGCAGGGAGGGGCCCCAACTGGAATGAGCACCCCTGTTTTGTCCCTGTCCTTTTATTCTTTGGTTCCAGTGTGCTTGAGCCCTCCAGACCCTGCCCTCCTTGGAGTTCTGCCATTCTTCCCTCACTGCAGCCTTGACCTGGGGTCTGAACATCTGCTACAGCCTAGTCTTTCCTCCCCTTTTGTACAGCTAAACTTTGCACAGGGTTGGGTTTCTTGGGTCTCCTACAGGCTCCACATTTCTTTTCCTTTTTAATTCTTTTAACATTTATTTTTGAGAGAGAGAGAGAGAGACACAGAGCATGAGCAGGGGAGAGGCAGAGAGAGAGGGAGACCCAGAATCAGAAGCAGGCTCCAGGCCCCGAGCGATCAGCACAGAACCCGATGCAGGGCTCGAACTCACAAACCACGAGATCATGACCTAAGCCAAAGTCGGACAGTTAACCAACTGAGCCACCCAGGTGCCCCTCTCTTCCTTTTTGACTGAGCCACCGGGAAACTCAACCACTGCCTTCAGGCCCTCAGCTAACTAGGGCCCGAGAGCTGCTCGCTCCACCACTAAATAGCTTGAGATGCTACTTTGCCAGAAGCGGAGCATGCCCCTTATTGGAGGCGGGGCGCTGTCTGGTCACAGGCATGAAGGAGCTCAGATCTTTACAACAGCCCTCCAAGGCTAAGAGTCCTTCACAAAGAATACTTCCTTTACAGAAAGAAGTGCAGTTTGGCCTATGTGATATATCCACGTTAGGGGGTTTTAAATAGGTCTCTGTATTCCAAGCAGCAGAAACTGAGGCACGATGGTGAAAGCGATAAGAATACCATCTGGGGGAAAAAGCACGGCAAGAATTAAGATGGCTAAGAAAGAAAATGAGCAAGAGTTCAAACATGAATTCCAATCCGAAGCTATGTGGGGGCAAGTTCGGAAGTATACAGTTGTAAGGTGTGTGAGGATCAGCTCCATGCACTTGATCCAGGGTGAGCAGCAGCCTCCAGCTCAACGTACTTAGGGCACAACCAAAAAAAAAAAAAAAATCATGCCTGCACTAGCCAAGACCCCCTGGCCCTGCCTACTCTCACAGCCTCCAAAGTGAGGCTAGCTTCAGGTGCATGTGATCAGGCTGTCCCCCAGGGCCCCACACTTAGAAGCACCCCCCCCCCCCCGCTTGGTTCAATGCTCTTCTGTCCCTCATTTGAAATCTTTAATCATTTGTGACCAAGAGGCCCCATAATTATGTAGCTGGTCCTGCCCAGGGCCACAGAACTCTGAGCTAAGTAAAGAGAAAAATACTCAAGAGTAAATTTGGTAGGGCTGGATTTCTGATGCATATCACTTTAAAGACAGAAGGCAAATCCTAAATGGGAAGACTGGCCATTGTTTGCTCCAGGCCCCCTCCCCCACCTCTGGCTTCTTGGTGGTATCCCAAAGGCTAGAAGAAGCATGTGGGGACTGAGGACCAGGGAGGGCAAGAAATCTGTCTAAGAAGACACAGCAAGTGAGTGGCAGGGCTGAGGGCTAGACAAATTATACCAGTTCCCACTTTCTAATACTCATGCTAGGCACTGGCTAAACATTTTCTGAGCACTAATTTTAATCCTTCCAATAATCTGTAACTTACAGATGCAAAAAGTGAGGCTCTTCCCAAGGCCCCACAGCAAGACTTGAGGCAGACTTGGGCCCAGGCAGGCTGGCTGGGAACGGGGAACAAAGGGGCCTAAAACAGGGGACTGCATTCTCTGGATTCTCCCCAGCCATTGGCCAGTGGCTCATTTTTCTGTTGGGCTTCCCTTTGTACATGCAGCCATATTCCTATTCATTTTGCTCTCAATAAGAAGGGGTCTGCCTCCTTCCCCAGGATTCTGTCTTTCCCAGAATCCAGAGTCTGCGTGGGGGCAGCCCAGCCCAGGGCAGGAATGTACTACTGCCCCTCGGGTCACTGAACTATGCAGTCAGAGAACAGTCAGTTTCCCTGCTCAGGTGGGGAATGGGGTGGGGTGGGGGTTGGGCTGGACCTGGAGCCATTCCACAGTCCCTCAGAGACTAAGTCCAAGGGCACCGCCTAGACCACGGCTGGGGGCAGCAGAGACAGCCCAGCTCTAGTGGGTGTGGGCAGAGGGGCCACGGATGCCTCTGAGAGCACTGCAGCTGCCCGGGGGGTAGGGGGCGGCACACAGGTCTGCCCTCCTCCCTCCACCCTGCTGAAAAGATCCAAAGCATCCGGGTTAAAGACAGGTGCTGACGTTAGCCAGAGAAGCCGTGGGTGGACAGAGGGGTGCTGGGTGGGGAGGCTGGCAAGGTTCTGAGCCTCACTCCCAGCAGCTGCTGCCTGACCCCATGGCATCCCCTTGGGTTGCGGTCTCCCCCTCAGTTCTCAGGTTCTCACCTCTTCCCATGCCGGGGCGGTGGTGTGCAGAAAAGAGACAAACTTAGCACTGTTCAGAGTTCCAGGATCCTAGCCACCTCCCCACTCCCCGGGGTGGTCTGCCTTGGTGGTCCTCTCCCACTTACTGGGATATCCCCCTCCTGTTCCCCCACCCACCAGCTCCCCCAGCCAGAGCCAGGATCTGTGAGGATGAGGCAGGAGCAGAGAAAAGGGCCAGGACTGCGAGATGAGGTGAGCAGAAGCTGGTTCCCAGCCCCCCAGCCCTGGAGCCCCTGTCTCCCTGGCTCAGTCCCCATGAGAGCCATGCGTGAGCAATAGGGATCAACAGCAAGGGACCCAGGACCAACATTCCTACCTGGGGGCCACAAAAAGTGCAATGCCTTCTTTCCTCCAGACTGGACTCCTTGCTTTCAGATTATCAGGTTATTATTATTTTTTTAATGTTTATTCATTTTTGAGAGAAAGAGAGAGCCAGCAAGCGAGCAGGGGAGGGGCACAGAGAGGGAGACACAGAACCTGAAGCAGGCTCCAGGCTCTGAGCTGTCTGCACAGAGCCTGACACAGGGCTCGAACTCCCGGGCTGAGCTTAAGTTGGAAGCTTCACCGACTGAGCCCCACCCCGCCCCCAAGGTACCCCAACTGCCGACTATTTAATAAGCATCCCCCATGTGCACAGCAGGGCTATGACAAACTGACTCCCTAACAGCTGTCTCCATGCTTGGGGCACAGGGGCACGGCTATCTACCCAGGCGGTCCTGTCTGCATGAGGAGTCGTGTGGGTTTGGGAGGCAGGCAGCTGCCTGGGACTGTCAGGGCTGCCCTGGGTATCAAGTGTATCCTCACTCCCTGAGGCTGCTGAGACCCAAGTGCAGGGCAGGCTGAGGCCAGACACAGCAGGCCGCACCCCAGGTGGACGTCTGTGGGGGGCGATGCAGCAGGACAGAGTCCTGAAGGCCTCGCATCTGTAAAGAGACCCTCCTTTGGGGCAGGACTCACAATGCTTCAGCTGACATGTGGCTGGACACTGCCATCGACTGGAGCAGGACACGGGTGGGGATGAAGGGCCGAGGGGTAAGGGCAGAGTTTACTCCTGAATGGAGACTGAGGATGACCCACTCCACAAGGCCTGCCAGCCTCCCTCATCTTGCCCTGCCCTGAGCAGGATCTCTGTACTGTTCCCTGACTGTGTCAGCTGGCTCCAGAATGTATGGCCAGTGCTGCAGTTCTAGCAAGTACCTGGCACGCAGTAGGTGCTTAACCACAATTTGTTATGAGTCTCTCCAATCAGATCTGAAGTTCCTTCAAGCTCTTGTCCCTGTCAGCATCCTCACAGTACCCTGAATGCTGTAGGTGGCGCCCAGTAAGTCCTGAGTGGCTGATGGAAGGGTACACACTCAGTGCACTCAATCCCGAGGGCTTTGTGGGGAAACTGAGCCCCAGCTTCCCTCACTGACCTGGGGTCCTCTTGGCACCCAGGGCCCTGAATTTTCTCTAGACCAGGTTTTGCCTTCTGAGCCACAAACAGGCCTTCTCAGGCTGGGGTAAGACCCTGAGCCTAGCTTGTGTTAGGCAGAGAGGCTCGTGGAAAGCACCCCCACCCCCATCTCCTGCCTCCCCAGGCCCGGCAGAACATCCCTAAAAGGCTCTGGTCCAGCATCTGCTGTAAAGCCCTTCAAAGAGATTATTTAAAAAATGTATCCATAACCAATATGGTCTATGGCAAGATGGATGTTGCAGGAAATGGGCGTCTGAGCAAGAACAACTGGCTTATCTATGATGTCTGCTGGGAGCAGTGCTCAGCCGGGCTTGGAGCAGCCCCCCACGGTGTGTGCCAGGAACCCCTGGGCCCCTCCTCACCCCCAGCCGCCTCGTGCTCCGCATGGGTCTGGACCAATCCCCTGAGCGCTCAGCGCCACGTCAACAGAGCAGCAGAGTGTGTGCTCTCGCGCGCGTGCGTGGACGTGTGTGTCTGTGCCTGCGCCCACATCACTGCTTGGGAAATCCCCACATCTGGCTCACACGTGACCGGGCTATTCCCAGAAGGCACAACTGGGAGGGCCTGGAGGACAGCTGGGGGTCAAGAGTGTGTGAGCTCTCTGGGGAGCACAGAGTTTTAACCCTTTGGCACCAGAGCACAGGATCCGTGGCTAACACTGACTTTCTACCCCCCAGGAAAAGTCAGGAAGGAGACCAGTGCTCAGAGGGCCCTGTCCTGGCTCATTATGGAAGTATGGGGAAATGGGACCATCCTCTGGGTCCCCCTGGTCTGCATCTGTGATATGAAAAGGTTGTCCTTTTCATATCTGTCTTTCTCTGTCCTATCAGTCCTAGGCAATCATCAACCACTGCGGAGACTCCCTGGCTGGGTATTTCTTCCCCAGTGGAGATGTCAGTCAGATATTTAATGAGCACCTCTTGGTGCCGGGCACCTAGCTAGGGCAGGCATGGCCCTGGACCTGTATGGAATCCAGATTCATGCTCTTTCACAGGCAAGGACATGCGTTCTGCAGGGGACAGCTGGAAGCCAGAGTCCTCCTGATGATAAGGAAAGGGTCAGAGGTGGCTCTTAGGGCAAATTCTCCCCAGCCCAGGCACACGGATTAATTTTATAATTAGAACTTTGTAAGCTTCAACAGCTTTAGCAAATGAGTGGCCATCTGCAAGGGCATCTCTGAAGTAGCACCAGCCAGTAGGTACTGCGGGATGTGGCAGACAGGCCCTAGCCCGGTTCAGAAGCCGTGGCACCGCCACTGCAGAGACCGGCCAGATGTCCTCTGTGCGGCCTCTCTCCCTCTTCTCCAGGCTGACTCATTGAAAAGCCTCAGTGAACCCGGGGTGGAAAGCCTTGCTTGGCACCCCCAGGCAGGGCTATGTGGCTCCCATGGGGAGGCTCCCTCTCACTCTGCCCCACCTCCGTCACAACGCTTGGACGTTGGATCATAACTGCTGTTCACTCTCCTACCTCCTCCACAACCGACAGTCTGAGGACAAAGACCTCATCCTATCCATCCTGCATCCCTGCTTCTGCTGCAGGGCCTGTTAGGAGACGTGCCCAGGTGTCTGTCGGCGAAATCTACAAGGCAGCCATGACAGAGCCAGTGAGGTCTGCTATGGGTATGGCAAGAATCACCTCATCCTAGCAGAAAAGTCTAGCACCAGCATCTACTCAGAAACCCACTTCCTATCAGTTCAGCCTCTAAGGGCTCCCTGCCACTAGTGTCGACTAAGCTGTGCGCTCAGTGCAGAGAGCATGCCCGAGGTCATCAACGCAGCTGAGAAAAGAGCCCTCTTCATCACAACCCTGTGATCAAATGCAAGTGAAAGCTGATGGAGGGCTCTTGGCATTATGAGGCTCCAGGGAGGGACGGTGCATGGCAGGGAGGTGACAGACCAGAAGAACTTGTCCCATCCCGAAAGATCTGCCTTAAGGGGAGTTAAAATCTGCATGTTTGCAAGATTTCCCCAGGTGGCCACCTCCGATGCACAAAAGACAAGTCTTAGTTTGGCCTCTTGTCACTGGCCTGTCATCACAGGTTTAGAAGGACCTCACCCTCCTGCCGGAAACAGTTATGCACCCAAACTGACCCTGATCCAACACTCCAGCCCCCAGATGCCAGTGGGGTCTCCTACAACGCTGCACCCATTGGCCAGAAGTGGTGTTGGGGGAAGGATCACCAGGAGGTGACAGCTCTTCCTTCTGAGCACAGGGAAGGGAAGGGACTTTGACACGGCCCAGTTTCCTCGGAACGCGACTCCAGTTCTAACATTAACAAACACGTCTTCATACTGGCTGCCTGGGGCACGCGTGGCAATGACTAGATCCAGGGGGCAAAGCAGAAAGAGTCAGGGAAAAATGCCCCCCCCCCCCGCAAACGTCTAATTTTTACTGAAACTTTGGAAAATTTTTTCTTTGCCTTCACATTTCAGAACTGACCAATTATAAAAATGCCACGAGCCAACAAAGTTACACACGCTACATTTCTGTTTCTAAACAAAGTAACTTTAGATCAGAAAAAGGTGCTAAAACAATAAGTAATGCACATTTCCCCCAAATCTTTGTTTTTCCACTGGCTTCATCATTACTGGAAATGCTGCTGCTTTTGTCACATGTCTATAAACCAAAAAGCCGAAGTGAGGAGCACATTATTTTCTGGCTGACGGCTGTGGTGGGCAGCATTTCTTTGCTGGACCACAACGTGGGTGTTTCCTACCCCCAAGAAGACAACCTTGTGGAAATAAAAGGCAGACGGAGTCTCGTCACTGCCTCCTGATGAGGCCAGGAGGGAATCCAGGACTGGGCAGGCCCCTCAGCCATTCTCCCAGCCCTGACTGCTGGGCCACTGTTCTTTGTCCTTGGACGGGTCCCCCTTTCCCTTGGTGGCCCACCCCCTGGCCCAACTTGGGAGACCACCGAGTGCTCCTTCCAGGCGCAGCCCCGTCCGGTCGCAGTGCATCGCGAGGACACCGATGTTTGTGCAGACTTGCTGCCTGTCTACCCCCAATATCGTCATCAACCCACAGGATGACACATCTCAAAGTCAACCCTGGCTTGATCCCAGGAGCCCCCCTGAGCCCATCAAAACTGCGAATTCCCAGGCACCGCACCCCCCCCCCCCAGATGCTGATTCAGCAGGTCTGGAGGGGGCGGGGGGGGGGGGGGCGGACTGGGGCCTTGTACTTCAGTGCGTAGGTCCGGGATCTGAAGCACACCTCCAGCCTTTGTACATGCTGTTCACTTGCAGACCATCTTCCTGCTTTCCTGCTAGAGCAAGCTGGCAGATAGGAGCGAGGGGCACAGAGAAGAGCAGGGCCGAGGGGATCACGGCTAGCGGGGGCAGGTGAGGCCAGGAGCCCTCCACATGCGCCCCCCTAACTGTGCTTCACGTCCAGGCCAGTGGGGCAGTGGGGCCGCGCTGCCTCTGGCTGGGGGAGTGGCGGCACAGACACACACGTGAGCAGCATGTTCACTTTCTCCATCCCATCACTGCCACATGGGCTGGCTGTGGGGCTGCCAGATCAATCAGCCTCCTTTCATTTCCAATTAGTTGGCTTTGAACTCCAGGGCTGACATCAGGCCGAGGTCCCAGAGCCATGAAAATAAGAATTGTTTAAAAACACCAGCCCCGGGGGAGATGTGCCAGGAGGCGATGCCTTTAGGAGACACGTTCACTTTTGGAACAGGCCATTGGAGGGTGCCAGGAATATCTTGGCCATGTTTTCCGAGCAGCCTGGGCCTTTCTCACTGAGGATGGGTGGCTCAGGCAGACCAGAAAGCCTTGGAAACTGCTTTCAAAAGTCTTGCTCATGTAGCCTCCAAGGCTTCTTTTCCAGACTCATCTCCTGTCCTCCCCTCCCCCCAGCCCTCTTTCCACTCCTGCCAGGCTGGACACCTCTCCTTTCCTCAAATTCCTCACCCTGATTCCAGTCTCTTGAGGCCTTGCTCGTGCCCAGCCCTCCCCCAGGGGCACCTGCCCACCCCTCTGCTCACCTCCAGCCTCCCCTGCGTTGGCTAGCCCTGCCCCGCTTCTAGTTGACTCCCATAGCTTGTGGTTCACAACCTATGCTGTCTGGCATTTGTTGATGAGTCCCTGACAATATCCTGCTTTCTCAGCTGAACGTGAGCTCCCTGGGGCCAGGGACCAGCAATCGCTTAAGAGAAATGAAAGCCTCAGGGAAAGCCACTGCTGTCTGCTGTGTGTCTGTCCCTCTCTGAGGAGCTTCCTCTACTGGAGGCGGCAGATTAACTTTTTCTAGGAGCCAATACTTATGCTTTAGGCAAATCCACTTCATTAAAAACCAAATTCATACAAAGATAAATAAAGAGGACATTAGTCACACCCTGTAAACCAAACCAAACCAAACCCTTTCCCCAGGGGTATTCTCTTGGGGCAGCCCCCATCCCAGTCTGCTAGAAGCCTTCAGAGCTCAAGTCCTGGTCACTGGTGGATCCCTTGGGTCTTGGTTCAAGATGGAACAGACTTCAGTGGAAGAGGTTTGGATCAGAAGGGCCCGATTCAAGTCCTGTCTCTGCCTGGCTAGGTGGCCCTTTGCTGGTCTAGAAAATGAGGACAAGACCACCTGGCCAGGCTGCTACAAGATTTATCAGCAATGATGAGATAGATGGTGCACACTCTACCTTCTCCCGCCTGACTGGGAGGGGGTGCATCTGGAGGGGCATACAGCAAGGCCAGGGGTCCTTCCTGTTTGACAGCTGGATGCCTATGGTGCTGCCTCCTATTCATAATCAAAATGGCTTGGGCGCCTGGGTGGCTCAACTCAATGTGTGAGTTTGAGCCCTGGCCCCTGGTTAGGTTCTGTGCCGACAGCTGGAGCCTGGAGCCAGCTTCAGATTCCCCTCCCCCACTCATACTCTCCCTCTCTTTCAAAAATAAACAAACATTAAAAAAAATTTTGTTTTCAAATGCCTTAACCCTCAGGGAGTGTGGACTGTGCTTGGCAGGGCCCTGGAGTTAACATTCCATATGCAGTAACTTGTATTCAAACCATAGGCAACCTGATAAAGCGCTATCATCATTCCCATTTCACAGACCAGGAAACTGAGGTACAGGGAGGAAGTTCAGGACTTGCTGAAGACCACACAGCTGGCAGAGCTGGATTCTGGTTTCAGAGTCTGTGTTCCTAACTCTACAGAATGCTCGGCAATTGCCAGGTCTAGGTTCTGTCTCCTCTGCGGCCAGGCTGAGGGCTCAGAAAATGAAAATAAATGTTTACAGTAGGTCTTTTACCTTGCAGATCAAAGGTAAGACCAACCTCTCCCCTCCTTTCAGGATCGCTCATAACTCAAAACGCTAACAGTGGCGGCCCCTATCTTTGGGAGTTTGCTTTGGGCCAGGACCTCTGCTACAACGATTCTTACATTTAATGAGAAAGACACTACATCATCCCCCTCTTCCATATAGGGCTTAAGGGTCTGAGGTTAAGCAATTTTCCAGCCGCAGAGCAAACACACAGCAGGCCTGGGGTACAAACCCTATAGGTCTGACCCCCAAACCTAAACTGTTACCTTCAAGCAACATGCTTGTGTGCCACGTAGAATAACAGTGACCTCAATAACTGTCCAATAATGCAGATTTTATGATCAGTAAAATGGAAGTCGGACTGAACTCGCCAATTTTCCAAGGAAAAGTATAAAGTAAACAGGATTTCAGGAGGAAAATCAACACGTGCCCAAAAGAACAAACTTGCAACACTCTTGAGTAACCTCATTTGCGTTTAAAGGAGTTGCAACTCCTCAAAGGACTCTGCCTGGCAACTATCCCTGGGCTGAGATGAAACCACAGGCTCCGCGGCCGCCTGCGCCCCCTGGTGGCAAAACTCAGAACACCGCAGGCTGCGGAGCAACGCAGTTTCCAGAACGGGGAGAGGAGCATTGGATCTTTTTCAGGTCGCAAGAGGACCCTCTGCTCTGGGGAACCTACTCCAGCCTCTCTCAGCTCCTGCAGGAAGCCAAGCACGACCACGAGCCATAGACACTCCTTACCCGCCAGGCACAGAGCCCTTCATTGCCCCACCTCCTTGAGCCCTCTGCACTCCCCGGGCAGGCGGCTGCTCTGACAACCCCTTCATTTTACAGATGTGACAGCTAGTTTTTTATTTGTCAACCCAGCTAGGCTATAGTTCCCAGTTATCCCACCACACACCCCAGGTGTTGCTGGGGAAGGTATTTTGCAGATGCGACAAAGTTCATAATTAGTTTAATTTGAGTGATATTATCCTAAAACTTGGGGTGTGTGTGTTGGGGGGTGCTCAATCAGCTGAAAGGCCTTGCAGGCAGAGCTGGGGCTTCACTGAGGAGAAAATTTCACCTGTGCACCGAGGCTCTAGGCTGGCCTTGGATCTCAGACTTGCAAAGGCAGCCCTGACTACTGTGTAAGCCAATTCCTGACAAGCAATCTCTTGATCCAGAGCTCCCCCTGGTTCTATTTCTCTAGTTGAACCCTGACCAACATAACAGAACAGTGAGGCAGCAGCGCTCAGGTGGAGGCGCCTGCCCAAGGCCACATGACTGGCAAGTGGGGCTGACTGGTGCTCCCCAGCACCCACCGGAGCCCCTCATGCCCCACACCCCATCATCAAAATCCAGCCACGGCGACGGCAGCTCACTCCACTGCTGCTGGAATTCTCATGACCTCTCATCCGTCTCCTCTCCTTGTCCATCTCCACCCACCAGACAGAAGAATTCTTCTGAGATCTAAGTCAGACCATGCCTCCCCTTCTCCTCAGAATCCCTTAGTGGCTCTTCATCTCACTTACAGCGAAAGGCAAAACCCTTGAAAAGGCCTGCAAAGGCCTACCTGCCCTGTGCTGCTTCCCCCAACCCTAGCTGCCTCTCTGCTCTCAACTCCTACCACCTCACCCGCCACTATTTCCCACCCTAGCCACAAACCTCCCTCCCATGCCTTGAGCAGGCCAGCGCCTCCCACCCCAGGGCCTTTGCACTGGCTGTTCCCACGGCCTGGGTGACTCTTCCTCAGGAAACCATGTCACTTCCTTGCTTCCCTCTAACAGGACATTCTTCTTTTTCCTTTTTCTCCTTAATATTTATTTATTTATATTAATTATTATTATTTTTAAATTTTCGTCCACATTAGTTAACATAACATGCAATAATGATTTCGGGAATAGAATTTAGTGATTCCTCACTTACATATAACACCCAGTGCTCATCCCAGCAACTCCTTAGTGTCCATCACCCAGTTAGCCCATCCCCCATCCAAGACCCCTCCAGCAACCCTCAGTTTCTTCTTTGCATTTAATAGTCTCTTATTTGTCTCCCTCCCTTTTTTTTTTTAAATATTACTTTTGCTTCCCTTCCTTTATGTTCATCTGTTTTGTATCTTAAATCCCACATGAGTGAAGTCATATGATATTTATCTTTCTCTTGGCATTCTAACAGGACATTCATGTGTGTATATATATATATAGTTCACTCAGCATTCTAACAGGACATTCATACACACAGTTTATCACCTCAGCTCCTCAAGGGCAGAAAGACACATCCCTGTAACCTCAACGCCTTACAGAGCACCTGGCATACAGGTGGTGCTCAATAAGGTCTCCAAACACGCCATGCTCCATCCTGCTGTTCCTCCTTTGCACAAGGCTGTCTCTTGATCACCAAAGTTTCCTGTTCTCTGCACCCAGCCAGAAAAACTGCTCCTCTTCCATATAATGTCCCCTGATTTGAGGTGGCAGTGAGCTCTCTTTCCTGACCTACAATGCTCATTCCAGACCTACGACCTTGGCCTCAATGAGCACCAGGGGACCTGCTGCTCGTGCAGGCCCTGCAGCAAGGGCTTCCCTCTCAAGGGGGAAGGACACAAATAATAAATAAGAAACCCCACAAAGAATTAGAGTGTGGTCACTGATGTGCCGGGTGATTTGAGGGGGCATCTAACACTGGAGAACTGGGGCTTCTCTGAGGTGACAATTAAGCAGAAATCTTAAGAAGGGGCAGCTATGTGAAAGATCAGGGAACAGCATCCCAGGCGGAGGGAACAGCAAGTGTGGAGAGGACGAGCTTGTGTTTGAGGAATGGAAAATGACTGGTATGGCTGAGCAGAGACTGTTGGGGCTGGAATGTTGGGGGGGGCAGGTGAGCGAAGGAGGGTATGTCCGCCTCGGGCAGGAGAGCAGGCAAGGAGGGAGCACAGAGGGCTTTGTAAACTGGGATAAAGAGTTTATTCTGAGTGAAATGGAAAGTCCTTGGGGCAATTTAAGCAGAAAAGCACATGATTTGATCCTTGCTTTGAAGAGCTCACTCTAGCTGTGGTGTGGAGAACAACACCGAGGGCAAAGGGGAAAGCGGACAGGCCGAAGAGGAAGCTTCCTGAAGAGAAGCGAGCTTCTACCAGGCTGTGATGGTGGAGGATGGGTTGGCAGGGGTGCCAAAGGTAGGGGTCGAGAACCATTTCTTGATGCTGGACTCGAGCATCAGCATGGATGCTGGGGGCGGGACGGGGAGGATACGGGCAGGAGCAGGTTCAGTGGAGGGAAGGAAAGAGCAGAGAGAAGTTGGGCTACACTGTCTGCCAGTTTCAAGGTCATCCGTCCTGACTCCTCTAAGAGGCTATAAGCTGCCTGAAAACTTTCTTCCTGTTGCCTCCACCTTCCTCAGGTCTGGCTTCAAGTCTGTGCTCTGTGCTCAGTAAGAGACCCCTCCATGTAAACGATGCTCAGCATCACTCATCTTCAGGGAAATACAACCAAAACCACACTGAGATATGCCTCAGGTGGGTCAGAGTGGCTACAATGAACAAATCAGGGGACTAGATGCTGGCGAGGGTGTGGAGAGACGGCCACCCTCCTACACTGCTGGTGGGAATGTAAACTGGTGCAGCCGCTCTGGAAAACAGTGTGGAGGTTCCTCAAAAAACTATCCATAGAACTCCCTATGACCCAGCAATAGCACTGCTGGGGATCTACCCAAGGGATACAGGAGTGCTGATGCATAGGGGCACATATACCCCAATGTTCAAAGCGGCACTTCCAACAATAGCCAAATAATGGAAAGAGCCTAAATGTCCATCACCTGATGAGTGGATCAAGAAGATGTGGTTTCTATACACGATGGAGTATTACATGGCAATGAGAAAGAATGAAACCTGGCCATTTGTAGCAAAGCAGATGGACCTCGAGGGTGTCATGCTAAGCGAAATAAGTCAGGCAGAGAAGGACAGATACCATATGTTTGCACTCATAGGTCTAACAGAAGAAACCTAACAGAGGACCATAGGGAGGGGAAGGGGGAAAGAGAATTGGAGAGAGAGAGAGGAACGCAAATCTCGAATGACTATTTACTGAAAATGAACCGAGGGCTGAAGGGGACAAGGGAAGAGGGGTGGCGGTCATGGAGGAGAGCACTTGTGGGGAAGAGCACTGGGTGTTATATGGAAATCAATTTGACAATAAACTATTAAAAAGAGAGAGAGAGAGAGAGAGAGAGAGAGAGAGAGAGAGAGAGAGAGACCCCTCCAAGGAGGAGCTGGGGCTTTGGGGACTAAAATGTGAAGAATGACGAGCCGGGAAGAGCGTCCACGTTCTCTATGCAAGCGCTGCCAGCAGGAGCGACACTGGGAAGTTTCATGAGCTTCACTAGAGGAGGGTGGAGCCCCGAACATGGACTCAGACCGTGGGCAGCCACCCTCTCAGAGCCTGTTTCTCACCAGTAAAATGCGAATCCCATCGCCCACAGGCAATGAGCCTCTGGGCAGCAAATGAGAAAACATATGTGATGTTGCCAGCCCATGGGAGATGCTCATGGAGTGGTCGTAGATAGCACGGAGAGAGAGCTTTCTAGGTTGCAGCCAGTGTCCTAAGCATGCTTACACATATTACTGTGTACAACCTTCATTATAGCCATGTGAGGTGTGTATTAGTCAGTGTTCTCCAGAGACACAGAACAGGATGTGTATATATATAGAGAGAAAGATTTATTTTAAGGAATTGGCACACGTGATTATGAAAGCTTGGTGAGCCCAAAATCTGATGGGGTGGGCTGGGAGGCTGGAGACTCAGGAAGGAGTTGCAGTTCAAGTCCAAAGGCAGTCTGGTAGCAGAGTTTCTTCTTATGGGAAAAGTCAGGTTTTGTTCTTCTAAGGTCTTCAACTGATTGGATGAGGCTAACCTGTATTATGGGTGTTCATCTGCTTTACTTAAACCCTAATTATTGCATCTCATCCAAAAAAAAAAAAAAAACCCAAACCTTGACAGAAACGTCTAGAATAATGCTTCACCAAATATCTAAACACTGGGGCCTGCCGTAGACACATACAATTAACCACTACAAAGTGGGTATGAATATTGTCCCCAATTTACAGAAGAGCAAACAGGAACAGAGAGGGTAAGAAATTGGCCCAAGGTCTCAGAGGAGAAAAGCCAGACTTGACATTCCTGCTGTCTGGCTCCAGAGCCTGCACTTTTAACCAGGACACTAAGTGGCCATTATCCTAAGCAAGCCAACGTAAATTAAATTTCTCTGTTCATCCTTTTCCTGGCCTGAGAGTGGAAGGCGGAGAAGCCGGGGGGGGGGGGGGGGGGGGGGGGGGGGGGGGGGGGGGGG